>NW_022103914.1:2398348-2413735 GCF_000313985.2 Echinops telfairi
CTCAGCTAGATGGCCGCTTGTTTATCTTCAAGCCTTTAAGACCCCAGATGCTATATCTTTTGATAGCCAGGCACCATTAGTTCTCTTCACCACTAGACACTTACTTTCTATTGAGCCCTTGGTATCAGCTCTTTTTTTCTCCTCCCTCCCCCAGCTACCCTCATAACCCCTTGATGGATTATAAATTGTTGTTATTTTCATAGCTCACACCAACATCTCCCTTCCCCCATATTTTCAGTTGTTCTTCCCCCTGGAGACGCATGTATGGTTATGTGTCAATCATTGCAATTGGTTCCCCCTCTACCCCCTTTTGTCACCCCCTTCCCCCTGCCCTTCTGGTATCGATATTACCACTCCTATTCCTGGATTCTGTGTGTCATGGGCCCCCATTCCTTATCTATACTTGTGTACATGCTCCGGTCTAATCTGAATTGAGAGGCAGCACTGGGGTCATGGTAGTTGAGGGTGAGGTAGCCTCAAGGAACCAGAGGAATATTGTGTGTTTCACTGATGCTTTACTGCACCCTGGTTGATTCATCCCTTCCCTGTGGCCCCTTTGTGGGGGGATTGTTCTATTGTCTAAATATGGGCTTTGGATCTTTGCTCCAGCCCCCTTCATTCCCAACAATATGTTTTTATTTGTTATGTGTCTTCTGATGCTTGTTAACTGGTCCCATGACTCCTCATGATCGCACAGGCTGGTGTGCTTCTTCCATGTGGACTTGTTGCTTCTCTGCTGAATGGTGGCTTGTTTAACTCCAAGCCTTTAAGACCCCAGACACTATATCTTTTAATAACCAGGCACCATCCGCCTTCTTCACCACATTTGTTTATGCACCTGTTTTGTCTTCAGCAATTGTGTCAGGAGGGTAAACATCTCAGGCTGCCAATTTGTTAGAACAAAGTGTTCTTGTATTGAGAGAGGGTATGAGCAGAGGCCCAAAGCCCATCCCCTACCTCAGTGTATTGCTGTATCAATATAAGTACATGGGCCAAGATCTCTATTTTTGTGGATTAATGTATTAACATATGTACACTGCTATGTTTATGCCTCTATCCATTGCTTTACTTCCTAGGTCCCTTCCTCTCTTTCCTTTTACCTTCCTCCTGCCACACCATCACTTTCCCCTTATTTATGCCTCTTGGTACTTCCTCCTAGCTCATGTGTTGTTGCTTCGACACGTCCAGCCCCCCTGCCTGACACCCTGCCCTGCATCACTATCTTCTCCTTGTTGTTGACTCTAATACCCTAGTTGTTCCCCTGTCTGTGGTGCTGAGATGGAAAACTCTTGAACACATTTTATAAAACAAGCATAATCCTGATACCCAAACCAGGGAAGTATAGACCAATATAACTTATGAACATAGATGTAAACATTCTCAACAAAACCCCAGCCAGTAGAACCCAAACAGAAAACTAAAAAACTATCATGATCAAATGGTATTCATACCAGGTATGTAAGTATAGTTTAACAGTTTTTTTAAAAAATTAATATAATCACCCTATAAGTAAAAAAATCAAGGATAAAAATCACATGACTATAAGAATTGTAGAAAGGGCATTTGAAAAAACCCAACACCCAGTCCTGATTTTTAAAAAAAACTCAACAAAATAGAAATAGAGAGAAATTCTTAAATGTAAAGGCCATACATGCAAAACCAATGACCACAATCTCCCTCAATGTGGGGAAATGAAAGCATTACCTTGTGAACAGGAAGCAGACAAGCATGTCCTTTACCATTATTCTTATTCAATATTGTGTGGGAAATCTTACTCAGAGCTAGTAGACAACAAAGAGGAATCAAAGGCATTCAAATGGCAAAGAAGAAGTAAAATTTTTCAGATGATATGATTCTATTCAAGTAAACCCCCGAAGACTTGACAAACTTATTGGAGATAATTGAAAGATTTGGTTGCATGGCAGGGTGAAGGATGAGCAAAGAATTCTGGTATACTAATGAAGGGAGTTCTGAAAAGGAAATCAAGAAAGCAATACCATTTCCAACAAATATACAGAAAACTAAAATATATAGAAATCAAAAAGAAAAAGATGAAAAATCCGATTTAAAAATGAGCGGAAGACGTGAACAGACAGTTCACTAAAGAGGACGTCCAGATGGCCAACAAACACGAAGAAAGGCTCATGACCGTGACCATCCAAGAGATGCAAGTCAAGAAACCAGCTGGTCCCCAGCTATCAGAAAGAATAACAACCGGGGTCTTAAAGGATTGCTTTCACACAAGCAACCATCTAAGTGAGGCGTCAACTAAGTCCACTTGAAAGAAGCACACCAGTCTGTGTGATCCAAGTAGTGTAAATCCTGTCATTCAAATCTAAAGGAAGGCATGGCATCAGAGCTTAAATTGTTAATACCTGGTTTGCAGACAGCTATGGATAATAGTGGAAGCCCCAAATTCAGTTAAAGGGTCCACACATGGATATAGCCTCCAGTGAACCACCACCACCACCCCCTCACGCTAGTTGAGGAGTGTGAATAGCCCTGTTATCAGACAAAGAGCATTATAAAGTTGATTATGGCAGAGAAAGTTAAGTCACAATGTAGTATCTAATTATTTGGTCTCCCTTTAGACTCATTTTAAAGCTTTTCTGTTTGTTTGTTTTTTAAAGGTGGGGGGAAGGGAAATATATGTGAATTGAGCCCCTGGGGAATACCCTCTGGCCATAGACCAGGAATGCTGAGATCCTCGCTAGCTTGCAGAATGCACTGAGAAGTGGATTGTTGCAGATGCAGTTAGTTTAAAATTTAGCACCCCATCACTTAATCTTCCTTATGATCCATTTAAATTTGTTCTAGTTTTTATTATTTTCTGCTGTCTTTTCTGTTGAGGTTTTCGTCTGTTTTACTTTGTTATTCTTGGCAGGGCTTTGCTGTGGTTTTTGTTTATTTTCTTTTTAATGCTTTTCTGTATATGAATCCAGAATAAGTAAATCTATAGAGACAGTAATTGGATTAATGTTTCTCTGGGGCATGCTAAAGGGGTTGGAGGGAAATAAAGATTAGTACAAGAATGAAGAAAGTGTTCTGAAACTGATTGTGGTGGTAATTGTACAACTTGTCTTGATGTGATTGAACTATTGAATTGTGGGATATGTGGGTTATATGCCAATAAATGGTTGGGGAAAAAGAAAGACACAAATCAAAACAATGATGAGATACCAGCTCACACCAGCATTGATATCAAAGTTCAGAAAAATAGAAAATAAGAAATACTGAAGGAAAAAAGAAGAAGAAATACTGAGGAGGGTGTCGAACAATTGAAGCCTCTGGAGCCGTGCGACAGTACAACCAGAGGAAAGGGGGCAGCACCGGGTCAGATCACCGAGAAAGAAATGCAGTGTGACACGGCGATAATGTTACTTGTCATGTTGTTGTTGTTAGATGCTGCTGAGTCCGTTGTGACTCATAGCAACCCTATGTACAACAAAACAGAACACTGCCTGGTGCTGCACCCTCCTCACCATTGTTGCTCTGCTTGAGCCCATTGTTGCAGCCACTGTGTCCATCCCTCTCTTCAAGGGTCTTCCCTTGTTATACATGCTACAAATCAAGGACAGAGTATGAACAGACAGAGGGACACCCATGGTTATCACAGCACTATTCACAATAGCAAGATGATGAAACAACCTAGATGTCTGTGATAGGTAGGTTTATTATGGGATTAATTGATGGAGGGCAGAGATATATGGCTCTGCAAGCCCCACCTCTCTCCCTCTTGCTCTCTGGTGATTGGACCAGCATGTGGCTGCTAGTTCTCTGCCTCAGCTTGTGAGCTACACTACCTGTGGGACTGCCAACCCATGGATCATGTCGCTAGAGCTTGAGGTTTCTTTGAGACCTGCTTCACCATGCTGCTGGTGTATACTTCACTTGAGCTTGGGACTGTCATATCCTGTTATCTTGCTGACTGTTGGTGACCCACCCTACTGTTTGCTGCCTGTGGCCGGACTGCCTGCATTGCCCTACGGTAGTCTCAGCTGTCTGCTTCCTTGACCTTGGACCCAACAGCCCTCATGAGTTGAAGGACTTCCTGTTCCACGAAAGTGAGTTGAACTGAGCCCTCTGCACTGCTGTGCCATTATATTCCTTCATGCTGTAAATATATATATATATCTATATATATATCTCGATACACACACACACACACACACACACACACAATCCTAAGTGTCTTGACTTTGTTTCTTTAGAGAACCGTATCTAACATAATGCCCATTGGTGGAAGAATGGATAAATGGACTTTGGTGCATACACACACTGGAATTCTACCCATCATCAGAGAACAATGATGAAACTGTGAAGCAGTTTGGAGGATATGGAGGACATTAGGCTGAATGAAGTCAGTCAATCACAAAAAGACACATACTGCATGGGACTACTGTTATAAAAGAAAAAAAGGAAGATAAAAGTTCTCATACCAGAAACAACAACAACAACACTAACTTTGGTGGTGACCAGGGATGGGGAGATAATATCCTGTAAGAGGGAGAGGAACCAAAAAGGGAGGGGTGATGAGCCAAGTTATGGGGAGGAAAGATACATTGTTGAATTCAAAGATGACGATTAGAAATGTAGACCTCCACCTAATTCACACAAGAAGTTGTTGCTGTTGTTGTTCTTTAAGTAATGCTCCAAGGAGCATCCGACTGCACACTTTCCAAGATAGACTCGTTGTTCTTCAGGCAGTGCACAGCAGATCTCGTAGTCTTCATCAGCACCAAAGTTCAAATAAGTCCACTCTTCAGCACTCGTTCTTATTCATTGTCCAACGTTCACATGTATGCGTTGTTGATTATGTTGTTGTTGTTGTTGTTAGGTGTCCTTGAGTCAGCTCCAATTCACCCTGTGTTACAACAGAACAAAATCGTGCCCAGTCCTGTGCCCTCCTCCCTATCGTTCTCCTGGTTGAGCCCACTGCTGCAGTCACTGTGTTAACCCATCTGGTTGAGGGCTTCCTTTCTTTTCTGTCCTTTTCACTGACCTTCTGCTTTACCAAGCAGGACGTCTCTCCTGACAACATGTCCAAAGTAAAGTGCAACAAATGCTCATGAATGCTCCTTGCCTCTAAGGAACATTCTGGATGTACTTTTTTCCAAGACAGATGTGTTTGTTCTTATGCATGGCGATTTCAATAACCTTCCCCCAACATCACAGTTCAAATGCATCAGTTCTTCTTTGGTCATCCCTGTTCAATGTGCAACTTTCAAATACATGGGAGGCAATGGGAAATACTATGTCTTGAGTCAGGCCCACCTTAGTCCACAAAGTAACGCGCGCTTTTCAACACTTTGAAGAAGTCTTGTGCCGCAGATCTACCCAATGTAACACATCTTTTGATCTCTCAACTGTTGTTTCCATGAGCATTGATTGTGGATCCAAGCAAGACAAAATCTTTTACTTCAATATTTTCTTCAATGGTGAGGATGGCACAGGACTGGGCATTATATTGTTCTGTTGTACATAGGGTCTCTATGAATTGGAACTCACTCAAGGGCACCCAACGACACCAATCTTTTCTCCACTTATCATGACGCTACCTACTTGCTTATCTATGCCAGGATATTTGGAAGAAGCTACTTGGGCAACTGACTAGAAGAGATCCATATTTATACCCATTTGACAGAAAGATGACGCAGCAGAACTCTCAAATTATAGAACAATATCATCGATATCACACATAATTTTGCTGAAGATCGTCCAACAGTAGTCGCAGCAGTTCATTGACAGAGCGCAGCCAGAAGCTCAGGTTGGATTCAGAAGAGGACGAGGAACAAGCGTAACAATTTTGGTGTCAGATGGAATTTGGCTGAAAGCGGAGAACACCAGAAAGGTGTTTACTTGTATTTTGTTGGCTAAACAACAGTATTTGACTGTGCAGCCTCAAAAAGAATGGGAATTCCAGAACGCTTCATTGTACTCATGCACAACTTGTACACGGATCAAGGGGCAGTTGTGCAAACAGAACAAGAGCGTACTGCATGGCTTGAAACCAGGAAAGGTGTACATCAGAGTTGCATCCTCTCACTATACTTCATCAATCTGTGTGCTCAGAAAATCATCAGAGATGCCGGGTGATATGAAGAAGAATGAGCTAGCAGGATTGGAGGAAGGCTTAATAACCTGAACTATGAAGAAGACACAACTTTTGCTTACGGAGAGTGAGGAAGACCTGAAGCATTTGCTGGTGAAGATCAATGACTGCAGCCTTCAGTGCAGATTACAACTCCATGTAAAGAAAACCAAAGTCCTCACAACCGGACCAATAGGTAATATCGTGATCAATAGACACGCATAGGAGGCTATTGGAAAATACCATGGCTGGGTTCATGTGTCCCTTCGTCCTAAAAGTGACATCCTTGCTCTTTAACAACTTCAAGATGTCTTATGCAGCAGATTTCCCTGAAGCAATCTGTTGTTTGATCTCTTGACTGCTATTGGTAGTCTTCAACTTACTCAGTTTCTCCATCACTGGCTGCACTGCTTAGTGCACACATTTGAATACTAGTTGTATTCATTGGACTTCCTTGTAGTTGTGTCAATATTATCTTAGGTCCAGCAGCCCAGCAGCTTTCTTAAATGGGTCTCCAGTATGACTAACTTCAAAGGCACTGAAAATATCGCCTCCACCAGTAAAGAAGGCACTGCCAATCCATGGCAATATTAATACACAAGTTCTACCACCAAGAGGTCAAGAATGGGTGAGAAAAGAAGGTTTGGGTGATCAGATATTTGGTGTTTTCCTTTGATTTTGTCATAATGAAAATATAGAGAGTATGGTCACTTGGCCCAATGTACACTAGACAAAACGGGGAATCAAAGAAATGAGCTCAGGGCTTCCGAGGCACAGATTAAGACCTCAAAGTTTCCATTCACAGCCTGCAAGTAAGTCTGATTTCTCCTAATAATAGAGCTGATATTGCTGAAAACCAAACCCGGAGTCTTATCATAAGAATGGCTGAGTTACTTGGAAAGAGGGAACCGATTACAAGGATCTATATGTGACCCCCTCCCTGGGGGACGGACAACAGAAAAGTGGGTGAAGGGAGACATCAGACAGGGCAAGATAAAGAAATAATAATAATTTATAAATTATCAAGGGCTCATGAGGGAGTGGGGAGCGGGGAGGGAGGGGGAAAATGAGGACCTGATGCCGGGGGCTTAAGTGGAGAGCAAATGTTTTGAGACTGATGAGGGCAATGATTGTACAAATGTGCTTTACACAATTGATGTACATATGGATGGTGACAAGAGTTGTATGAGCCCCTAATAAAATGATTTAAAAAAAAAAAAAGAGCAGCTGAGTTACAACACCAACTAAATTCCCAACCTCAGATGGTGTTTAATGTTCAATTTAAGGCATTGATTGGGATGGAATAAGACCCTAAAATCTGGGATAGGGATAGTAGGGCAGAGAATCAGGAAGTTGGGGACACTGAGTTCCTAATTCCTGTTGAATCAAACAGAACTTCCCTTTTAGCCTCGAGTGAAGAGATTGGACGGTGATGCCTGATGAGTCATTTGCAATATTACATGGAGAGGTGCCTGAGGCAGATGCCTTAAAAGACATTACTAAATGGCCCCAGGATTTCACCCCCCACCACTCATTATTTTTTTTAGACTTAAGTGCCAGGACAGTTAAAGTACAAATTGTGACCCAGGAAGAGGTATGGTACATTCCAAAAGAACTGTGTTTTTTTGGGAATTGCTATTAAGTGTATGGGGCAATGTTGCAAGGATTATAAAGTGGAATCAGTATGAGTGTATTGATATGGGACCACTAAGAACAGAATTTTCACTCGGTGTTTCAGATCTAGAGATTAGGAAAGAATGTAATAGTCTATTTGGTTGGTTCGTGGATTTATTGGGAAGCTTGGCTTGTGGTGGCCTTAATAAACCAAGTTGAAATACCAGACCTGCCTTGGCTTACTGTAGAACATTGGGCTTAGAGAAATGGGTATGTCGGAGTGGACTTATCAAACTGGACCCACACATGTTGTGCCTAGGGGATTAGTGTTTAACCACAACGATGAGAAACAAATTTGTGATGGGAGTCCCAGAATCCTTGGAGATTGATGTGATTGCTATTTTTTGTATGTCAGATTTGACAGTGGGAGTTGCCCTATGAGGTAGTTAGTTTATTGTGCCAACCTGGCCAATAAGCACATGTGGGATTAATTGAAGGGCGGAGGGATAAATGGCTCGGTGAGCCTCGCCTTTCAAGTTCTCAGGTCTCTTGCTTTCTGATGGTCGCACCAGGGTGCAACTGCATTAGCCAGTTCCCTGCTTCAGCTTGCAAGACTGACTTCCTACAAGACATCCCCAAGGAGAAGCCACATAGACCTACCCCGATGCAGCCCTGGGTGCTGGAGCATCCATGTGGAGCCCCCTGTCAGCGGTGAGATGCTTACACATTCACTGACTCGGCTTTCCTCCTGCAGTCGGCATCATTGTGTCTGTTTTGTGAGAAGGAGGAGGACTTTGTGGACTGGTGTTGGACATATGGGTTAATGTTGAACTTGGGGGCTTGAGCAGCACTGGGTTAGGATGTTTTCTTGATGCGCACTTAACCTTTATATAAAACTCTCTCTTATACATGAATTTCTGTGGAGTTGTTTCTCTAAAGTACCCAGATTAACACACCCTAATTGAATTATCTAACTATGATGGGGCTAATTGTGCCGGTGGTGGTGGTAGAGGTCAAGTGGCAGTACTTAATCCACAAAGACAAGATGGGTGTGGTCACTTGTTTAAAGTTATTAAAAAGCAAAGGTGTCACTTTGAAGGCTAATATTCCTGATCCAAGCCATAATATTTTCATTTACCTCATATGTATATGAAAGCTGGACAATGAATAATGAAGACCATAGAAGAACGGGTGCCTGTGGGTTGTGGGGTTGGCAAAGACTATTGAAAGGACTGCCAGAAGAACAAGCAAATCTGTCTTGGACGAAGGACGCCCAGAAGGATCCTTAGAAGTGGGTGACGGGACTTTGTCTCACGTACTTTGGGGATGTTATCGGGAAGTACCAGACCGTGGAGAAGGACAATGTGTTTGGTAAAGTAGGAGGTCATGGACAAAAGAGGAAGGCCCTAGCGAGATGACACTGTGGCTATAACGTGGACTCAAAGCATAACAGCACTTCGGGGATGGTGCAGAACTGAGCCCTGCTTCATTCACTTGCACGGGGGTCTCTATGAATTGGAACAGACTGGTGGCACCCAATAACAACAGGAGTAGGAAAGAGCGGGCTCCTTCAAGTGAACTAGTATCAGCAGAAACACAGAAGGAGAACCAGGGCATTCGGTTGCTTGAGGCCAATGGGATAAACAGAAGGAGCGGCGCAGGCAAATCCTTCAGAATCTATTGCTGAGCGCCTACCTACCCAGCCATTCCTACCTACCTATCCACCTACCCAGCCATTCCTACCTACCTATCCACCTACCCAGCCATTCCTACCTACCTATCCACCTACCCAGCCATTCCTTCCACCTAGATCTACTAAGCACCTCTAGTGTGTCTGGCCCTGGGTTGAAAGGACACAAAGATGAGCTCATAGCCTAGCGGGAGGCCAGCCCTTACTGAGACATCCTGAGTAAATGCTAGAAGCCCATCGCCTCACCAGGTGAGCAGAGAAGGGGTGCCTCTCTCTGTCTAATCGATGAGCAGACAGACATCTGGAGAGGTGGGGTCACAGAGCGTCCGGGTCAGAGCTGGAGCTCGCCTCCAACCCCGGGCCTCTTCCCTGTTGTGTCCAGCCTAGGAAGACATTCCACTTGTTCCGTGCCTGGAATAGAGGAATGCCGGTTCTGCCAGGGTCAGTGGAGATGGCTGAAGGCTGAAGTTTTTCATAGGGTGCAAATTCCTGGGCAGAACAGTACATTCCAGAACCATGGCTGACCCAGAACACAGTCATAGGAATTAAGTCTGGATATTCAGGAACGTTAATGGTGAGGGGCATTACGTGGGCAGATATGGGGCACTCTGGGCCCTAGAGTCAGGCAGATGGCAGTGATCACAGAGTCAAACTAGATAAAGTAAGAAACACCCACCCTGCTCCCCAGGGCACCCTCAAATTAAAGAGAGCAGCCTTGAAGGACGCTAGAGAACTAGGTGAGGCAGATGATGTAACCAGTTAATATCCATTTCTTGGCCTTCATCGGGCAGTCTGCCTTCCCACCCCATCACCATACTGTCCCCAAAAAGAACTCTGGGTGAATCCAGGCTTGGCCACCACGTCACTGGCCCTCCTGCGATTCCACATCTGGAAAATGAGCTCCAATAAATGAGGCATGATGAAAAAAATACAAAGCACAGGAAAAGCCAAAAGTCTTCTAAAGTAAGAGACTTTCACGTTGGCCATAAATTTGCTTCTCGTTATTTGTTTATTCAGTATAAAATTGAGACAAATTCATTCCAGGAGAAGGCTGGGCAGGAGAAGGAAAACATATTGAGAAGAAAAACTATCCCAAAAATAAATTGCAGAAAATAATCAGACCTGGAGGGGTGGCTGTTCCTTTCTGAGCCAAAACCCACCTAAGGTCTAGTGCCCTGCCTTGCTCTCCCCAGGGGCATGCTGACTCTCCCCTCGGCGCCCTGCTCACACCCGCCTGCCCACCTCCTCCTCATCTCTGAATGCTGCCTGTCCACTCGATGCCCGGCATTTCTCACCACTGTTAGTTCCTTGCATTGAGTCTGTGCCTTGAAAAGTACGTGTTGCCCATGTTTTCTAATTGCTTCATACGTGTTAGCTGTTTCCCTATAGAGACAGGAAGTCTCTTGGGTGTCCTGCCTTTGTCTAACAATCCTCCATAGAGCGAGGCAGAGAGGAGCTTGTAATGGATGTTGTTGGCTGATGTTGAGGTCAGTCCACAGACATCGAGAACACTCCTTCTTACAGGAATAGCGCTTCCTTGTTTTGAGTTCACTATTCCTATTGAAGGACCCCTAGTGGCGTAGAGGTCACATACTGGGCTGCTAACTGCTAGGTCAGCAGTTCAAAACCACCAGCAGCTCCTCAGGAGAAAGATGGGGCTCTCTACTCCCATCAAGTTACATTTCAGAAACTCACAGGGGCAGATCTACCCGGTCCTACAGGGTCACTAAGAGTCAGCGTTGACTCGATGACAGTGACTTTGAATGTTGTTTGATTTATATTAATAAAGAGCCCAGAGGAGGCGGTGGTAAAATGCTGAGCTGCTAACTGGAAGGTCAGTGGTTCAAATCCACCCAGCAACTCCACAGGAGAAAGCCCCGGGCACCTGCTCCCCTCACTATCACAGACTTGGAAACCCTGTGAACTGGAATCGATTCTACAGAATGCAACCACGTTGATTTTCACAACCACAGAACTGACCAAGAACGCCCGATGAGTTGATGAATGGGATGAATACGAATCCATGCTTAATACCGAAGACCACTCCACCTCCATGTTGCTTCCTCCTGCGAGAAATCAGGAGAGCTACTCCGTACTGGAAATCCTGGTGGGGGGTGGATGGGTCAGCAGATAACCAGCATCTTTAATTATGAGAGCCCAAATCCTAGACATTTAGCTCCCAAAAGATGATGAGAAATAGCGCATAAAGTCCTGGATGAACCACTTAGTATGAGATCGGGGAGGTGGTAGAGTCAGTGAACAAAATCAAGCAGCAGCTCTGAAAAGAAAAGACATCCTCTTCCATCCCTTCTCTTTCTGTCTCCAGAGGCTTTCTGTCTTCAGAGGACCGGGCACTCGGGACCCAGGGTGTCAGGGGAGGGGAGAGGGGCATGGAAGCACTGACAGTGGGGAGAGGAGAAATCAGAGGGCCAGATCCACACAAAAAGGCCCACAACCCCCAAGGGGGTGGCTCACTGTGAGCACTCACCCTCAGACACCACAGGCGATGACAAGAGGGTGGTGTGAGCCTCTGGAAGCCCCGCCATCCCTCTGGGCTAGCAGGGCGGTGAGTTTCACAAGGGCTGCAGCCCCACTCCACCAGCTGCATGCATCAAAGTCCCAAGGCCAAGGGAAGGCACCTGCCGGCCTGTGGTGACAAACAGGGAAGTCTACCCACCTAAGTTTGTAAGGAGAACAGCATTTGCTCAACCTCTTGGCTTCAAACTAATCAAAACATTTACACGAAAATTCCTGAAAGAGACAGAGAATTCATCTGTGGGCTGCCCAGGTAGATCCCAGAGCAGACCCCTGCCCAGCCCATGCATCTCCCCCGTGCAGGGGCTGGGAGGAAAGAAGGGAGGCAGAAGTCCCAAGGCCCACCACAGTGACATCTGCTATGCCTGCAGAGGATCCTAGAGTCTCAGCCCCCAGGGCCACCTAACAGGTCTCCCTTCAATCCAAGTACCCAACGGTTCATTTTCCACGGAAACGATCCCACCTCATGTCGTCTGGATGCACCCTCCCAGGGCAGGGACCAGTGACTCAGGGCTCCACTGGGGCAAGGACAGTGTCTTCTGTCCAGAAGGCTGTTTTGTTTTTAAAGGGCTGCTCTCTGCTCCTTTCTACATTAAAAGAAAGGGTAGGACAGGATGCGAGGAAGCTGTTGAGAATTCTTTCCCCAACCTACACGTCTATGTTTAATTGGGATTAGGTGTCGAAGGGGCTTTAGTACACACTTTCAGAAGATCAGTAAGTATTGTCCTCAAAAAGATACTGAAGAGTCCACATGCTCAAAGGGTCTCTCCACCCCTCCTCCCAAGTGAGACTGCATAGCCTACGCCTTGCTGACACAGTGGGTGACTATTGGGTTGCTAACCACAAGGTCAGCAGTTTAAAACCACCAGCTGCTCCCTGGGAGAAAGATGAGGCTTTCTACTCCTATAAAGAGCCACGGCCTCAGAAAGGTAAGGCACAAGGACTGTTCTTCCCTCTCCCATCGGGTCAATATGCATCGGGATGGACTGGATGGCACTCGATGGTGCCTTTGGTTTTGAAATCTCTTAAAAAGGAGCCCTTGTGGTACTCTTGGGTCAGTATTGTACTGTTAACTGCAAGGTTGGTGACTCAAATCCACCAGTTTCTCCTTGGGGGAAAGATGAGGCTCTCTGCATCCGTGAAGATTTACAGCCTTAGAAACCCTATACAGGGGCCTCCACGAGTCAAAGTCAACGGGATGGCAGTGGGTGTTGGGGGTCTACACCTCTTAAAAGGTAAAGGGAAAACAAACCAACTTGGTGGGTTTCACCGACTCTATCTTATAGTGAAGAAAAAAAGCCAAGAGTCATATTCAAGAAGCTGAGCATTTATGATCTATTCCTCCAAGGCGAGTGAAGAGCACCCCAGCCAGGGTCAAAACCCTCGGTGCCCTCCCCTCTGCTTCCATCCTCGGCAGAGCTGGGCCCCTCCCCTCTCCACCACCTGCAGCCAGCCTGCTTCTCTGACAAGGAGGCCAGTAGCCTCCTGCCGGGCTGCCAGCCAGGGGTGCCTACTCTGTAGGGACTGCACAGGCAGCAGATGGGTCCAGGGAACTTTACTAATGGGACCAGGACGTATTAGCCTGTTTCCTGAGGCCTAACTCTTGGGGAAGCCTCCTCCAGCTGAGGAGGTCAATAAATACTCCAAGGCCCGGGCAACCACCCCCATTCCTCAGCTGGCCAGTTGTTGGACCAAAGAAACCAAATAAAGAGGATGGATCAGTACAAATCCTTCACCACTGGGGTGGGATCCTCTCCAGACTCAAGCTTTGAGCCAGCAACACATGAGGGGGCAGGAAGATGTATATGTGTATGTATATATATGTATATATATATACACACACATCTAACAATATATATACACGTCTAACAATATATATGTATATATCTAACAATATCTATACACATCTTAGTGTAAAGGCACTTAGTGTAAAGGCACTTGTTCATGTCCCCCAGAGGGCTCCTATCCAATCTAACCTCCAGTGTCCAACCACACCACTCCCTGCACAGGGCACTTCCATGTCCCTAAGCCCTTCACAATGGGACTGGGGTTCTCCAAATGGCCCCAGCCCTTCTCAAACACCCCCTCCCCCAAACCTTAGAAATAATTTGACTAGTGTGTGTTTTGACAAGATCTCCCTAAGGCAGCCTATGGGTCCCAGTTGGAAAGAGGGCACAGCTAGGGGAATCCACCCCCTACCTCCACCCCGAGGGAGAGGCCATGGGCTGTTACCCGTACTAGTGCTCTGAGCACGAGGGAGAAGAGATGTGATAAAAAGCTGTTGTCGGAGCCTGGCACCCACTCCTCAGTTCACCCGGAACCCAAAACCGAAAACACAACCTCACCGCGATCGCCTCCATCCCGACTCACAGTCCAACAAAGCCTTTCTCCTTCCTCACGGTTAAGGGGGTGTAAAGCGGGAGTCCCTAGGATGACTCTCCCGTCAGCCCATTTTCCAGTCTGCAATCCCACCTCTGGAAATTCGGTCCTTTGGGTTTTGAAGGGTTTTTAGCAGCGCAGTCTCAACGACTGTCGACTAACATCTCCTAGGAATTAGTTCATTGAAAACTTTGCAGCTGCAGTGATCTAGGGACGGAGTCCTGTAACAATGGAGGCCGGGGGCGGAGGAGCCGGGCGCCAGAGGAGAGGCGTGGGTATGGGCAAGACGGCATCCGCTGACGCCCCCGGAGCCAGGGGCGGCCAGGACCCTCGCACCCTGCGGTGACCTTCCTTCCGGGATGGATTCTGAGGACTACCATTGCCATCGTGCCAGTGGGTTGGGGGCTGGGAGAAGAACCCGAGGCTCTCCTTTTGGGTACCCCGGAAATCGCAGGCACTCCCTTTGGACGACTCCTATAGAGACGGCTGGATCACTGCCCCCCAACCCGTCACCTTCTCCAAAGAAGGCCCCGGCTGCCAGGCGGCCTCAGCTCCTGGCCGCACCAGCAAAGCTAGGGAGCACAGCTTTGGGGGCGTCCGGACCGACGGGAGCGAGGCTGCCGGCCGAGAGAGGATCTCGGCTCCCACCCACCTCGGGGAGTTGACTCCCGGGCCGCGCCTGGACAAAAGCGTGGTGCGGGCTCACTCACCCGCGCGCCGACGGCGGCCAGAGTCCCAGCACCGGCGCTGGCTGGGGCGCCCCGGCGACAAGCGCGCGGCGCGGGCTCAGCGGCGCTCCCTCCGCAGCAACTGCGCAACCGGCGGCGCCCGGGCTGGCGGCGCGGAGCCGGGGAGAGAGTGCCCGCAGCGAGCCGGCCGGCCTGCGAGCGAGCGCGCCGCTCCCGGAGCGCGCCGCCCGCCGCGGACTCCAAACTAACGCGCGTTGATTTGCATGTCATTTACATAGCGCTCCCCGACTGGACCTGCGGGCCTGACCGCCACGCCTCCTGAGAGTCCAGAGCCCGGAACCCGCTGTCCCACGGAAAGGTACACGCACTCCGTGTGTGTCCGTGTGTGT
>NW_022103914.1:2413942-2419783 GCF_000313985.2 Echinops telfairi
GTGGAAAGAGCCGGGAACCCGCAGTCCCACGGAAAGGTACACGCACTTCCTGTGTGTGTGTGTGTGTGTGTGTGTGTGTGTGTGTGTGTGTGTGTAAAGAGGACCACACTGCGGGGGGTGGGGGGGGTGGAAACTCAGTATACACTTTTAAATGAACATTCTTCTTTAATGTATCTATCAAAACAGCCTGTCAGATCGAGTTTCCCAGTGGAAATAATTTTGTTTTTCACGGCGCAAAGTATCGTGAAATCCAACTGGCCCGCTCTCAAAAGTAGAAACAAGTTACTTGCAATGTTGTTCACTATGAAAAAATATGTCATTAAATAGGCAAGGTCCTATGTGACTTAAAAGCGCCTTCGCTGGGAGGAAGACGCCCATCCTTTACTCTGGACATGTTGCTGAATCTTACCATCCTCGTTTTTCTGCTCTCCCCGCTGGGATAGTAATAGAACTGGGAAGCTTCACCCCAAATCTCCAAAAACCAAACTCACTGCCATCGAGTCGGCTCCAAGTCATGGTGACCCTTTAGAACTGGTTAGAACTGTCCTGAGACTGTAACTCTTTATCTGAGTAGAAAGCCTTGTTGTTCTCCGGCAGAGCGGCTGGTGGTTTTGAACTACTGACCTTGGGAAAGGAGAAGAGGCCATAGGAGGCGAAGAGAAAACCCTACGAGAAAAGCCGGTGTCTAGAAGGTGCAGCCTTCTGGTGGATGCCCCACACCTGGCACTAACGCAGGCCAGCTCCCAGAAAGCATCCGCCTTACCCACCCCCAGAGGCTGCCTCCACTCCAGGCTTGAAAGCTGCACCGAAAGGTCGTCTTCGGGAAGTTTGGGGAAATTCACACTGTCCAACTCAGCCACTTCTTAAAATACAAATAATCAAAAAGAATTAAAATGCAGAAGAGAACCAGGTGCGCTGCGGTAGGGGAAAATTATACATTGGGACGCCTAGGTTCTAGCCAGAGGTGTTCAACCTGTGGGTTGCGACCCCTTTGGGGGTCAAAAGACCCTTTCACAGGGGTTGCCTGATTCATAACCGTAGCAAAATGACAGTTATGGAGTAGCCACGAAAATAATTTTATGGTTGGGGGTCACCACCACATGAGGAGCTGTCTGAAAGGGTCGCAGCATGAGGAGGTTGAGAACGGCTGTGAGACGATTCTAACAGCAGCTTTGTGAGCATGTGCACGACACGCCCCATCTGTGTGCCTGAAGTGAAGAGGTTCTTCTGGCATCCATGTGTGTGTGTGTGTGTACCCACAAAGTTCTTTAAAAATCAAGCAGGAGCGGCCTAATATTTAGTGTGCACTTGATATGAACATTTTGGTTTTTTCCTGACCTCTTCCCTTGGATCCTGTTTCCCGCCATTGTCCCTACCCTTTAAACCCTTTACTTGAGGTGCATGAGACGCTTTTTTTTAAAAGGAAGAACAATGAACAAATACCACTTACTTTAAAATAAAACAGATACGGATAATATCACAATACCAATAGGTAGGTAGGTAGGCAGGCAGGAAGACAGGATAGATGATGATAGATGGATAGATTAGATAGATAGATAGGTAGATAGATAGATAGATAGATAGATAGATAGATAGATAGATAGATGATAGATAAGTAGATAGATAGATAGATAGATAGATAGATAGATAGATAGATAGATAGATAAGTAGATGGAGACAAACATCCATGCAATTCCACACAAAGACCAAGAATTCTGCCAGTCAGTCTAGAAGTCTCTCCAGGCTCTCATCCCTTCCTTCTTTCTACAAAAGTAACCACTCTTGTCTTTGATTATGTAACCACTCCCTTGTGTTTCTTTACAGTATTCTCACTCCCATGGCGTTTGAAAACATGAAGTGCATTCTACATGTCTTTCCTTATACTGCATCTGTTGGTGGGTTTCGGTCTTTTGACCTCTGGGGGTTGTCAGAGTCCGGGTTGTATTCACTCGACGCTCGTGGGACATTTCAGCTGATTCCTTGGTGCTCAGGATTGTCTGTAATTTCCTGCTGACCTACAGGTGTCATCAGGCTGAGGTGAACTCCCTTTTCTAAGACCTCGGTGGTGGCATCTCTTTTCATCAGGAGACATGCGACGTCTACTTTGGGCCCCTTTTTTGGTTCTGCAGGTGTTGCTGCTCCTCTGAGACCTGTGAATTCACTGAGGGCTGCAAAATGCTGCTGATGGAATGCTACCATTCTGTTTTCAATTGTTAGCTGAATGAGGTTATAGGACAATGCTTACCCTCATCTATTTAGTTCTTCTGAGCTAAATCCACCGAAGAGGCAGGATAAATACTCCCTTCCTTCCGTGAATTGACAGTTTTCAAGATAATACATTGATACTCTATCCACCTCTTCAAAAGCGATATATTAAAGCTTTTTTCCTTAATATCATTATGAACTTGGATATTTAAATATATTTGAGAGGTTCCAATCCGCTGCAAATCGAATCTTCATGGAAATTCAAATTGTCCATCCTTGGCCAGTAGGAACTTCAACTTGGTTCTGTTTGGTTTTAACAGTTTTGCTGACATACCATTCACTTACCATACAATTCAATGGTCTGAAAATATTGAAAAAGAGTTGTGAAATCATGACCAAAATCAATTTTAGAACATTTTCTTCCTCCTTGTACCCATTATTATTGACTCTACAGTGCTCCCCAACCTCCCCGGCCATACCTCTAAGAACGATTCATCTAGCTACTGTCTCTCTAGCTTTACCCATGCTGGATTTCAAATAAAGAAAATCAAACCCCAAATTCCAACAGCAGCAACAAAATAAGACACAGGAAAACCTCAAGGGGAAGTAGAAGATAATAGAAACCAGAACAGATTAAACATGGGTCAAAATGGAAAAGAGGTAAGAGATGGCAAGAGGCAGCAGCGGAGACAGCAGAGCCAAGAGACCGCACAAGCAGAGGGGCGGGCTTCCCAGCCTACGGAGTGTGAAAGTGGAGTGTCTTCAAGCAAGATGCTTGTTGGTAGTGCTTCTGGGTATTTGTCAACAGAGCTGGAAGAGCTTTGTAGCACTTGTCTGAGTAAGACAGAACTCAGGCCAAGGGATCAAGGGTCAGAAAGAGGCCTGCCTACAGGTAGGGATGAGAAGAGGCTGTCAAAGAACTGTATCCTGATTGTTCTTAAACCTGAAACATGACCTGTTACTTCCCGGATAAACCCCATCATAGCGAAGATTGTGGGTTCTGTGCAGCCATGGCGGTGAATCAGCAAAGTCAGCATAGCACTAGATATGGTGAGAAGGCTCAACGTACGTCTGACCTCAGCCTCACACAGCCTGATGGGAATCAGCCTTGGGCTTTGGGTCTGATCCTCCTCCTCCTTTTTGTGAGGTTAGAGGTCAAAAGCCTTCCACTTAACCTTCATGATTGTAAATCAACTCAACAGCAACTCAAAGTTGGCCTAGCTTTTTGCTTTTTTAGTTTAAATACGTCTTAAGTCGATGTTGATGTTAGTGAACACTGACTCCATTCTGACTTTTCGTGAGCCCACGTGTGCAGCCCACAACGGGCTCACTGGCTTTTCCAGGCTGTCATCTTTTGGAAGCAGGCCACCAGACTTGTTTCCCAAGGGGCCTCTGGGTGGACTAAGCATTCGCACCACTCAGAAACTCCATTCTTTCTATGGTGCTTGTCAAATATGTCCTTGTCATGTGGTTGTTTGGTTCTTGTTAGGTGCCATCTAGTCAGTTCCGACCCATAGCGACCTTATGCACAACAGAAGGGAACGCTGCCCAGTCCTGCACCCTCCTCCCAATCATCCCTGTGCTGGAGCCGTTGTTGCAGCCACTTCATCAATCCAGCTCCTTGCGGGGTTTCCTCTTTTTTGCTGCCCCTCCACTTTACTAAGGATAATGTTCTTCACCAGGGACTAATCTCTCCTGACAACATGTTCAAAACATGTAAGATAAACTCTTGCCATCCTTGCCTCTAAGGAGTACTCTGTCCATACTTCTTCCGAGACAGATTTGTTTGTCCTTCTAGCAGACTGTGGTACTTTCAATAGCCTTCTCCAGCACCAGTCTAACTGCATTGATTCTTCCGTCTTCCTTATTCAAGTCCAACTTTCACATGCATATAAGGCCATTGAAAATACCATGGCTTGGGTCAGGCACAAGTTAGTCCTCAAAGTAATGTCCTTGCTTTTCAATACTCTAAATATGTCTTATGCAGCAGATTTACCTAGCTACCTGTTACCTAGTGCAACAATCTTGTGATCTCTTGACTGCTCCTTCCGTGAGCATTGATTGTGGATCCAAGCAAGATGAATTCCTTGACCACTTCAACCCTTTCTTCATTTACCACGGTGTTACCGATTGGTCCAGTTGTGAGGATTACGGGCTTCTTTGCATAGAGCTGTCATCTAGCCTGAAGGCTGCAATCCTGGCTCTTCATCAGCAAGTGCTTCAAGTCCTCCTTACTTTCAACATGCAAAGTTGTGTCACAGAACGTCAACTATCTTGGTGCCACATTCTTCTTCATATAATACATCATCTCTGGTGATTTGCTCATTGTACAGATTGAACGAGTATGGTGAGAGGAGACAACACTGACACACGCTCTTCCTGACTTTAAATCACACAAGATCCCCTTGCTCCGTTCACACAACTGCCTCTTCATTCATGTTCAAGATCCGCAGGAGCATGGTGAAGGACTCTGAAGTTCTCATTCTTCTCGAGGTGATCCATAGTCTGTTGTGATCCACATAGTCGAAGGCCTTGACACAGTCGATCAAACACAAGTGAAATCTTTCTGATAAGCTCTGTTTTAAGCCAAGGTCCACTTGACATCAGCAAGGATAGCCCTTGTTCCATGTCCTCTTCTGAATCTGGCCTGAACCGCTGGCAGCTCCCTGTCAATGTACTGCTGCAACCATTGTTAGATGATCTTCAGCAAAATTGTACTGGCATGTGATATTAATGCTACTGTTCTATAATTTGAGCCTTCTGTTGGGTCACCTTTCTTTGGAATGGGTATAAAGATGGACCTCTTCCAGTCACTTGGTCAAGTAATTGTCTTCCAAATTCCCTGAAATAGACTAGTAACTGCTTCCAGTGCGTTATTAGCTTGTTGAAACATTTCAATTGAGACTTCATCCGTTCCTGGAGCCTTATTTTTGGCTAATGCATTCAGTGCAGTTTGAACTTCTTCCTTCAGCGCCATTGGCTTTTGCTCATATGCTACCTCCTGAAATGGTGGAAAATGAATTAATTCTTTTTGGTACAGAGACTCTGTGTATTCTTTCCATCTTCTTTTGATATTTCCTGCATCACTCAATATTTTGCCCATAGATCTTTAAATATTGCAAATCAAGGCTTGAATTTTTTTCTTGAGTTTTTCTAGTTTAAGGTATGCTGAGGTGGTTCTTACAAAAAGAAGCCAAAAATATATACTAGGGGTTTCAAAAAGTTTTTAGAAAAGTGGAATTAAAGATAATGGCAACTGTGATCTAGTCAAGAGGAATTACTGGGAGGCAAAGGAGGGGTGAACATGAGCATGGGGCTGGAGGAAGATAAAAGGAAATAAAGGAAAGAACCAGGAAGCAAAACTATTTATAGAGGTATAAATACAGATGTGTATATATGTAACTATATTAATACATAAAAATAGGGGTATTGGCCTATGTACATGTATTTTTACATTAAGGTAGTGGATGGACATTGAGCCTCTGCTTAAGTTTTCCCTCAACACAAGAACCCTTTGAGTTAGTTAATTGTGCCACCCTGGCCGATAGTCACATGTGGGGCTAAATGAAAGACGGAGGGATAAATGGGTGGTGAGCCTCGCCTTTCTAGTTCTCGGGTCTCTTGCTTTGTGATGGT
>NW_022103914.1:2421154-2447282 GCF_000313985.2 Echinops telfairi
TGGCAAGGGGTGGATTGAGTTAGTTAATTGTGCCAGCCTGGCCGATAATCACATGTGGGGCTCATTGAAAGGCAGAGGGATAAACGGGTGGTGAGCCTCGCCTTTCTAGGTCTCTTGCTTTGTGATGGTCGCACCAGGATGCAGCTGCCTTAGCAGCTTCCTGCTTCACCCTTTGTTTTAATGATGTGACACTGAGTCCTGACACGATTGCTGCAAACAAACTGGGTGCATAAACAAATGTAGTGAAGAAAGCAGACTGTGCCTGGCTATTAAAAAAGGTATAGTGTCTGGGGTCTTAAAAGCTTGAAGCCAGACAACGGGCCATCTAACAGGGAATCGACAGAGTCCACATGGAAGAAGGCCTGTGTGATCACGAGGGGTCACTGGGAACAGGCATCAAGTTCTAATATAAACAATCTCATCGAGTGAAGGACAGGGGCCCACCTGGGGATAATTAGACAGTCCCTTGCAGAGGGCTGCATGGAAGAGAAGATACATCCAGAGGGCAGTGTAGCAATGATGAAATACACAACACTCCTCTAGTTCTTTCATTCTTCCTCTCCCCACTAGTATGATCCCTGCCCGGCCTCACAAATCCTGCTTGACCAGTGTACATACACCAGTACAGATGAGAGATTTCAATATACAGTACAGAATTCGGGATAGACACCACCACCCCCAAACAGTAATGGGAGTAAAAATTCCAGGAGGGTGGGGAAAGGGAAGGGGGAGGAAGTAGTTCAAAACCACCAGCCAGCTCTGAGGGAGAGAGACTAGGTTTTCTAATCTTATAAAGAGTTAGTCTTGGAAACTCACAGGGGAAGTTCTATCCTGTCCTATGGGGTCACTATGAGTCAGAGTTGACTTGATGGTCTATCTATCTTGTGTATGTGTGTGTGTCGTAGTAAAATATATACAACAAAATATTTAAACCATTTATGTGTATAATTAAAAACTAAAGCAAAAACCCTAAAACTCACTACAATCAAAATGATTCCAACTCTTAGCAACACTATAGGAGAGAGTAGAACTGTCCCTGTAAGAAGTAAAGCTTTACAGCAGTAGAAAGCCTCATCTTTCTCCCACAGCGTGGCTGGTGGTTTTGAACTGCTGACTTGATAGTTAGCAACTCAACTTGTAACCCATCTTGCCACCTTGTTGTACAAGGACCTTTATTGTATGTTTCCAAACTTTTTCATTGCCCTTAACAAAAACTCTGTATCCTTTAAGAAATGCTCCCTATGTGCATTTCCCACTTGCCCCTGGTAACCAATAATGAACTTTGGCTGATCGGCACTTCCTATTCTGGATAGCTTATGTAAGTGGGGTCATACAATATATAGTCTTTGTGTCTGACTTAATGTTATGTGAAGTTTTCAAGATCAATCTATGACACATGTATCAGAACATCATTTCTCTTTACATTCAAGACTATCCATTGCATACCATTGGTTTATCCATTCATTTGCAGATGGACACTTGGGTTGATTTTATATTTTTGGCTACTATCAAAATTCTGCAATGAACGTTGATGTGTAAGTACTCGTTTAGTTTGAATTTTATAAGTAAATATATTTAATGCTATAAAATTATCCGTCTGTCTATGACCTATGCTTTCTAGTCTAGTCATTTTGGTTTTCTAACAGCTGGTCCTACAATATTCCTGCTTACAGCAGCCAATGCACAGAGAGGACCATAGGGCCAGCCCCACTATGAGACACGACGTCCCTCACTAACCCATATCGCTATGGGGTCAACACTGGAAACACATGGGAATTGCGCCCTATCTGACCCCATCACACCGAGGTAAAACACTAAGGGTGTGCAACTGAGCAGCAAGGAGAACAGAGCAACAAAGTCTCCAGGGAATACCAAAAATAGAATTTGGGGTCAGGACAAGGCACCCCATCAGACTCGACTGGAAAACACTCCTAAAGGTCAACAAACAGACCTTGAATTATTTATAGGCCTTTCTTTTTGTGTTGTTGTTGTTTTGTTGCTTTGTTTTGCTTTGTCTTGTTTTTTGTGCATATTATTATCTCTGCAGGTCTATCCAGATAAGACAGGCTAGCTAAACAATCTGGAGGAAAAAACAACAGATGGATGGTTGGGGGTGGGGTATGGGAGAGGGGGAGGCAGGGGAAAGGAAATGGGTGTTAAAAACCAGGGACAAGGGAACAACAAGTGATCTAAAATAGATGGCAAGGAGGGTGTAAGAGGCCTGGTAGGGTTTGATCAAGGTCAATGTAACCCAGAGGAATTACTGAAACCCAAATGAAGGCTGAACATGATAGTGGGACAAGAGGAAAGTCAAAGGAAATAGAGGAAAGAACTAGAAGACAAAGGGCATATATAGAGGTCTAAATACAGGCATGTGCATATGTAAATATATTTATATATGATGATGGAGAAGTAGATCTATGTACATATATTTGTAGATTTAGTATTAAGGTAGCAGATGGACATTGGGCCTCCACTCAAGTACTCCCTCAACGCAAGAACACTTCGTTCTATTAAACTGGCATTCCATGATGCTCACCTTCTGGACACAATCACTGAAGACAAAGCAGGTGCATAAGCAAATGTGGTGAAGAAAGCTGATGGTGCTCGGCTGTCAAAAGATATAGCGTCTGGGGTCTTAAAGGCTTGAAGATAAACAAGTGGCCATCTAGCAACAAAGTCCACATGGAAGAAGCACTCCAGCCTGTGTGATCACAAGGTGTCGAAAGGATCAGGTATCAGGCATCAAAGAACAAAATATCATATCATTGTGAATGAGGGTGAGGGTGGAATGGAGACCCAAAGCCCATCTGTAGGCATCTGGACATTCCCTTATAGAAGAGTCACAAGAAAGAGACGAGCCAGTCAGGGTGCAGTATAGCACATATGAAATGTACAACTTTGCTCTAGTTGTTTAATGCTTTGTCCCCCACGCCCTATCATGATCCCAATTCTACCTTACAAATCGGCTAGACCAGAGGATGTACACTGGTACAAATAAGAACTGGAAACACAGGGAATCCAGGACAGACAAAATAATAATAATAACAATGTATAAATTATCAATGGTTTGGGAGGGTGGAAGAGGGAGGAGGAAAAAATGAAGGGTTCATGTAGAAAGCAAATGTTTTGAGAATGATGATGGCAACAAATGTACAAATGCGTTTGACACAACGGATGGATATATGGATTATGATAAGAGTTGTATGAGCCCCTACAAAATGATTTTTTTTAAATTACTGGTGATTGGAATGCTTCCCTTCTCCATCATTCTGTCCCTATTCTGATACCGACCATTCCTCTCACAGCACTCTGCTTCTATGCTGAGTTTGATCATTTGTCGCAATGGCTACACAAAACTCACAGATAATATTCTTGGGTAAGAGGGTGTATATTAGGGAAGCCAATGGGTCACCACAAGCCAAGGTCAAAAAATGTGAAAGATACACAGTCATTGGTCCCTTGCAATTCCTCTCCTCAGCCAGCAGCACCTCCCTCTTCAGTCCTCAGCCTCTCAGACACATGGTCCTGTGGCCTGTACCTCCCTGGGTCAGGAAAATGTCCCACTGATCTGCCTCACACGCTCATAGTCTTAGGTTTCAGCTTCCACCACTTCAGACAAAGATACAGAACATGTGCACTGGCGGCTTTTCTTCCAACGGTCCTGAGATTTCAGTCTCCTCCTGCCAAAGTGGAAAGGGTTTGCCAGGGCTCCTTTACCACCCTAGAAGACCCTATCATTCTTACAGCCAAGGGAGTGGCAACTGAAACGGATCAGTCCTCTCTGTTAGTGTTTCACATGCCTGATTTTTATAGTCTCACCTAATCATTTGGTGGGAGTTACAGAAATATGGATAGAAGACCCATATTAAGAAATGACACTGCACCAAAGAAACCCAAGGGGCAGTACTACTCTGTGCTGTGAGGTCCCTCTCTAAGTCAGAATTGACTTGATGGCAGTGAGTGAGTGCTTTGTTTGTGTGTTTTGGCTTACTCACTGGAATAGACTCTATGCAGTTGTTTACAGCTCAATAATAAAAAGACAGGCAGAGGTCTGAATAGACAGCTTCCAAGGGAAATAGGCAAGTTGCCAAAAAGCACATGAAAAGATGTTTAACATCATTAGTCACCAGATATATGCAAATCAATACCTTTTATACCAACAAGAATGGCCAGAACCAATATCAGCTAATAACATGTGTCAACAAGACTGTGGAGAAATCAGAACCTAATGCACTGCTGGTGGTAACGTAAACTGATGCCATTGTTTTGGAAAAGAGCCTGGCAATTACTTAAATATTGAAATGGGGCGTTACGATATGACCTAGCAATTCCACTCCTGGGACATATCCAGGAGACATGAAAATGTATAGGAGGCTTGTTCAAAAAGCACAAACAGCCCAAATGCTCATGGACACACGTGAGCTAGAGAACCAGCACTTTAAGGGTGTTCCACTCGCTCCCTTACTAGGTCACTGAAGAGGTAACAAGAAACAGGGCTGGAGTCACAGAGCCAGCTAGAACCAGATCGGGCCTTCTTGACATGCTCAGAACTGCCGACCTATACCCTACCTAATGTTTGGCAGTCAGAAGGGGAAAAGCACACTTCCATCAATGCCCTAGATGTGGGGAACATACCAACTTTGCGACCCAGCTTCCCGACTGAGACATCCTTTCCTGACTGGGAAGCCGAGGAGAGCAGTTCTTGTGCCGATCATTCTGGGTGGAGCACCAGTCAGAGACCAGTGACTGCCATGCAACACACCGCCACCAAGTTGACTCGGGCTTACAGCAATCCTGTGTGTGGTTTCTGAAACTGTCCATTTTTACCAAAATGGATCGCCTTCTCTTTCTCCTGATGAGTTGCTGGTGGGTTTGAACCACCAATCTTGTGGTTAGTATCTCAGCACCAAGCCATTAGCACCACTACGGCTCTTTTACCACCCTAGAAAACCCTGATCAAAGGTCCTTGGCCCAGGACTTGGGGATGGGGGTCTACCTTAGTGATGCAAGTTCAGGTGCACTCCCTTCCTCAGCCAATCAACCAACGCTTCGTTCACTTTCAAATGTTCCGTGGGTAGCCAGGCTAACCAAGGCCTGAGAGACCACAATAACACGTGATTATGTAAACGAAATGTGGCGTGTCCATAAAATGGACTATTACTTAGCCATAAAAAGGAAAGAAGGAGGGGAGACTAGGGTTGAATCGTTATATGGAGAGACATTCTGTCCGTCTCAACATGTTAGTGAATGTACACTTGCTTAAGACCTTGTGGGTCACTGGAGACCTGCAACTTATTCCAAAGTCTGAGTCACAGTGATCACCATAAGTGAGGGTTTTCAACTTGGAAATTACTGATATTTTGGGTTGGACGGTTCTTTATTAAAGGACTTCTAGTCATCCCCTTACAGAAGTGTCTCAGGGAGGAGACGAGCCAGTCAGGGTGCAGTGTAGCAATGATGAAACATACAACTTTCCTCTGGGTCCTAAATGCTTCCTCCACCCCCACCCCCGCTATCTCATGATCCCAATTCTCACTTACAAATCTGGCTAGACCAGAGGATGTACACTGGTACAGATAGGAACTGGAAACACAGGGAATCCATAGCGGATGATCCCTTCAGGACCAGTGGTGTGAGTGGCGATACTGGGAGGATAGAGGGAGGGTGGGTTGGAAAGGGGGAACCAATTAAAAGGATCTACATATAACCTCCTCCCTGGGGGACGGACAACAGAAAAGTGGGTGAAGGAAGATGTCGAACAGCGCAAGATATGACAAAATAATAATTTATAAATTATCAAGGGTTCATGAGGGAGGGGGGAGGGAGGAGGGAGGGGAAAAATGAGGAGCTGATGCCAGGAGCTTAGGTGGAGAGCAAATGTTTTGAGAATGATGAGGACGATGAATGTACAAATGTGCTTTACTCAATTGATGTGTGTATGGATTGGGATAAGAGCTGTATGAGCCCCTAATAAAATGATTTAAATAAATAAATAAATAGATAGATAGATAGATAAATGAAGGGGTCCTAGTGGCTCAGTGGTTTTGTGTGCAGTTGCTAACTAAAAAGTCAGCAGTTCAAATCCAGCAGACACTTTACAGGAAAAATATGTGCCTTTCTGTTCTTTTACAACTGCTACTTTGGAAATCTCGGGGGGCCTTTCTACTCAGTACTATAAAGTCACTGTGTTAGGGTGGGTTTTTCCAGATCAGAGAAACCAGTGATGATTGTATAGATTGTATATAGAAAGACATTTATATCAAGAAATGGTTTACACAGTTGTAGCAATAGTTAAGTTTGGTCTAGTTCAAGTCGGGCATCTCCTAGCACACGGAGGCTGATAAACAGGAAGCAGGATGGTGAAGCAGAGACGGCAGGGGCACAAGCTAGTGGATGCAGAGATCCAAAGTCAACCGAATGGACCTGCCGTCGCAGTCCTCCAACGGCTACTGGGAGGAGCAGGTAACATAGCAGGAGCGGAAGAACCAGGTGGAAGACCCAGCTCCGGCAGAAGGCAAAGGGCCAAGGGGACTCGATCCTGCTCAGTGTCTCTCTTATACCAAGAAGGTGTTATTAGGCTGTGATATAGTGGATGGGCTGAGCTCCACCCTTACCCTTACCCAGGAATGTCTAGCCGACACAATCCCTAACCATCACCATCACTTTTTGCAAAACTCTACTCAATGGCAGTGGGAATCCTTTGTCTTGGTGGGGGTGGGAGGGCTTGTCCCGGGCAACAAAGGATGTTTAGCAGCATGCCTGGCCTCCACTCATGAGATGGCAGTATTGTCACTTATCGGCCTCTCAGCTGTGACCATCAAACATGTCTCTGGGGAGTGTGGCATGTCCCGGGGTGGGGGTGGGGGCATAATCACCCTTGGCTGAGAAACAGTGCTATAGATGACACAACGTTAGCAGACCCGTCCAGCGTCAGCTCCACTGTTCACTATCCTGAAAAGATGGCTTTGAGACTGGACCATGGGCTGGCTCCGCCTTGGTTCGGCTTTTGACTTAAATTGGGACTGTAATTAAAAGGAAAGTCAGTGGAGATACCCAGACCCCTCTCCCTGTCCCTTAGGATAGGTGGAGGGTGGGGTTGTGGAACACAGGGATGGAGACTGTCCTGAGAGGCAGGAAGTGGAGTGGAGGGAGCACTCTCAACAAGAAGTAGGACTTAAGCGTGGCTACAAAGAATCGAACAGGAGCCCAGGTGGCTCTGTGGCTAAGGACACAGGTGCAAACTGAAAGGTTGGCTGTCCAACCCCACTAGCTGTCACACGAAAGAAAGATGTTGCAGTCTGCTTCCGTAAAGCGTTATGGCCTTGGGGATTGTATGGGACAGTTCTGTTCTGTCTACACTGTCAGAATCTACTGGAGGATAGAGAGCTTGGTTTGTGGGTTGACAAAGGATGGTATCATCAAGCATTGATGAGGAGAAGAAAAAGTCCTTTTCCAGATGAATAAACTCAAGGCTTCTGCTTGTGTGCCCTGCAAAACACAGGGACACAATTCAGGGACACAATTGTGTCCTTGATTCTCGGGAGTTTAGCAGTTACCTAATGATGTGATCCGATATGTTCAGCCAATCAGTATAAGGGGACCAGGGTGGGATGCAACCCTCTGATGCTCTTACCAAAGTCATGGTCCTGATCTGCTGTATCCATGAGGTGTGGTCAACACCATCTCTTTTTTTGGTTTTCAAAGATCATTTTATTGGGGGCTCTTACAGCGCTTATAACATTCCATACATCAATCGTATCAAGCATATTTGTACATATGTTGCCATCATGATTTTCTAAACATTTACCTTCTATTTGAGCCCTTGGTATCAGCTCCTCTTTTTTCCCCTCCCTCCTCCGCCTCCCACCTTTGTGACAACTTGTTAAATTATAAGCTATTATTATTTTCATATCTTACACCGTCCACTGTCTCTCTTCACCCATGTTTCTATTGTTGGTCCCCCCAGTGGGAAGGGCATGCATTGATCATTGCGATTGGTTACCCCTTCCTCTCCTCCTCTCCCACCTTCCCCCTGCCCTCCTGGTATTACTACTGCCATTTCTGTTCCTGAGGGGTTTATCTGACCTGGATTCGGTGTGTCCTGAGCTCCTCTCTGTACCAGTGCATATGCTCTGTTCTAGCCAGAACTGAAAGGCAGAACTGGGGTCATGATAGTGGTGGTGGTGGTGGTGGTGGTGGTGAGGAAGCCTCAAAGAACTAGAGGAAGAGTGTGTATTTCATTGGTGCTTTACTGCACCCTGGTTGTCTCATCCCTTCCTTGTGACCTTTCTGTGAGGGGATATCCTATTGTCTACAGAGATGGGTTGGGGGTTCTGCTCGCTGCCCCCCCCTCATTCTCAACAATATGGTTTTTTGTTTTGGATCTTCTAATGTCTATTCCCTGATCCCATCAACACCTCAGGATCACACAGGCTGGTGTGCTTCTTACATGCGGGCTTGTTGCTTCCCTGCTAGATGGCCACTTCTTTAATTTCAAACCTTTAAAATCCCAGACGCTATATCTTTTGATAGCTGGACATCATTAGCTTTCTTCACTACATTTGCTTATGCACCCATTTTGTCTTCAGCAATCACTAATACCATATTTCATTGTACAAGAACATCAAAGGAAAAAATAAATGAGCAGAAAGACCTGATCATCATCAAGAAAGAAGAGCCAGGAGTGGAGTACATCCTTTGGACCCAGGGTCCCTGTACTGAGAGCATTCTAGACCCAGGAAAAGATTGATGTTAAGACACACACACACACACACACACACACACACACACACACACACACACTCCAAGCAATGCTGGACCCACAGATGTTGAGGAACCAGGTTCTTCCCCCAGACCCAACAGAGGAAGTCTACCCCATAAAGTAAGCACACTGGTTTTAGCGCTCTAACCTCCTAAATTATAGGAGAACAAATTTGTTTGTTAAAGCCATATTTGTGTTATTTGTCACAATATTGCTAGAGAAGTAAGATACTTAAGAATAAACTTAACAAGATAGCCTCAGGCTCTATGTGAGGGAGAGAATAAGTATTGGTACTAGGGTTCCGGTGCATATACTCCAAATAAAACACGCTTGTGCTTGCTCCTGGAATCAGTGATGGCTGCAGACAAGCTCTGTCAGTAACTTGTCTTGGTCTCATGAGTGTCTTTAAAAAAAAAAAGATACTTTTTTAAAAAGATAATTTTTATGTGATGGAAAAATAAAATGATTTTGAGGTCAAGGCTAATAATAAATTTTTAATAAAACTGAAGTGGATATCTTCCAAAATCATTGAAACTCCACCACAAATTTGTAAGAATATTAGCCCCACATAAAACTACATCTTTTCCATGGAGCAAGGGTAAAAGGGAAGCTTGGGAAGCCTCCAAGATGAGTCAGGAGAAGGAAGACAGTCAACCTCAAAGAATGGAAAACTGTGGCTGAAGTCTAGAAACTGGTGAAAGACTGTAAAATTATCATTGAAACAATAACTTTACATTTAGTTTTTTAAATGTGTTAATGTTTTTGTAGTAATATCGGACTTTCTTATATAGAAATAACTAGAGGAAAAAACAAACCCCCCAAATAAGATTTGAATGTGTTAAAAGTCATGTTATGTTCTTAAAAGAAAAGATAAAACTGTTAATTCTAGATATTTTAATTAAAAGCATTTTTAGTTAGACAAAATGATTCTGAAGTTTATATGAAAAACAATGCCCCACCCCCACCCCCACCCCCCGGCCAAGAAGAATGCACTTCAGGGGACAGCACTGAAGTTACATCTCCGGGAGAGGGCGTGTCTGATCAGAGCACCCAGGAGACAGGAAGAGGGAGGGAGAGGGAGGGGAACGCATCCTGGCCCACCACACCCTGAGGACGATATTCCTGCTCAGAGCAGACAGTGCGCAGAGGGGACCATAAGGCTGGCCCCCCAAAAGGCATGGCATCCCTCACTGAACCATAGGACTACGGGGCACAACACTGGAGACACAGTGCAAGAATTGTGCCCAATCTGACCCCACCACACTGGGGTGAAACACTAAGGGCATGCAATAGAGCAGCACGGGGAGCAAAGTGATGAAATCCCCGGGGAATACCCAAAATAGACTTTGGAGACAGAGTGTGGCACCCCCTCAGACTCGACTGGAAAGCACTTGTAAAGGCCAACAAACAGATCTCGAACTATTAATAGGCTTTTCCATTTTTGTCAGTGGCTTTCTTTTTGTTGTTATTTTGTTTTGGGTTTTTGTTGTTGTTATTGTTTTGTTGATCTTGACTTCCTCTGTTGTTGTACTTGGCTTTGCCTGGGTTTTGCACTTATTACTGTCTCTACATGTCTAGATAAGATAGGTGGGATAAACAATTCGGAGATGAAAAGAATGGGACCAATGGTTCGAGGGGGATACGGGAGAAGGGGAGGTGGGAGAAAGGAAGGGCGGGGTAGGGAACCAACACAGGGACAAGGGAACTACAAGTGAACTAAAATCAGTGGTGAGAAGGACATGGGATGCCTAGTGGAGCTTAATCAAGGGCAGCAGCGAGGGATTACTAAGCCTGAATGAAGGCCAAACTGATGGAGGGACAAGAGGAAAGTAAAAGAAAATAGAGAAAAGAACCAAGAGGCAAAGGACGTTTATAGAGGTCTAAGTACAGGGATGCACATATGTAAATATATTTATATATAACGAGAGGGGAATAGATCTATGTACTTACATCTATATGTTAAGAATTAAGGTAGCAGATGGACAGTGGGCCTCTACTCAAGTACTCCCTCAACACAAGAACACTTTGTTTTAATAATTCGGCATTCTGTGATGCTCACCTTACCGACGTGATTGCTGAAGACAAAATGGGTGCATAAGCAAATGTGGAAGAAAGCTGATGGTGCCCGGCTATCAAAAGATATAGTGTCTGGGATCTTAAAGGCTTGAAGATAAACAAGTGGCCATGTAGCTGAGAAGCAAAAAGCTCACATGGAAAAAGCACACCAACCTGTGTGATCGTGCAGTATCGATGGGATCAGGTATCAGGTACCTAAGACCCAGAACAAAATCACACCCAATGTGAATCGGGGTGGTGGTGGTGGTGGTGGTGGTGGTGTGTGTGTGTGTGTGTGTGTGTGTGTAGTGGAGACCCAACACCCATCTGCAGAAAACTGGACATCCTCGCATAAAAGGGTCACAAGGAAGAGATGAGCCAGTCAGGGTGCAGTATAGCATTGATGAAACACACAAATTTCCTACAGTTCTTTAATGCATCCTTCCCCTGACTATCATGACCTCAATTTTACCTTACAAATCAGATTAGACCAGTACATGCACACTGCTACAACTAAGAGCCCACAACACAGGGAATCCAGGATAGATAAACCCCTCAGGGCCAACAATGAGAATAGAGATGCCAGGAGGATAAGGGGAAGGTGGGGGGAGAAAGGGGAAATTGATCACAAGAATCAACCCCCTCCCAGGGGAATGAACAACAGAAAAGTGGGTGAAAGATGATAGATGACGATGTAAAGTATGAACATAATAATCTTTAATTTATCAAGGGTTCATGAGGGAGGGAAGGGGAAACAAGGAGCTGATATCAAGGACTTTAGTAGAAAGAAAACACTTTGAAAATGATGATGGCGGCCTATGTACAAATGTGCTTGACACAATGGATGAATGTATGGATTGTGATAAGAGATGTAAGATCCCCCAATAAAAGTATTTAATAAAAAAATGCCAAAGAATAGCGTGAGAGAAGGAGAGGGTTAGAGAGTGAAAGAGCATATTGTACATGCAATATGGAAGAGGGCTTGCCTTCACAGATTTGAGTGTTCAATAGGTACTCGAGTCACTGTGGTATTAGTAGGAGCTTGGGGGTGTAGTGGATTATGCATTGACCATTAGGTCAGAGGTTCCAAGCTACCAGTCACTCTACAGGAGAAAGATGAGGCTGTTCACTCAAAAATTTACAGTCTCAGAAACCCACAGGAGCAGTTCTACTTGGTTGTAGAGGGTTGCTGTGGATCAGAATTGGCTCGATGGCAGTGGCTTTATGATATTGTTAAGGATGCAAATAGCTATATCTCTGAAATAGAATGAATAGCTTATAACTACATTAGAGTGGGCCATAGAAATGTGTCAAAATTGTAGATTAGTGGCGGCGAGGATGAACTATTTAGGGGGAAAAAAGTGTAGACAAAACTGGCTACTCCTCTGAAAGAAAATTTAAATGAATCACTATCTTACATAACCATGATTCCAAAACCAGACAAAGACCCCACAGGCAGAAAACTACATGTCAATAACCCTCATGAACACAGACATAACAATTCTCAACAAACTTCTCTCCAACAGAATCCAACAACGTATCAGAAAAATAATTCATCATGATCATGTGGGATGTATAACAGGAATTCAAGGATTGTTCAACAGTCAAAAAGGCCACCAATGTAACGTACCATATAAACAAGACAAAGAATAAGAATCACATGATCCTGTCAATAGATGCAGAAAAGGCATTGACCATATCCAACACCCATTTCTGAAAACACTCCATAAAATATGAACAGAAGGGTTATTCCTCAACATAATAAAGGCCACATATGAAAATCCAGTGACCAATATCATGCTAAATGGGGAAAAACTAAAAATTTCCCCCTTGAAAATAGGAAGTAAACAAGGATGCCCCATCACCACTCTTATTAAACACCATGCTGAAAACTGGCGCACGTCTTAGACAGAACCATTAGAAAACAAAGAAATCAAGGGACTACAATTAGGTAAAGAAAAAGTGAAACTCCTCTTATTTGCGTATGACATGATTTTATAGAGAAAGAACCTGAAAGAGTCCACAAAAAGATTGTTAGAAATAAGTGAGGGATTCAGTAGAGTAGACGGATGCAAGATGAACAAGCAGAAACCAGTTGAATTCCTAACCCGGGAAGAGAGATACAAAAAAGATACCAAGAAAACAATACCACTTACACTAGCCACTCAAAAGATGAAGTACCCAGGCATACGCCTAAACACAGACACAAAAGAGCCATACAAAGAAGACGACTGAACCAAAAAAGACCTACACAAATGGAAGAAAAGCCCGTGTTCATAGATAGGAAGACTTACTATTGCGAAAATGCCAACACTACCTAAAGCAATCTATAATTACAACATAGTTCTGACCCAAATCCCAAATTCATTCTTTAAAGAAATGGAAAACTAACTACAAACTTCATATGGAGAGTAAACGAAGAACATAAGTGGCCTCACATTAACTGACCTCAAAACCCGCCATAATTGAAATAGTCTGGTACCGTAAAATGATAGCTACATAGATCGACGGAACAGTAGAGAAAACCCCTAAATAAAGCATCCACCTACAGGCAATTGATTTTCCACAAAGGGCCAAGAAGCATTAAATGGAAAAGGGACACCCTCTTCAACAAATGCTGCTGGAAAAATGGATCTCCCTCTGCAAAAGAATGAAACAGGACCTAAACCTCACCCCATGCTCAAAAACGAACCCAAGCTGGATCAAAGACCTAAATTCCAGAGCTTTATGGACCATCAATGGAAAAATTGGGAACAACTTAAAGACCCTACTGCAGGGTACACACGGACTATCAACTATAATAAAGGAAGCACGCACAGTGCAAGACAAAATAGATGACTGGGACTTGTTAAAAACAAAATACTTATGCACATCAGAAGACTTCATCAAAAGACTAAAACTAGAGCCCATGGACTGGGGGAAATCTTCTGCAATGACACAACAGACAAGGGACTAGTTAATAAAATGTATAGTATTCTGCAACATCTCATGAGAATAAAACAAATAATCCAATTAAATGTGGGCAACTGACATGTACAAGTTCTACATGAGCACAAGGAAGTGTTGTGGAATTCTCATTCTTCTCAGGCTATCTATAGTTTGTTATGATCCACACAGTCAAATGCTTTGGCATAAACAATAAAACACAAGTAAACATCTTTCATAGTATTCTCTGCTTTCAGGCAAGATCTCTTGTTCATCATCCTCTTCTGAATCCCACCTGAACCTGTCAATGAACTGCTACAACCATTGTTGGATGATCTTCAGCAAAATTTTCCTTGTATGTGATATTAATGATATTGTTCTATACTTTGAGCATTCTGTTGGGTTGGGTCACTTTTCTTTGTAATGAGTTCAAATATGGATCTCTTCCAGTCAGTTGGCCAAGTAGCTGTCTTCCAAATTTCCTGGCATAGACAAGTGGGTACTTCCAGGATTTCGTCAGCTTCTTGAAACATTTCAAGCAGTATTCCATCGATTCCTGGAGCTTTGTTTTTTGGTTAATGCTTTCAGTGTAGCTTGAACTTCTTCAGCACCGCTGGTACTTGATCATATGCTACCTCCTGAAAGGATGGAGTGTCGAGTAGTTCTTTTTGGCACAGTGACTATGTGTATTCTTTCGATGCTTCCTGTATCAATTCATATGTTGCCCATAGAATCTTTCAATATTGGAACTCAAGTCTTGATTTTCAGATTTGTTGAGAGTGGTCTTCCCTAATGGTTTTATAATTCTAAGTCTTTGAACACTTCATTATAATATTTGGTCTTGTCTTCTCGAGCTGCCCTTTGAAAATTTTTATTCCACTCATTGACTTCATCCTTTCTTCCATTTGCTTTAGTCTACTATTAAGAGCAAGTTTTCAGAGCCTTTCATCCTTTCTTGTCTTTTTAATGACCTTTTGCTGACTTTATGAATTATGGTGTTGATGTGCTATCACAGCTTATCAGGTTTTCTGTCATTAGTGTTCAATGCCTCAATTCTGTTCTTGAGATATTCTTGAAATTCAGGTGGGATAGACTCAAGGTCATATTTTGGCTATTGTGGACTTGTCTTAATTTTCTCCAGCTTCAGTATGAACTTCCATATGAACAGTTGATGGTCTGCTCCACAGTCATCCCCTAGCCTGGTCTTAGCTGCTGACCTTGAGCTCCATGATCTCGGTCCACAGATGAAGTCGCTTTGATTTCTGTGTAGTCCGTCTGGAGCATTCCCTGTGCACAGTCTCCTTTTGTGTTGTTGAAAAGGGTATTTGATTCGAACAAGGCATTGGTTTTGCAAAATTTTATCAGCTCCATTTCAATCACCAAGTTTATTATTTTCCAACCATTGTTCCTTCCTCTTTGTTTCCAACTTTTGATTTCCAATCGCCAATAACGATCCATGCGTTTTGATTGCATGTTTGATCAATATCTTAGAATTCTTCAATTTCTTCATCACTAGTTTTTGCGGTTGGGGCATAAATTTGAATAATAGTTGTATTGGTTATATTTCCTTGAAGACAGATATAATCGTGTCACAGACAGCATTGCACTTCATGACTGGTTTTGCAATGTCCTCTTGATTGTGTGATTACTGGCATAGTGAGTCATGTGATTCTCTGATTCAAAATGGCCAAATACCAGTCCATTTCAGCTCTGTCATGTGTAGGAGACCAATCCTTATGTGTTCCATTTTCTTTTTGACCACTTCCAATTTTCCTAGATTCATACTTTGCATATTCCAAGTTCTGATCATCATACACTGATTGTGGACTTTTAATATGTACAACCATTCTGGAAAGCAATATGGCACTACCTAAAACAACTGGGAATAGAAATACCATGTTGTTATAATGTGCCATTGAGTCCGTTCTGACTCATAACCACCCTGCGCACAACAGAATGAAACAAATTGTTACAATGCCTGACTCCATTTTTTGCAGCCACTGTGTCAAATCCATCTTGTTAAAGGTCTTCCTCTCTTTCACTGCCTCCCCACTTTACCAAACACGATGTCCTTCACCAGGGACTGGTCTCTCCTGACAGCATGTCCAAAGTATGGAAGAGGAAGTCTCGCCATCCTTGCCTCTAAGTAGAACTCTGGTTGTACTTCTTTCAAGACAGAGTTCTTGTCTTGTCCTTTCAGCAGCCCAAGGCACTTTCGATATTCTTCCCTAGCACCACAGTTCAAATGCATCATTTCTTCTTTGGTCTTCTTTATTCAATGTCAAACTTGAACCTGCACATGAAGCAATTGAAAATACATGGCTTCGATCAGGTGCAACTTAGTCCTCAAAGTAACATCTCTGCTTTTCAATACTCTAAAGATATTATGTACGGTATACTTACCTAATTCAGTAGTCAAGAGAGCAAAAGATGTGTTGCATTAGGTAACTCTGATGCACAAGAAATACCATACATTCCAACAATACCATTGCTGGGCATATGTCCCCAAATTATGAGATGGAGCATGAACAGATGTATGCTTTCTCACCTTCATTACAGCACAATTCACAAGAGCAAGAAGCTTGAAACAGCCTAATTGCCCATCAGTAGAAGAATGGATAAAGAAACTCTGACATGCACGGTGGAATATTATGCATACTTGAAAAAATGATGAAACCACGAAACACCGCATGGCATAGATGGACCTGGAAACCATCACCCTGCATGAAGTTGTCCAATCACAAAAGGACAAATATCAATGAGTCCATTTCAACAGAGGGGACCTCACCGCAGCTAGGGTCAGTTTCTCAAGATGGAGTTGGGGCATGGAAGAGAGGGAAAAGACTTTTCAATTGCTGCCCTCCAACACTGCTAAGATCACCCAAATCAACAGACACTCCTACCAGACTGATAAGAAAACATGACTGGAAGTTCTGGTCAAGATGGAGGCAGGGGCAAGGATGTCTCAGAGAAGATGATTTGATTTCTGTTGGTGGGTAAACTAAGTGGAGTAACCTCCCACAGGGGAAAAATGCTTAACAATAACCACATAGAACCCAGGGGAAGAATACGCCCCTTCATAATTGGCTCTTTGGACCGAGGGGAAGAATACGCCTCTTCATAATTGGCTCTTTGGACCGAGTTTCTACCCAGCCCTTGGGCACCCAGACCACGTGCTACGGACAACAGGGATTTTAGATGCTGTCAATCTTAAACACACAACATCCTTCCTAGGGCACGCTAAAAGGGATTTGATGTGGAAATCCCCCTAAGCCAGTGGTTCTCAACCTTCCTCAGGCCGCGACCCTTTCATAGAGTTCCCCATGTTGTGGTCACCCCCAACCCATAACATTATTTTCGTTGCTATTTCATAACTGTCATTTTGCTAGTCATGAAAATTGGACAACCCCTGTGAAAGGGTCGTTCAACCCCCCCCTAGGGGTCGTGACCCACAGGTTGAGAACTACTGAACTAAGAGAACTGGGCCTTACCTCAAACTCACCCATAGCAGATTTAAGGAAATGACATACTCTCTTGGACTCAAGGCTGAACCGCCTTAGTGTGAGAAGAAGCAAATGACTGCCATCCCAGGGAGGTCAATGGGATCTCTTGCTTTGAGGGTGCCCAATCAATGGTGGCCCTGGACTACTATATATTTACTTTTTAATGCTGTCCACACTTTCTTATGGCATAGATTAGCCTGGTAGGCATGGTTCTGCCTTAGTGAATGAATGTTATTGAAATCCAAATCTGAAAGAGGAAATGGTATCAGAGTGTAAATTGTGAGCATCCAATTTGCAGAAGTTTATGGATGACATTGGAAGCCCAAAATTCATTTGCAGGGTCCCCACCTGGATTAAGCCTCCAGTGACTAAACCCACAGAGACAAGCAGTTTTACGATGCCATGTGGGCCCCAAACTGGAAATAAGGGTCTTACAACAGCGTATCTACAACAGTATAGTTGGTAAACAGCCTGGTTAACCCTTTCTATTCTGTGCTTTTCTAGGTTGCAGAGGCTTGAAAATGAAAGACATATTTTCTAGACTTCTTCGACCCTCGGTCATATGGGCTCCAGGTTCCAGCCATGATGCAATGGAGATGCACATGCATTATAAAAAATTTTAACGACGAACTTAACAGTTCATGCTAAAGCAGAACCAAGAGACTACACAGAGAAAAAACTTAAATACATGTAATCAATGTTTAACAAGAGAATATATTGGGGGGGCTCAGACTGGGCACAATTCCTTCACTGTGTCTCCGGTGCTTGCCCCCCCACCCCCATAGCACTGTGGGTCAGTAAGGGGACCTTGTGTCTTGTGGTGGGACTGACCCTACAGTCCTCTCTCTGCATTGGCTGCTCCAATGCGGAATGTCATCCTGGAAGCTTGGTGGGCCAGGATGCTGTCACCTTGAGTGTTTACACACAGGCACATGAATGAGCACAAAATGCATAAACACATGTGTTGTACTTTTGGAGTGTGGGGAAAGGTAGGAACATGGGACTTCTGAGGAGACTAAGAGTTGTAGTTTGCTTGAGCATTTGCAGGAGACATATTTTTGGTTAATAAATTTTTCAAAAGTTAAAAAAAACACAAAAAACAAGAGAATATAGATAACTGGACATATGCAGCAAGTACAAGCACCTGCAAAGAAAAAGCTAATTGTAAATGATCAGATGAATAAATTTTCCAGGAAGGATTTAATAATTGACAAAGAGATGAAAGGGCAAAATATATGTAAGAGATATGGAGAATTGAAGTCCACATGATATGAATCGCAGAAGGAAGAAATATTTAAGGAATAATAACTGAGAATTTTTCATAATTAAAGATGTAAGACCTCTGAGTTAAAGTGCTCATAATAAGCGAGTAAAACACTAGATGAAATTTTTAAAATAACAACAAACATATTCATAAGAATAAATTTTAAGCTCATCAAAGGTGGATAAAGTACTAAAGATTTCCAGAGAGAAAAATATCCTTTTCAATGCAACAAAAATCTGCTTGGTGAAAAGAAGATCTACTTGATGGCAGATTTCTTTATAGTCACACACACTAAGAACCATACGACATGTGTTAAAAAGAAACAAGTCAAACTTAGAATTTTATTTCAAACTATCATACTTTTATTTTCCTTTGTGTTAATTTCCATTTTGTCATCATTTCTGAGTTACCGTACATACTTGTATATAAGCCGAGTTTCTCAGCACATTTTTTAATGCAGTTTTTGTGGTAAAATTGGGTGCCTCAGCTGATAATCTGATCGGCTTATACTCGAGTATATACATTATTTTTCTCCTTCCATTTTCCCCTCCCCGCAAACTCTGCCAGCTCATGCTTCCTTTCCACCTGTCATCACACCATCTTGTCCCTAAGACCTTCTTTGCTGCTCAATGTGCTTAATACAAGTAAGTAACTGTTTCGTCCCATTGAAAAATGCATGCCTACATAGTCTATCGTATTTTTTTAATTGCAGGGGCTCTTGCAGCTCTTGTAACAATCCATACATCAATTTTGATCATAAATCTTATCTACTCTAGGTAACATTTTTTCTGACAGTGTCTTTAATTTCCATTTTACATTCTCATTTATGTCCTCCTCTTCTCCCACACAAAATATTTTAGCATAAATCCTATGCTGTTCTTTCTTGACACTTTTATTTTGTATAGGTAATGATGGACTTTATTAAATTGGCTTTGTTTGATTCTGTTCTGAAAAGAGAAGGCAAGAACCATGGAGAGATGGGAGTAACCCCAAACCAAACTGAACCCATTGCCATGAAGCGCTTTCTGGCACAGAGCACAACGCCTCCACAGGCTTCTCAGGTGTTTTCTTTCTTTTGCTCTCAGTCAGGTAAAGTTCCTGGGTCCGTTATTTGCAGAAGAGTGATGTGTAGAAAGGCCTGGGGTTTTCTTTAATTCAGGGCTCTGTGGGTTCATATGTTTAGTATTTACTCCTCTACATAGATTAGGAACCAAGTCCATATTCCACAGTATAACGCTGGTGGATCTTTCTCTAGAGATTTAAGACTGACCTTTTCTGCTCATTGAGCCATATGCACCTTCTCTGTCCCTGCTTGATAGTCGCTTACTTCTAGAGCTCTTCCAGCTAGTCTGAGGTTTGGTTTGGGGGTTATCTCCTGATTTCTACCCCTTTCGCTTGCACCTCAATGGAATTTGTACTTTTCTGGCTTTTAGGCCACTGGAGATCCCCTTGCAGAGGGGTCTCGGGGAGGAGACGAGCCAGTCAGGGTGCGATGTAACAACAATGAAAATTACAACTTTCCTCTAGTTCCTAAATGTTTCCTCCCCGCTCCCACTATCATGATACGAATTCTACCTTGCAAGTCTGGCTAGACCAGAGGATGTGTACACTGGTACAGATAGGAACTGGAGATACAGGGAATCCAGGGCGGATGTGCCCTACAGGACCAGTGGTGTGAGTGGCGATACTGGGAGGGTAGAGGGAGAGTGGGTAGGAAAGAGGGAACCGATTACAAGGAACTATCTGTGACCTCCTCCCTGGGGGATGGACAACAGAAAAGTGGGTGAAGGGAGACGTCGGACAGGGCAAGATATGACAAAATAACAATTTATAAACTATCAAGGGCTCATGAGGGAAGGGGGAGTGGGGAGGGAGGGGAAAATTGAGGACCTAATGCCGGGGGTTTAAGTGGAGAGGAAATGTTTTGAGAATGATGAGGGCAATGAATGTACAAACGCGCTTTACACAATTGATGTGTGTATGGATTGTGATAAGAGTTGTATGAGCCCCTAATAAAATGATTTTAAAAAAAAAGAAATTACATTATTAGCTATCAAAAAAAATTTAATTCTACTATCATCCTCACATTCAAATTCAACCTCAACAATCATTTAAATGTGAGGGTGAAAAAAAACACACCAAGTCCTCAGAGAGTAACTAACGATATTCTTTGGAAAAGAAAAAAAATCAACCACTAGGAAAATAACAGTAGAGAGGACTCAAATTGCGTATTAAAGAACAAACCAGAGAACAGTGATTGAAAGCTGAACCTATGTATGGCTCCTTTGGTGTCCGGGGCCTTCTCCTTGAAAAGCTCGGTGTTGAAAAGTGGAGGAGGGTTTGAGATCAAGCCCCCTCATTTTCCAGGTGTTGGGGCTCTAAGTACCTCAAAGATAATTCATCCTGTCTGTCTTTGAACGGCCACCGTGCAGTGCGGAATAGAGAGGGAATAAGTGATAAATGGTCAGACAGCACATGGCGACAGTTTCTAGGCCAACTGACTCTCAGATGCAGGACTCTTGCTCTGCTCAGGCCTCCTTCGTTCAAATGAAAATTTCCACAGGCTCCAAAGACCATGGCCTGCTTCGGTGTCTTATTAAGCCTCAAGGTCATGACCTTTTCTCAGATGTCCCCCTCTTTGGTCCCCAATACCGAAAACTACCAATTAAATTCTTTCTTTGTGGACTGGGCGTGGAGAGCGGGAGCCGTATGTGTCCGTGTGTCCTTATTACAAATATCTGACAGGACGTATTTTCAGTCAGTGGGGGTGTCGGGTCCGTGGGGTGCTAGGGAAGGGAGGGAGGGACAGGTGGTGTTGGGGGCTGTCTCGGGGAAAGTGGCCGTTAGCCTTGCTGTGCGGGGAAAGGTGGCGTGGTAGACTTGAGCTCCCTGCTCTAAATCAGGAAGACCTACTTACTCATATATGTGTTGCCTTGCTCTAGTTTCTCTCTCAGGCCTGCCAACCCCTCTCACTGACCTAGGAAAAGAAAAGATGACTTTTCTCTCCTTCCCTGGAGGTTCTGAGTGAAAAATTCTCTTCCTGTACTCCCTTCTCCTCTCCAAACCACAAACTACTGCCCTCAAGAGGGTCTGCGTTGCTTGTTTTAGACCTGCTGTCTTGTAAAATATTTCATTCTGGTTGCTTTTGCCCAGTTCTGGGCCCAGAGCTCACAGCCAAATGCAGGAATCACTGGGAAAGGATGCTGTGGTGAAAAGACGTACCTTGGCTGTGTGCTCCCTCCTGAGTGGGGACCACATTCTTTGCTGGGTATCTGAACCAATGTGCTACGTTTCTAGCTCCAGAGGGGGACATGGGAGAGCCCAGGTGCTAACGAGACGTCACTGCTGGAGTCCTGGAGACGCACTGGGGAGGGGAGGCCCTTTGGCGGGTGCAGGAATGGTTGTTATTAGTATAACGCCGTGTAGTAAACAAAGATTTCAAGAACACAACGTGCCTTTCTTCAAGGAAAACATAGGTCTAGTCTAGCACGTGCGAGCGCACACACTATATGTCTATGTCCTTCGAAATCACTGTCTTCCATTTAGGGGGTCCCTGGTGATGGAGTGGTTACGACCCACGTGGTCTGCAGTTCGAAAGATTGGGCTTTCTGCTCAAGTAAAGCCGAGCGCCTTCGGGCAGGAGGCTGGCTTGTGGAGTGGAAGCTTCCAGGCACCTAATCAGGGCAGCGAGGTTCGCAGACTCCTGGAGCCGGAGCGGCGTGCGTGCCTTCAGGCCCTGCTGACAGCGGTGGAGTGGAGGAGCTGATGTTGTTGCGTGCCCTCAGGTTGGTTTGCACCCACAGCGACCGTGCAGCGCAGTGCGACAGAACGAGACTGCCCAGTCCTGGGCTTCCTCCCCATCTCTGTGTTGGAGCCGCTGCTGCAGCCATTGGGTGCACACATCTCCTCATCTTATCTACTCACGGCACCAAACGGAGGGTCTTTTCCAGGGACCAATCTCGCCTAGTAATGCGTCTAAAAAGCCTGTGAGAGGGGGTTTTGTAGCATTACCTGGGCGGGGCGGAGGCCAAGGGCCTGGGTGGCTGAGAGCCCCAAGCTGAGAAAGGCCGGCCTGTGGGCATGCCTGCAAAGAGGCTGAGAGCATTTGTAAACTGTCAACTCCCTGAATGCCCCTGAGAGTGGTGAGTATTCTGTGTGGCCATTGCAGTGAACTACTGAACCCAGTTGGAAAGTGGAGCGTGCTGTGGGGTGGGAGTGGGGGTGGGCGGTGGCTGTCAGAATTGGAGGGTGGAGACCCACCTGACCTCGGCCTCAGAGCAACGGGCCTTGGTGATGCCAATATGGAGTCAGTTCTCCTTCCCTCTTGAGAAGTGAGCAGATTAAGAGGGAGTCTGGGAGAGAGACCTCTCAGGGCCAACAAGGAGAGTAGAGACACCAAGAGGAATAGGGGAGGATGGGGGGAGAAAGGGGGAATGGATCACAAGGATCAATCTAGAACCCCCTCCCAGGGGGACAAATAACAGGAAAGTGGGTGAGGGGCTACAGAGGACGATGTAAGATATGGGAAAATAATCTACAACTTATCAAGGGTTCATAAGGGAGAGGGTGGGGGAAGGGGGAGGGTGGGGGAAAGTGGGGGAAGATGGGAGGAGGGAGGGGGAAGAAATGGGGAGCTGATATCAGGGGCTCAAGTGGGAAGAGAATGCTTTGAACATGATGATGGCGGCATATGTGCAAATGTGCTTGACACACTGGATGAATGTGTGGATTATGGTAAGAGATGTAGGAGCCCCCAACGAAAGTATTTAAAAAAAGAAGTGAAGAGGAGGTGACAGCTACTCCGCTGTCATTCTTTTTACAGCAACTGAGTACAACCCTGAAGAGCCTATGTGAGTAATGCACCGGGGCTGCTGATCGCAAGATCAGCTGTTTGAAACTGCCAGCCCCTTGGAGACGAAAATAGGAAGCTTGCTACGTTTGTAAAGATTTACAGAATCAGAAACCCACCAGGGCAGTTCTATCCTATCTTGTAGGGCCACTTGGAGTCAGAATCCACTTGATGGCCGTGAGTTTGGTTTGGACAATAACCCTATGATTAATTAGTCTTCTTACATGATTTTTCTTCATAGGGTTTTCACTCTGTGTTCCTCTGTTCAGTGTGGCTCTCCCAAATATAAGTTCCCTTAGAGTAAGGAATGTGTCTTGTTCAGTGTTGCATTCTTAGTCTAGAATAGTATCTGAGGTATTTTAAAATGTCATCAAATAAGTGAATGAATCATTAGCTGAAGATATCACCCCCCGTGTTAATCCGGGTGGACTAGAGAAACAAATTCATAGACACTCATATGTGTATAAGAAAGAACTTTATATCATATAGCACTCATACATTAAGAAAGCATCCCAGCCCAGTCCAGATCAAGTCCATAAGTCCAATATTAGTCCTTATGTCCGATATCAGTCTGTAAATTCCTCTTCAGACTCATGCAACACATGCAATGACACTGAATGAAAGATGATCACAGGCCAGTGGGTGGAAAGTCTTGTGGATCCAGTGGTGGTGGAAGCATCTCCACGCTGGCGTGGGTCTCCACGTGGGTCCTCCAACTCCAGGCCTCTAGCGCAGATCCATGTCATCAGGAATACGAAGCAGAGTGTGTGTGTATCTGGTCTCCAGTGATCTATTTATCTCTGTGGCGCCACCAAATGAGGTTATCAAGCTGTGACCTGATTGACAGCCTAAACTCCACCCCTTCTCGTTGACAGATTATGTAACTGCCACACCCCTCAATGTAAACATTCCACACACACTTCTTGTGGTTGGAAGCTACTGGACAATTGCTCCCTGACTCATCCCAGCCCAAACACAATGGAATGAAATGCTGCCTGGTCCTGCACCATCCCAGGTTCTGTTGTAAATCAGATTATTGTGAACCCATAGAGTTGTTACTGTTGTTATTTGAACTTCTTATTGTGATGTAGGTAAAGGTTTATAAAGCAGATCATAGTCTGACGATTAACAGCACAGGCACATTCTGATTCTATTGCCATCTCTCCATGTGCCACCACTTACTTATCCCACATTCTTTCCGTTTTGTTTCCATTTCCTCTTTCCTAACCTTCTAACCTTTATCCTCAGGTAAGTACTGCCTTTCCCTCTTACATCTTTGATTATTATAATACAGAGGTGAGTCCCGTGACAGACCTAAGGTGAAAGGCCATACTCTTGAGGTCCCAGTAAATCTGGTTTCTTTGATGATCTTGAGGTTTGTTCCACCTTTTTCTTCACCTCTACCCAAGACCATCTAACGTGGGAGTTGGTAGTGGTAGCCAGGCACACCCATGTCTGGTCTCAGAATTGTCCAGATTGGCTTGCAATGGACTATTTCCATCTGTCTATTTTCGTAACTCTTCTTTCCTTTGAATGTGGAGACCAATAGTAGCACCTTGAGCTTTTAAGACCCCAGTCCCGACTCATCAAATTAGACAGAACATTGTCTTGATGAATTATGCTATGCCAATTGACCTGGATGCCCCCTGAGGCCCCCAGACCCAGGGACTTGTTACTTCAGGTATTTATGTCTAAGAGGTTTTCATAACTTCGTCCCCTGTATGCTCCAGCACATTCATGAATATATCTGCAGCCAGTAGCTCACTGCCACTGAGTCCTTTCTGACTCATAGTGACCCAGTAGGCCAGAGTAGCAGCGCCCCTTTGGGTTTCTGAGACTTTAAATCTGTACAGAAGTAGACAGCCTCATCTTTCTCCTGTAGAGGTAAGTTCAAACTGCTGACCTTGCAGTTGGCAGCTCAGTGCATAGCCCACTATGTCACCCGAACTCCTGCAGCAAAAATGCACACAGACTAAGATCCCTGTGAAACTTGCCTTTGGGGGGATAGTCTCTCTCTTTCACACCTGATCAGCCTGGGTGTCTGCTCAAGTATCTACTTGTATCGATCTTCACTGTTGCAGGATTTGGTATATAAGAATACCTGCCACTTTCACCCTTAATTCTTGTCGAACTCTCAGTGTCATCCTCTGCCTCCATCATTTTTCTAACCTCCCATGCCCTCTCACCCCTGGGGGCCATCAAATCTTTTCTTGATTTTTTATATAATGGTGGTCTCATACAGTAATTGTCTTTTGGCGGTTGACTAATTTCACACAGCCGAATGTCCTCCAAGTTTATGTATGCTGTGAGGTGTTTCACAGATTCATGATTTAACGTCGCATACTAATATACAGAACGTACCAACGTTTATCCATCCTTGCACTGATGGATATTTAGGTTGTTTTGATACTTCTGCTATTGTAAATAGTGCCGTGATGAACATGGATATGCAAATATCTATTTGTTTCTTGGCTCTCATTTCTCCCCTCCCCCTTCATAATTCATAAATTATTATTTTGTCATTTGCTACACTGTCCGACGCCTCCCCTCGCCCACTTCTCTGTTGTCCATCCCCCAGGGAGGAGGATATATGTAGATTCTTGTAATTGGTTCCCCCTTTCCAACCCACATTCTCTCCACCCTCCAGGCATCGCCACTCTCGGCACTGGTCCTGAAGGGGTCATTTGTCCTGGATTCCCTGTGTTTCCAGTTCCTATCTGTACCAGTGTACATCCTCTGGTCTAGCCAGATTTGTAAGGTAGAATTGG
>NW_022103914.1:2447559-2477271 GCF_000313985.2 Echinops telfairi
GATGGCCGCTTGTTTATCTTGAAGCCTTTCAGACCCCAGACTCCATCACTTGATAGCCAGGCACCATCAGCTTTCTTCACCACAGTTGCTTATACACACATTTTATTTGCATCCCTTAAATGGCTAATGAGTGTGAGCATTTCTTCATCTGCTTATGGCCACCTTCATACGAATGTCATCTTTGGTGAAATGTCTGTTCACGCCCTCTGCTCATTTAAAAATTGGATTATTTGCCTTTTTCTTGCCGTGGGGTTTAGAAATTCTTTTTTCCTCTTTCCTGCTGTGTATTGCCATTTTCCCCCCAGTCTGTGGGTTTTTACTCTTTTGGTGAAATTTTTGATGTCTAATTTAGTGTCTAATTTTTAGGTCTCAGTCACCTCCCTTATCTTCTGTTGTGTTTTCGTTTGATAGTGTATTTACACTACGTACTCAGTTTGTCTCTACTTTCTCATCGATGATCTTTATAGTTCTAGGTTTTACATTTAGGGTTTTGATCCATCTTGAGTTGGTTTTTGTTTACAGTGTGAGATATGGGTCCTCTTTCATTCTTTTCAGCACATGGATATCCAGTTTTGCCAGCACCAATATTAAAGAGGTTATCTCTTTCCCATTTAATGGGTTTTGTAGCTACCGGTCTACAGGCGGATGCATTTATGTCTAAGTACTCATTTCTCTTCCACTATTCTATGTATCTGTACCAGTACCCAGCTGTTTTGACACCTGCTGCTATAGGGCAGGTTTTGAGATCAGGATGTGATGTCTTCTATTTTGTTATTCTTTGGTATTACTTTGCTTATTGGAGCCTCTTTCTTTTCCATGTAAAGTTGGTAGTTTTCCCATCATTTTAAAGAATGATGCTGGCATTGGGATTGGATTTTAGCTGTAAATTACTTTGGGCAGTATTGACATTTTCAAAATGATGTCTTCCTATCCATGAGCATGGTATATCCTTCCATTCACGTAGGTCTCCTTTGATTTCTTTGTAGTAGTGTTTTTAGGGGTTTGGGTGTGTGTGTGTGTCTTTTGTTTCTCTGGTGAGATTTATTACTAAGTATTTCATCTTTCATGTGGCTATTGTAAATGATACTGTTTTCCAGATTTCCTTTTCAGAGTTCTTTGTTAGTATAAAGGGATCCAACTGATTTTTCATGTATAGATCTTGTACCTTGCCACAGTGATGAATATTTCAATTAGTTCAATCAGTTTTCTTGTTGAGTCTTTGAGAATTCTTATGTCTAGGGCAGACCATAGAATTTCAGAGGTAGCCAGTCCTTTCCTCCTAGTCTTAGTCTGGAAGCACTGCTGAAACCTGTTTAACATCCTGGCAACATGCAAATCTTGGGTTCTAATATCATAGCAACATACAAATTTCCATAGGAGACTTGGAGGCTGTGCTTGGAAGTGTACTGGCTGGACTGGCCCAGGTGTCTTGCATGGAAGGCAGAATTCTACCTCTGAAACACCCTTGCTCCCTACATACATACTTGGTCAGTTGTAATTTTTCCCTATTTTGCATATGCAGGCCTTTATAATCTGTAAGGCAGACATCTATAAAATAGATCTCATTCATGAAAAGTGAATGTTACTGGGAGATTTACTAAACTTTTAAAAATTCTCTGCCATCAAGTTGATTCTGACTCATAATGACCCCATAGGGCAGGGTTTCTAAGGCTACAAATATTTGTGGTAGCAGAATGCCACACCTCTCTCCCCTAATATGGCTGGTGAGTTTGCACCCACCAACTGGCGGGTCAGCAGTTGAGGACTTAACCACTGCGCTCTCATAACCCCTAATTAATTGAACCCATAAGCACTTTTGATTTTCTTTCACACATAAGGATGCTCCTCCCATACTGAGGAAAATTAAGACTCATGATATTATCACATAAGCTTAGGAATTTATTTCTGCATATGACTACCTGGCAGTACACAGATGATAAGAATTTCTTTCATTTATATTTCTAAACTATACTTTTGAATTCCATGTTAAAGAAGTATGGCCTGCTACTGCTACATAGAAGAAAATGACTTAGATTTCTCAGTACTGGAAGTAAGAAAAACTAGGTTTTATCTGTAAAACCTAACTTGTCAGATTATATTAAAAAGTCATTGCTACAAATCCTTTATTAAGCAAAATATGAAAATATCTATTGTTTCTAAATATGTCCTCCAACTAGGTCTCTCTACTTCTGATGGCGGTGATTCCATCTAATCTTCTCCCTAAGAATGCTGCACTCTTCAATTCACATCACCTCAAACAGGCAGCTTAAGTATCTCCATGGAACTCAAATTGTGTTCCTTTTCGACATCCTTTGAGTTTTAGGAGCCAAAAGAAGTCTGAGGGAACAAGAACAAGGCTATAGGATGGATGGGGTAAGGGTACCCAAAGAAATTCTGATAGGGCAGCTCTTGTTACCCTCAAAGAATGAGCAGGTGCCCCGTTGAGATTGAAACCGAATTCCTTGACACAACTCTCCTGGCCTTTTTTCACCAATGAAGCTTTTTCTTTTGTTAATAATTTTATTGGGGGAGGGGGGCTCTTACAAATCTTATAACAATCCATCATTCCATAACAATGCAGTTTTCTTAAAAACTTCTTTCTAATATCCGACATGATCATCCTGTGTCCTTTGGGAAAATATAACTTTCTGAGCTGACCTTTTTGTCTTGAGTTTTACAGACCCCTAGAAGCTACCATTTTTTAAAGAGCAAACAAGAGCTTTTATTATTTTTTTAGCTTATTATTAATTGGGTAAAGAATATAGCAGACAATTCAATATACATTTTGTTTCATCTCACTGGCTGCAGTCTGCACAGTGTACTATCTATCACCTTTACTCTTCTTGCTTCCATCCCTCCACCTTTGCCCTTGGGCAAATGCTGGCCTTTTGATCTCAGAAAGTGAATCCTTCTAAGGTGTGTGCACCTCACAATTATTATTATAGACCTGTCTACTGAAAATCGAGCCACGAGTCTGAGTTCCTTTCCAGACCGGAAAGATGACCAGAGCCATAGTTTCAAAGGTTCCACCAGTCTCTAACCAGTCATTTTTAAGACTGTGAGTTTTGTTCTACGTCTGTCTCCCACTCTATCCAAGACCGTCTAATGTGTTCCCTTTCCCAGCAGCTGGTCGTGGTAGCTGAGAAAAATCTAAGTCTGGTCTCAGGGCCATGGACACTGATGTCCGTGTGGTCCCTCAGTTCACTCAACCGGTTGTTGGCATGCATTTTGCCTTGTGTCACTTTTCTTTCCTCCGGCAGAGACCAACAGTTACTCTTAGGTGACAAGGAAACCACTGCTTTGACTATACCTGTTTTTGAAGGATGTGAATGAGACCGAGACAAGTGTATTTCTGAGAGAAGCTTCTTGCAGCCATCCACTGATGACAGAGGAATGTTGAAACATGTTTTGTTTGGGAAATGATATGTGCATGTATGAACTGTTCATGTATGAACTGAAAGTGCGACTGTTGAATGGAGGGAGGTGACACTGAGTAGTGAAGACATGCTGGTATAGAAAGGCAAAAAGATCAACCTAGTTCATGTTATGGAATAGATTCTCAGCTAAACTATTAAAGAAAAGCAATTGGTTCCAAAAGGCAGAACTAAAGCTATTGCCACGATTTAGAACCACCACCGTGTCCAAGTACAGATACTCGCTGCCACCGAGTCCATTCTGTAGCAAACATTTATGAAAAACCAACTTCCAAAACTAAAAGTTCCCTGTTACGGCACTTTTTATCTCAGTCTGACCTTCTCCTGTTTTCAAAAGGCATTAAACATGCATTCATGCTAGCCTAGGAAGCGAGCCATATTTTCTCGGACCAATCGGTGCCTTTAAGAGACGGAGATACTGGTACCTTTTCTCTTAAAAGAAATATTTATACAGCTCACCAATATTAACTTGTAGCACAGAACAACTCAGATAAAAACATAATGGCATTAAGCAAACAGACAGAGTTGTGCAAGAGAAAATAAACTCATCTGAATAAAGTAAGTTGTCCTTAGACACTTTTCCAAACATCACTTACAACAACAGACAGTCCTTTCCATCTGCACTTTACCCCAGCAGGGGAGTATTAACATACAATGCATATACATACACCTAAGTAACAAACGATTACTTACAATCCTTTCCTAGTTATATACAATTTTCTCCTCTTAGGAAACAGCTAGCTCTTAAGATGACTTGCTTTTATAAGTCACACAGCGCCAATATAGTCCAATAATAAATTTATTACTCACACAATTTATTATTTTGCACATAATTATATAAAATACATTTCTCTAAAGAAAACACATACATTCAAAGTAGCCTAGCTCTGTTACTTAAAAACAAAACAAAATAGCACTCAGTGACTTTTCTCCTTTGTTGCCTTCATTTCTCTAGAAGACCAGTCCTTAAGGATTTCTGGAGTCGAGCGATGTTGGCATCCAAGGCTGCAAGGCCATTTCTGAAGTCTTGCTCATCACGAGAAGTATAGGTTGAAAAAGAAGACAGACTCCAATCAGACATCAAGTCAGAATTCAAAACACTGCCATCAGAGACAGTATTGCCTTTCCTCTCCAGGTTTCTGCTCTGAGAAGCTGCGGGACCATTATATGCAGCCTGCTCCGGTGACGGCTCAGTTACAGCAGGGATCTTACCGATGGCTTCCTGTATCTTCTTGAGGAGCTGCCTGTCTTCCATGTCGGCTATTCTGGAAAGCTTTTCAGGCACATCTTCGGCATCCGCTTTTGGAGAGGAACAAGCCAGGGATGCACACAGTTTATTCTCCTTTTCGGAGAGAAGCCCACTGTTGCTGAGTTGCTGCGGGGCGGCTACACAGAGCTGCGGCTGGGGAGCTCGTCTCCCAGAGAGTGGTGATTTCTCCTGAGGAGTGCTTCTAACAAAAGGGATGTAAATCGTCTCATCTAAATTGGACCCGTCTTCAACTAAAGTCTTGGTCTCGCTCTCCTCATCGGCACCCTCGTTCCAAATGGCAGAAACAGCTCCAGGGGCTGGCACTGCCTCCACGTTCTTAGTGTTACTGAGCGGAGAGGCTTCGGCAGGAAAAGCATTTTCATAGGGTCTGTCTGGCTCCATGCTCTCCTCGTGTTTGATGGCAGGATGGTGCTCTGAGTGTGCAAAGTTGTGATTTGTTTCTAACTTATTTAGGTAGCTCATTACAGAAGTGAGGGTGGGGCTTGGGTCACGTTGAAGCTGTTTTTCATAGATGTTCAGAAGTGACTTGGTAAGGTTATTTCCAGGCTTGCAGCGAGCACTGTCCATACTAAGATCTGAGAGAAGCTTTGCCATACTGCTCTGTAAAGTTCTGTTAAGAATAATTTAGCATACTAATTACTATTATGGTTACTTATTTCTTTTATTTATATACAATTCATCATCTTAAAAAAGAAAGGAACCTGGTCCATAATTTGAAAGCAGGCAATTAAAAGCACAAATCCTAGAAAGTGTGCAGGCAAGTCTATCAAAATTACAAATGACAAAAAGACTGGGCCAGCGTCTTATTTAATGTCAGATTTAAAGACCGAGAAGAATGCTTTGTCACATAAGCACATTGTACAAAGAGGCTTAGCGTGAACAAGCAGGGTAAGAGAGGGAGGGCTACGGCTCACAAAAGCAAAACGGACAACATGCAAATCCTTTGTTGATGAATCCCATTGGAAATGATTTCTAGTCATTTCAAATATACATGAAATCATTATCTGGCATAATTAGGAATAAGCAACGGCTCAGATACGAGGACAACAGTGATAGAGGGGACTCACATCTTCACACCCTCGTCACTAGCCTCTCTGAATGTCAACTTGCCCAGTTGTCAAATGAAACCTGCCTCCTTAAAAATTACTAGGAAGTCTAAGTAAGAGAAGATACAGGCATAAAGATACAGTCTTAGCAGAGGTTTCAGACTAGAGAGCTCCTCCTTTGGTAGCAGCTTTTATTAGTTCTAGTAAAGTCGTTTAGTAAGAAATCTTCAGTCTATTTGAATTGGGTCATTTGTTCTTATAACTCAGTAAGAAAATGCTAAACATTCATTAGAAAAAGACACCCAAAAGAGCATGCTTTACAAGTTCAGCTTTGAATCAGAGGCACTCAAATTCAAAGGGTTTTCGTTTTTGCCTGTAAATTCACATAGTAAAATAAGAAGACCCATTGTTTGAGAAACCTGAAGAGGCAGGTACCACTAGTGAAAAGTGTCCACCAGTAAAAGTCCTCCTGAGAGTAAACTGGCAAAACACTTCTGAAGAGCCTTACGATTCCTTAACAGGTACCAGTGCAGGAATTCATCCTACTAATTACACAGTCTGTTTCCAAAATTACATTCTAAATATTTTATTTGGAATAGAAAATGAAGACATAATCACTAGCTTTGCACAGATAAAACTGACTGAGGTAAATCATGATATAATGGCATCATGAGCAGTGCAAGGAACTGACAGTAATAGGAACTGGTGATGAAACGATTACATCAAGTTACATTTAAAAGAGCCGGCCATTAACCCTGTGGACAGACAAACACTGTTTTTGAAACACTCAGGGGTGACTCATTGGAGTACTGAAAAACCACCTCTAAAGTCAGCAGCCCTCCCTGATAGACGGATCAGCAAACTTCTTCCAAAAAGCAGAAACAAAATTTGTTCCAACTCGGCTGACAATCTCAAAACAGGCTGTGCTTCTTGATTTCTGATTGCTCTCACATGGCAATGGCTTCTACTGCCTTCCACAGACGTCGTTCAAATGGCTAATCAGAAAGGAACGCTGTCGTGAAGAATGGCTCGTGAATTTGCACCCCGGAGAGGCTTCTCTGCGGCTGCTGCCCAGTCCCTCACTTCACTAGTGAATAAAACAGACTGGGGATCAAAGAGGTAAAAGGACTCACCCAAGATCATACAACATGCAGGCCTAGCAGGCAAAGGGGCTCTCATGTTTTATTTCTTAGCCGTCCTGGCAAGGCCATGCCCACCCCCACTTTACAGCTAAGGCTTGTTGTTGCCAGGTGCCATCTGACTGGTTCCGACACACAGCCACGTTATGAACAACAAAACAAGACACTGCCCGGCCCTGCGCCAGCCTCACAGTTGTTCCTATGCCCACATCCATGGTAGCAGCCACAGCTCAGGTTTGGGGACGTTAACAGGCCTGCTTGACATCACACAGCTTGTAGCGGGCAGGGCTGGGATCGCCTCTAGGTCACTCTAACTTCGGCGCAGGAACTTGTAACCACTTGCTTTGCTACACAGCCTTCAGCTGGGACCCTCTTCAACCAGGAACCACCGGGTTGAAGAAGGCATCTGGCTACTCTGAAATGCCTAAATTACCTTAATCGGAACAGAAGAAGAATTGCCGTTAGAAATTAACACAGCGTAGTGACAGAGGAAATGGGGAAACACAGTCTCTAAGTATGTCGAACAAAAAACCAAAGCCAAACCCACTGTTGTCCAGGCAATTCTGAGGCCTACTGACCTAGAAGAAAAACCGCCCCTGTGGGTTTCCAAGGCTGTCCGTCTGTCTGTCTTTACGGAAGCAAAATGCCGTAGCTTCCGCCCACGGAGTGGCTGCTGGGTTTGAACACCGACCTTTTGGTTAACAGGCATGCTTTTTCACCACAGGGCCACCGGGGTGCCTACGGTTAATCAAAGGGACAGGGGCTTACCAAAGAATTACCTGGTTAATTCTCGCAGTTGAGCTACCTCGGCATCACGCTGACGTAATGTTATTCCCAATATCTGATTTTCCTTTTCAGTAGCTTCTAATTTAAACTGGGAACTTTTCAAATTGACTTGAGCCTCCTCCAATTCTAAAGCAAAACAAACAAACAAGCAAAATCAGCTTCCTGAGGACGTTTAAAAACGTGATCATGACAACAGTCCAAGCACGTACCGATTTTCATCCTGGTTGTCTCGATGTCAAATTGCTGCTTATTTTCAAGTATAGTTTGATCTTTCTCTTTGAATATAGTGGCAAATTTTTTGTTTTCACCTGTCTGGTTTTCAATCACGTTCAAGAGCTCTTCGTTTTTGCGCTGTAGGAACTCCTGGCTCTGCAGTGACTCTTGCAGCTGATTTTGCAGTGACGCGTTCAATGATTGAAGAGAAAACACTGCACGACAAAACAGATGGCATCCGTTTCCCCAGTTTAAGAATGGCAACCCTGAAAGGTTCTGGGTTGCTGTGCTCGTTTACAAAGGCCTGGACTGTTCGACGTTAGCCAGGATCTACCACACTTTCACAATGGTCCTAAGCGTATATCGCCCCGTCCGTCTCACAAATGCAGCCACTGTGTGTGAGTCCCTGTGTAAGTCACAGATCAGACATGCGTCTGCTCTCCTGGGCCAAGCAAACAGACCATTAATTACACACAGGAAGGCTGGCCCTTAAGGGAAGGCAGAGGGACAAAGAATACAAAGCTACTTAGAGAGCTGTCAGAAGGGGGGGGGCGGGCGGGGCCGGGCCTAAGCTGTGGCTGGAAGGATGAGAAGAAAGTGGACAGATTCAAGAGGGCAAAAGAAGAGCCGACAGGAACGCCCGGAGCTGGCCCAGAGCGTTCTTCACTTTGGGAATGAACAAGAGGCCAGTGTGGCTGGAATACAGGGCACAAGGGGGCAAGGTGGAGAAGAGAATTCAGTGGCACTGGAAGGACAGGCAAGAACCTCACAATGTAGGATCTCCTGGACCCCCAGAAATGTTTGCCTCAAGTATGATGGGCACCAATTGAAAGCGAAAGGCAAGACCAGTTTATAGAAGCTCAGTCTGCTTGTACTGAGAATAGAAGATGGACGAAGGAGTCAGGGGTACAGGAAACCCAGGAGCCAAGACAGGAGGCTGGGGAGCCCAGGGTCCCACCAGCAGACAGTGGCTCCGACACACCGACCGGTGACGTTTGTCAGCTCGGCAAGTGTCTGCTGAGGGCTCAGATTTCTGCGATTGAGTTCTAAGAAAAATTACATTTTCTCATATTAAAAATTTCCCCCATATTAATGCTTTCTGAATATATTTTACATTTGCTATGTAAAAAAAGTTAATTCCTTGGGGCCTATTTTATCAAGCTTTTCACTGTGGCACTTAAGCTTTTGTCACACTCAGGAAAGGTTAAATGTTCAAAAGCAAAGATGTCACTTTGAGGACGGAGCCGCACCTTAGGCCATCAGTATTTCCAACTGCCTCCTTTGTGCGGAACGAGGAGAGAGAAGATCAAAGTGGATGCTAGAATTGACTCTGAAACTTGCAGTTGGTCTTACAGTCTCTAAAGCAAAGAGGAGAAATGTTGAAGTCAAAGAGCTAAATTAAAAAAACCTTCAAAGGGCAGCGTCAACAGGCGTCAAATATGATGATGAAATGTGCAAAGACCTAGTTTAGGAAACCGAAACAGGAAAAACACACCCAGCATATCTGAAACGGAAAAAACTCAAGCCTTGAGTTGCAATATTGAAAGATTCTATGGGCAAAACATTGAATGATGCAGGAAGCACCAAAAGAGATGCAAAGAATACAGAGTCAGTGTGCAAAACAGAATTGGCCGACATATCATCAGGAGGTAGCATATAAGCAAGAACCAGTGGTGCTGAAGGAAGAAGTTCAAACTGCACTGAACACATTAGCCCAAAACACGGCTCCAGTAACTGATGGAATACCGGTTGAAATGTTTCAATAAGCCGATGAAGTACTTACTCATCCAAGCCAGGGAGTCCGGAAGACAGCACTTGGCCACCTGACTGGAAGAGATCCATAATTGTGCCCAATCTCAAGAAAGCTGACCCAACAGAATGCTCAGCAATGCTAACAGAGAAATTACCACTGATTTCACACGCAAGTAAGATTTTGATGAAAACCACCCAGCTGATGTTTGCAGCGGCAGCACTGCCAGGGAGCCTTCCAGGCGGGTTCAGAAGAGCTGGTAGAACAAAGGGTATCATTGCTAGTGTCACACGGATCTTAGTTGAAAGCAGAGAATACCGAAAGATGTTTACCTGTGTTTTACTGACTATGCCAAAGCATCCAACTCTGTGGATCATAACAGACTATAGATAACCTTGCGGAGAATGGGGATTCTCCTCAAGAAAACGTTATTGTGCTTTTGTGTGAAAAGCACAAGGGAACGCTGCATGACTGCATCAGAATAGGTGTCCGTCAGGGTTATGGCCTCTCACCATACGGTTTAATCCGTCTGCTGAGCAAATCCTTGGGGAAGCTGGATTATCTGAAGAAGACTGCAGTGTCAGGATGGGAGGAAGGCGTACCAACCACCTGCGATATGCAGATGCCGCAACCTTACTTGCTGACAGTGAAGAGGAATTGAAGCACTTGCTGATGAAAATCAAGGGTTATAATCCAGTCTTCAGTATGGACTACCACTCAAAACCCAATTCCTTACAACAGGACCAAGAGCATCATGATAAATGGAGAGAGGCTGAAGTAGGCAGGATTTTGCCTTGCGTGGATCCATAATCAATGCTCAGGAAAGCGGTAGTCAAGAGATCAAAAGATGCATCACATTACATAAATCTGCTGCGCAAGACCTCCTGAGTGTCTGAAAAGATGTTTACCTGTGTTTTATTGACTATGCCAAAGCATTCAACTCTGTGGAAAGCAAGGACGTGACTTTGAGGATTAAAGTGCACCTGACCCAAGCCATGGCATTTTCCATTGCCTCACACACATGGGAATGTTGTCCATGGAGTAAAGAAGACCATGAGAAGGCTCTGTGCCATCTGAATTGTGGTGCTGGAGAAGAAGGTTCAAAGTGCCATGGACCGCTAAAAGGACAGAGAAATCTGTCTTGAAGAAATATGGCCAGGGCATTCCTTGGCGGCAAAGATGACAAGACTTCATCTTATATACGTCGGGCATGTTGTCAGGAGAGACCCGTCCCGCAGAAGGACATCGTGCTTGGTCACGTGGAGGGCAGTGAACAAGAGGAGGGCCTCCAAGCAGAGAGACTGACACAGTGGCTGCAACAATGGGCTCAGGGCCAGCTGAGAGGTGGCACAGGACTGGGCAGTGTTTCGTACTGTTGTGCGTAAAATTGCTGTGGTTTGCAATTGACTTGAAGGCAACTAACAACAACCACCACCAATGTGCGGGAATGTTGTGCCAAATGAGGTCAGACCAGAGAAGAATTGATGCCTTTGAATATGATGCTAGTGAAGACTATCAAATATACCATGGACTTCCAGAGGAGCAAACAAATCTGTCTTGAAGAAGTACACCCAGAATGCTCCTTTGTAGTGAGATACAAGACTTTATCTCAAGTGCTGTGGACATGCTACAGGAGAGACCAGTCCGGGAAAAGGACATCAGGTAGAAGGGCAGTGGAAAAGAGGAAGACCTGTATGGGCATGGATTGACACAGTGGCTGCAATAATGGGCTCCAATATAAAGATGATTTGTGAGGTGGGCACAGAACTGGGCGCAGGGTCGCTGTTGTACATGTGGTGCGTGGTACATGACTTCAAGGCAAGAACAGCAGTGGCAAGAAAGGCTTTGAAGAACCTCAAGAACAAAGACAATCAAATTGTAAAATGGGCAGAACCAATGCAAGAACCATTAGTTTTTAAGACTTGTCCCTACTCTATACTGGCCCTCATGAGCGATCACTGAAGATATATACGGGTGCTATAGCCAAGTGTGGTGTAGGAACCAGATGGTGCCTGGCTGTCAGAAAGAGGAGCACATGCTGTCTTAAGGGCTTGTCTTCAAATAAGCAGTCACTGAAGTGAAGTGTCAACTAAGTCCACATGGATGAGCACACTCAGGGCCCAGCAGGAACACTGCGGTTCTGAGCCATAGCCAGCATCGCTAACCCCTTCTCCATTCCCACTGAGCCTAATGTGACACCTCGCCTTCTCAAAACCCTCTCACAGAAACCTTCCCCTCTCTCTTCACCGCTCTGCTGGTGCAGTTAATTGGAGGGTGGGGTGGTGGGTAGTGGGTGCGGGGGCTCCTTTGAGACATAATAATTTATTTCTGTCCCCAAAATGTATTAATGCGGGACTCTTTTGTTCGCGCTCCTTCTTCTCCTTCTTATGTGGCTGCACGTACATCCCTCTGTCTCTTCTTCTCCCTAGCTCTCCCTTTCTTACTTTTGGCTGCTCTCTCTTCACTCCATCTTCCAATGTCCCCTCACCCTGCCCCCTTTACTCTCACTCCATTCTATACACCGGGCAAGTCGTTAACTCTAAATAAAACTTGTTAATAGGAACCCATCCTCTGGGTCCATTTTCCTTTTGTTCCCGTTCTAACACATACCAGCCTGTGTGATCCAAGGATTGTAAATAATAAAATCCAAATCCAAAGGAGGACATAGTGTCAAGATCTTAAATTATGAACACTTGGTTTGCAGTAGACTGGATGACAGTGGGAGCCCAAAGTATATTTGCAGGTCCCCACTTTGATTCAGCCTCCAGTGAATCCCCTCTGAAAATGATCCAGGGATGTGAATAGCTTTACTATCGTAGAGAGAGCACTTTAAAGCTGATGATGGCAGATGTAGTTAATGCTAACATGTGACACTCTTATCATTTGATCCCCCTTTCAAATCATTCTAAAGTTGTTTCTGTTTTTAATATTTTCTGCTTTCTTTCTGATTGAGGTTTTTCTGTTTTGTCTAGTCGTTCTCTGAATGCAAATCAAAACAATGTGATAACAAATCAACCCTGTTTTAACATCAAAGTTAAATATCAGAAAACAACAAACAATAGTGAGGGTGTGAAGAGATTGGAAGCCCCATCCACTTCTGGGGGAACTCTAAAATGGGGCAACTACAATGGAAAACGGTATGATGCTTCCATCTAAAGTGAGAACTAGAAATGCGGTCTGACCTAGGAGCCCCACTATTAGGTATAGCTCCTACCTAAGTAAGACCTGTGACAGGAACAGACATACGTACACCCTAGTAGAAAGACGGAAACAACCAAGGGCCCTTCAACGATCAATGGGGAACAATGGCACATACACAAGATGGAATATTAGTCAACACTCAAGCATAATGAAGACTCTGGACAATACCTCATAAAATGGGCAAGCCTGAGGGACATTATGCTGAGTGAAATGAGTCAAAGGCTGAAGACAAATATTATATTATATCACTATCACCAGAAGTTAAGAAAATGCTTACACACAGAAATAAACTTTCTTTGAAAGTCATCAGGGCAGGAGAGGTAGGGAGAGTAAGTCACTAACTAGAAAGCAGACAGGTAGTAACTTCAGGACATCACAATAGGAGATCCCAGATAGACTATGAGAAAAATGAGGCACAAAACTCAATTATAAAAATCACCAGGCTTACTAGTCTGACAGAGGCTCATAGAACCCCTGTGGTGATGGTCTTTAGCCCGCCTTCGGGCCTGGAACTGAGTTTACCGCCCTCCCCTCTCCCCCGTGGCTCATCTGACAGGCCTATGACATGAACACTAGGAGAAGGAGGTACGCACTCCTTACAACAATCAAGCATACATGGTCAGAAAGGCAGCATTCCCCCGAGGTGAAGCTCAGAAGGCATGAGCAGACATGGAAGGGAGACTAGAAGCGTCAAAGACAGGGAAGAGGGAGGAAGCTGCGGTTATCTTGTGGGGATGGCAATCAAGATTACGAACTGAAAGGCGTGTGAACTGCTGAAGGGGTGACCAGTTTGTTTTTTTCACTTACATCCAAGTCACAATAAAGGTTTTTTAAAGTAATCAGAACATGGAATGTATAAAGTATGAATCTAGGAAAATTGGAACTTATCAGAAATGAAATGGAATGCATAAAGATCACTATCGTAGACTTTAGTGAGCTGAAATACACTGGTTATTAGCCATTTGGGATAGGACAATCTTATAACCTACTAAGAAGGAACGACAAATTGAGGAGGACATTAGGACATTTCAAAATCTGTCCTGGGATGCAACACTGTCAGTGGATAGTGACATAGCCCCACGCCTACACTGCCTTGTGGGGCCTGCAATCAACGAGGGACATTAAAGAACATGAGTCAACTGTTGGCTGGAAAACCAATTTGCTCTATAAACTTTCACCCAGATGACAATAAAAAGTTTTAAAAGAGAGGAAATCCATCTACAGAAAGCATTCAGAAAGCTCAATTCTTTACCAACATTTCCAGAGCTACAAGGACTTCATGCAAAATTAACCCTTAAAGTTATTTTACCTACGTTTAAGGAGGCTGCATTCCAGAGAAGCAGATGTCCTCTGAGTTTTTCCTCGTTCTCTCAGTTGCTGGTTCAACATTCTCACTTGCCTAAAGGGAATTTTGAAGAAACATGAATGTCCGAATGTGCATTTGACAACAGAGAAATAAAAAAATACCAGCAGTAGGGTACCAGAAGCCCACTTACCTCTAAAACAAGAAACAAAAACCACATAGAAGCAAAACACTATTTTTATGTGGTCTAAGACAATTAAAAGTAGTTCTGATAGCAGAAATCAGTTCCAAGAAGGCATAAACACAGGTACCTCTGAGGATTAGTTGAAGCTTGTAATAGTTAGGTTTTTTGGTACCAGTGTGACTTCTGCGGGAACGTGTGGATAGAGTTTAGCCTTCAATCAGGGCACAGCTTGATTGGAGGACCAACAAGATAAATGTTTCCAGGCCTGCCTCTTTCCCATTCTCCCTAGTGATCAGACCAGCTTGCTGCCGCCTGAGTTAGCTGTTCTGCACTACCTGTGGGTCAAGCCAACCCATGGATCAGATTGTAGCTCATTGAGCCTTGAGGCTCCATCTTGACCTGCTTCGTAGTACTGCTGCGCAGCCAGCCTCCGCAGTGTCTGCTGCCTGCAGGGCAGACTCCCACCTCCCACCAGCTACTTCCTTGTCTGCATCCTTGACCTGGGGCCAGCTGCCTGTGTGAGTTGGAAGGACCTTCAGTATATTAACTGTCCCACAAAAGTGAGTTGAACTGAGCCCTTGTACTGCTGTGTGGACCAATTAGCTGTTGTATTCCTTCGCTTTATATAAACCTATCCATATATATATATATGGATATATATATTTTATATATATATAAAATCATAAGTGTCCTGGTTTTTCTCTCTAGAGAACCCTGCCTAACACAAGGCTGAAAGAGGAAAGCCAGGGACAGATGATGGGGCAGCAGAAAAACTTTCACTACGGGATGACTCCCCCTCCCTTTGTTCTGTTCCTGTCTTTCAATGAATGAGTTCTCCTTTCCTTTTCTCTTTTCCTTCCCCCTCTTGCTATTTTCTTCCTTCCGTCTCCCTTCTCCACATCTTTGTTACTGCAGTTGATTGTCTACTTTCTTAAAGATCTGTCTTTACTATAAACTTAGACTGACTGCTATAAGACTTGTATTTAATGTCCCACACAATAAAACAAGGGGGAGATACAAGCCTATACTTTGAATAATTTACATATTAGATGGAAAAGTTATCGCCCTCATTTAAGTAATGAAGATGTTAACAAGCAGCAACTTCCAAATATGCAAGGGGTCCTGATGGCCCAGCGCACTAAGTGTTGGGCTGCTAACCCAAAGGTTGGCGGTTCAAACCCACGAGCCCATCCATAGGAGAAAGATGAGGCTGTCTACTAACAAAAAAATGTACAGCCATGGGTTCGCTCTCACCTGTAGGGTTGCTATGAGTCCAAATGCATTTGATAGTTTTGGGTTTGTTTTTCTCCCCCCAATATGTAGCTGCTTCACAAAAAGGAATAAACAAAAGGTACATAAAAAGTAATACTTAAGAAGGTATCAGTGCTTCAAGGCAAAACACCTGTAATATCTTTCCAGATCCGCCCCTCCTCTCCCACCCAAGGCAATTCTGATCTGTGGTAACACTGTGTTTCAGAGTAGAACTACGCCCCACACAGTTCTCAAAGACAGGTTTTTTTCAAAAGCAGAGTGCCCAGCCTTTCTCTGAGGCACTTCTGGGTAGACTCAGCCTCCAAATTGCCTCTCAGCAGTCAAACATGCGACCTGCTGGGCCTAGCAAAAGGATTCCGTCACAGAATTACTTCCCTGGAAACATTCCATATTAGAATACTGGTTTCTGTGCTTGAATCTACAATGATAGTGCCCTACCTCCCACCATTTGCAGGTTATTAATTGGTGGATTAATCTGTTGGATTCAGAGCTCAACAGAAAATACCATACAAACAAACAAACCCACCCAAACCAGTAGGGATACATCGTTTAACACCCTCCAGAAAATCTGTCTTGTGAAATAGGGCCTTAAGTGATTGGGACACGTGTGAACACTGAACACCCTAATAAAACCTTTTGGGCGCCTGCTTCCAGTCAGCCTTGTTCCCCCAGTGCTGCGGCTGCTAGAGCACAGAGGAGGCCAGCAGGGGGCAGCAGAGCACACGCAGCTCAGCGGGCTGTTCTACCCACCTGTCCACCAGACACAAAGAGCCCAACCCATGCTCTCTTCCTCACCTACCTGTATCTCACCTGTAAGTCCAGTGCTGTGAGAGCGTGGGGGTGGGGGTCTTTAAATCACCAGGGGTCAATAATAAACAAAAGGAGAGCTGCTTTCCCTTTAAAAATCAAAACCCTTCAGGGACCACAGGTGTGTGCAGGGTGCTGCTGGCCAGCAGGGCGTAAACCCAATGCGCCCCTGCACAAGGGAGACACCTCCCCGGGCCTGCAGTGTGGAAGGCATCCCTAAGCAAGACCAAGAGCCCACTGCGGAGGAAACAAATAGTGGGTTTGATTACATCGAAATCTGAAACCAGTTCTAAAACCAACAGTCTGGAAAAAAATATCCCCTACCTATATAACAGACAAAATCATTACCATTTAAAGAGTTCTCATAAGTCAGTGGCAATCCTGTAAAAAGTGACAAAAGCAATTTCATAAGATCTGGAAATGAAAATTGTTTAGTGTAATATAAAAGCTACACATTTAAAACTAGTCATTTTTTAGCCACCAGAATGTCAACAATGGAAGGAAGTAACATTCAGGGTAGTACAGGCATGCACAAATAAATGCGCTCACGCGGCAGGAATCTACTGGTGTGACCATTTTGGATGGGGATTTGGAAGTATCGATTCCAATGTAAATGTTCATAATCTTTGACAGAAGAATTCTACCTCTAGGTTATTTAATGTCAGAAATCGGTGTATGTGTGCAAAAGCACCTACAACCTTGTATACACAAGGCTATACACAAGCAGTATTTAATAGTGAAAAGCTCAAAACAAATTAAAATGCTACATGAATTATGGTACATCTGTACCATGGAACACTAATGTATATGCATCAGAAAGATTAAAACATCTATATGTACCAACATAGAAAAAAATCACCAGGACACAATACCAAGTGGGAAAAAAAGCAAGCTAATGATAGTATTGTGAATCCATGTATGTTTTTAAAAGATCTGTTATGAGTACAGGAGCCCCGGTAGCATAGTGGGTAATGCATTAGGCTGCTAAACACAAGGTCAGCAGTTTGAACCCCCCAGTTGCACTGCAGAAGATGAGGCTGTCTGCTCCTGTAAAGATTTAAAGTCTCAGAAACCCAAAGGGGCAGCTCTACTCTGTCCTTTAGGGTCAATATAAGTCAGAATCTATTAGACTCGGTATGAGTCAGGATCTATTTGATGGCGGTGAGTCTGCTTTTCTTGGTATCATGTGTGCGTACATATGTGCATGTGGTTATGTATGCACAGACTGAAGTAAAATATTCTGGAAGCAAACGCACCAATCTGTTAACAGGAGACAAGTGGAGACTGTATATGTAAAGAGAAACGTCCATGTCTCATTCTATACCTTCTATACTGTCTTAATTATTCTAGAAGATATTGTTGTGCAGTTAAAATTTAATGAAGGCATTAAATAAAATGGACAAATTCTTAGAAGCACACAACCTACCCAAACTGACTCAACAGGAGAGTCTCAAAGGACCCTTAACAAGGGAAGAGATTGAATCTGTGATCAAAACCACCCAACCAAGCAAAGCCCTGGACCTGATGGCTTCCTTGGGGAATCTGACCAAGATTTAGTGAAGGCAAAGGCCTCAAACACTGCCAAATTTATAATAACATTTTTATTTCCCGGAATGCAGACGTAGAAAAGGAGTGATCAAGACCACCACCCAGAAAGCAGCTTTTGGTATTCTCCCAAAACCTCTAGGCCGAGCCCCTCTTGCATGCAAGGGGCTTTCAAAGAAGTCCTTGGGAAAACAGAATAAGGGAGTTTTTAAGTGGAATCTTTGCAGCCTCTCCCCAAACAACTGTGTGACAGCAGCTTTGCTGGACACTTTCAGGGTCGCTAGTCAGCTTCCTCTCTCTTCTCGAGACAATCTAAACGTCGCATCCTTCCCCTCCTCCTCCAGGAGAGCACTTCCCTAGTTCCACTAAAGTAACTGAAACTAAAAACCAAAATGAATGAAGATAACACAATGGAGACAAACATACAGAGGGGGACAAACTGTTCTCCTTCCACCCCCGAGCTTACAAATCCATGTGTATGTATACCAGTTTTCTTCCTCTCAGCTCACAGAATGGGAGTCCTGACTCATGCCCACCTCCTAGAACACCCTCCCAGACTCTCCTCCTCTATCACGCCCTCTAGCTTGTCAGCCGTGGCTTCTCCTTCTTTGCCGGATCATGCTCCTGAGCTGAGCAGCACACTCCAACTGCTACCTTATTTAAGCAAACACCCCATCAACCGAACTGCATTCCTAGCTAGTCTCTCCCCTTCACTCACTGCTTTCAAAGCCAGGTTTTAAAAAGCGAGACAGCGACAGGAGTGGTGGCTCCCTGAGGTACAGAAGGTGTGTGTGGGGGGCATCAATGATTGAAGAATCCCATCTGATGGGATTGAACCACAGAATTGTACGTAAATAGATATATTGGAATGTGTAATATGTCAATAAAATTATGATGTTAAAAAAGTGTTCTATAAAAAATGACATAACGAATTGTGCACATAAAAATAGCAAAAGGCAAGTTTCTAAAAATGGATGTTACATGCACTATTTTAAAACATGCTTTAAGTGTACTTGACTTTAATATTTTAACAAAGGAAAAGTGCTGACAGTACACATTATTTTTTAGTCTACCATGATGATTTTAGTATAGCTTGAGTTGAAAATGACATACCATGAGCAGCACATATTTAAAGTGTATAATTTACCCAGTTTTGACATGTGACGTGACAAGCCCGTCACAATAAAGGTAATGGATATGTTTAACACCTCAAAAAACTGCGCATGACCCCCTTTTTAAAAGACTGTGAATTAGGTGAGGTTCATCATTTTTATGTCCAACAATTTATCAACTCTCCATTGCTTGCCCTGCTCCGTTTCCGGGGGTGGGGGGGGATGTCATCTCCTGCTTGTTGGCTATTACCTTCCCTTTAGCCATACTGAAACCTGTCTACCTCTAGTTCAGAGGTTGGCCAACTTTTGAGATAGAAGAACCAATCCTGACCTGCACAATTTAAAAATTATTCAAAAGCCATAAATACAATTTTGCAAACAAATGAAATCATGATTATTTGAATAATGCCCTTTAAATCTTTTCAACTTTATTTCAGAGCCATCTGTTCATACCAAGAGCCGCATCTGGCTTGTCTGCTGACCCTGGGCTAGCCTTCCCTCCCCTTCCCTCCTGCTTTGCCCTCCCACCTGTAGAAACCATTAAAGTCTGTTTCTTTTGGTATGAAACTTTCACTTGATTTTTAAAAATAACAGTGGTCTCATACAACATTTGTCCTTTGTGATCAATTTCACGCAGTACAATGTCTTCCAATTCAATCCACATCACAAATGCATCACTATTCTTTAATGCTGTGTAATACTCCATTGGGTGTAGGTTCCAGTTTATCATCCATCTTCTTGCTATCGCGAACAGTGCTGCGGTGCACATGGGGTGCATCCCTCTGCATGCTGCGTTCCTTCTTTCTTGGGGGTGTATGTGGTAGAGGCATTGCTGGGGCGTCCGGCACCTCCTTTCCTCGTTGAGGAACTGCTATGTGCTTGCCCCAGGGTTTGGACGGTTTTACAGGCCCACCGGCAGTGTACATTCGAATGTTCTCATCTTTCCACCCCTCTCGTGCCTTTTTCATTCTCTGGGGGGGTGTTTTGTTTTGTTTGTACTTTTACCTTTGCTGCCAATGCTGAGAGGCAGCGTCTCTGTTACTCTGATTTACATCTCTTGCATGACTAGTGATCACCAGCATGTCTTCTGCATGTTTCTGCATGGCCACCTCCAGGTCTTTTTTGGTGAATTGTCTGTTCGGATCCTCTGCCAATTTTTTTAACTGAAACATTCATCTTTTTTGTTGTTGTTGTTGTAGTTTGCTATAAATGCTAGAAATTGTCGCTGGGCCAATGTCCTTGCCCCCAAATTTGTCCCTGCCTGCGAGTTCTCCTTTGACTCGTTTGATGCACAGTGTCTGTACTGGGGAGATCCTAGTCATCTTTTCTAGATTCTGCTGCTTTTTCATTATGCTTGGTAGTATGTTTACACCAGGTATTCGAGCCCCTAAGTTTGTCCCTACTTTTTCAATGATGATATTTATAGTTCTACGGTTTACATTTAGGTCTTTAAAATACTTATTCTTTTCTGTGTATAGAATGTGTATATCATTGCAAAGTTATTTTTACAGTTTTCATTTTGGGGGGTGCTACTCTTAAATAGTATTCATTTTGAGTTTTACTTCAAATTGTTTGTTGCTAGTGCATAAACAATTGATTCTTGTATACTAATTATCCTGCAACGTTTACTAATTGCAATTGAATTCCATTTCTAGTTACTTTTTGTAATAGCCAAAGTTTTGCGACAAAGACTATGATGCTATTTGTCAATAAGACAGCTTCACTTATTAAGGAATAATGGGGATGCTTTTTATTTATTTTCTTGCCTATTGCACTGGTTACAATCTCTAGAACAATGTTAAATGGAAAAATAATTATTTGATGGTATCACTCAGATATTTTTCCTACATTAGAGACAAAAACAAATAACCACAATGAATTTTCAAATAATGAAATAGTATTAAAATATTAGAGTATAATGTATTGAATTCAGGATTACATGATTTCAACAATAAAAAAGTAAAAAGTGAATCTAGAACAGATAAACTTTAATATTTTTTTACTTCAAGAAACATTAATTTCTAAAAAGACTGCAATTAAGAACATATCCTATGAAAAGCATTGTGTTTGGAATTTATAGTCAACATTACTACGCATTCTATTCTGTAATTGTAACGCCCATAGTTGTCTAATCTTTTTATTCAACATAAAAAGAATGTCCATACCCAACGCTGGCCCACTCCTTTACTTGAATTCATCTATTGATTGATTGGACTTTGTCAAGCAAGAGGGCTGTTTTGGTTGTTTTGAGCTTTTTTATTTTGAAGAAGCCCAAGGCAGGAACTTCTGAGACAGTGACTATGGCCCTTACCACACCAAGAGGACAGCTGGACTGCATGAGATTGCTGGGGCTTCTTTCTCTTTAGAACGTGTGGAGGCTCTTTTGCGATCCTCTGGCGACTAATACTGTTGGGAAAGTCGGAGGAAAGCCTGATATTTGCTTTTTCCACTGGAGTGACAATAAAAAGTACCAGTATTGATTCTTAAGGTATAATAACTTTACCAGCATGTCTTTGTGTTGACTATTTTGCAGTTTGTTTCTGGGAACTGTACGTCCTCTTAAGCAGTAGACACAAACCTTAGCTTAGTACATTTTCCTTTCTTTGTACACCTCTTAATAATGTTTCTGATCCATTTGTTCTCTTCTTTCCCAGGAAGATTAAGTCATACCAATATGCATCTCTTTTATCTTCTCTATGTATCATGTTAAAAATAGTAATAGTTCTTAGATCATTACTTTTCCATGTTGATTTGCTCTAGATTATCCACCAGGAATTTAGTTACTTAGCAAGTACTTATTAAAGCGAGTGCTGAGCACAATTCTCATACTGGAGAAAGAGCAGCAGACAAACATGTAGCCTTCATATGGCTTAGGTTCCAGTGGAATACACTACCCCTGGCTTCATTTTGTTTGCTATTAATCTTTTTGTTGTTTTTAAGACGGTTTTCCTTTCGGTAACATTTTTCTTGTTCTTTTATTTTCCTAAGCTTACCTACTTTTTCCTTTTCTTCTACTGGTTTATCTTCATTTAGCAAGCTTACTCGAAAGGAGATACTATTGTTTTCATTTCACAGAGGCTCTGGAATGCTGCCAGTTTTTCCTATAAAAAACAATATGGTCACTTGTTTAATGATGCTTATACTAGACCCATCTACGTCCTTTTTGTCTGCTTGTTTATTTGGAAGGTTATACAGATATCTCTCCTTCTACAATTTTTTTCCTCCTGTGGCTTCTGCGACATCAGTCTCTAATTCACCTGCTCCTTCCCTCACATGGTCCTTCCGGGGCTCCTTTTCCTCTGCTCCTTCCTTCACATGCTGCTGTTCCATGACAATTCACTCTTGGCTCTGTTCACACGCTTGCTTCCCCAGTGACTTCAACAGAGACGTAGATAGTATGCACCCTCGTCGTACGGTGTGTTAAACACTGGGCCGCACTCCAGGGTGGACCGACGCGGCAGCTGCTTCTGTGAGGACGACAGCCTTGGAACCACGTAGAAGTTCTACGCGGGCCTAGCAGGTCACTGAATGTGAAATTCACTAGACAGTAGGGTGTTTTGTTTGTTCGTTTAATACTAATGACAAATCACTTGTTTTTATTTACCAGTCTCTGGGGCCTACAACAGTGCTAAATCTAGAATAAAAGTTCCATTTTAAAAAACTGTTGAACGAGCAGCTCCCATCTATAGTTGATCCTGAATCTTGGGGTGGGCTTGTCCATGACACATTCATCTTCGCTCACTGGCCTCCCCTTTACCTGGCCAATGTAAAAAATAAAGCAGACAAACAAATAGCTTCTGAGGAATTATGCGTCCATCCGTCCAATGACCAGTGCATTTTCATTCTGCCTTAGTACACAGTGCTCGCATATCTGAATCGACAATCAGGACTCTGGCTTTCCACCAATGCTACGGCACTCTCTTGTTCAGTGGTTCTTAACTGGTGCCTCCAGTCAGAAAGTAACACGTACCTTTCTAACCTCAACTGAAGAAGTGCGGGAGCCTTGGGTGGTCCGAATGGCTGAGGACACAACAGACATGCCGTGAGTGGAGTCCAGAGAGGTGTCATGTTGGGCGCTAGTTAGGAGTCCCACGCAGCAAAAACTTTCCAGCCTACAATGCCCAAATTGCTACGGGAACAACGCATCTATTACTTTTTAAGCCACAAGATGGCAATGTGCTCTAAGAATGTTTTCTAAATGTCCAAACAGGAAAACATGCTTTTTGATGGGAAATGATGAAAAATACTTTGAAATGAGATGGTGCAGTCCAGTGGTCATTTGTAATGGAGCTTGTGAATGACTGTCTCCACGTGAAAATAAAAACAACGTGGCACACAAAGTCCCGTGCGATGCGAACACCCTCATTCCGCTGAAACGAGCAGATCTCACGAACTCTTCATTTCTCCAAAAGCCCATCTTTTAGGAAGCCAAGCGATGACAGTGGCAGTCACGTGCGGTAGCACACGACCAGAGCTCTGAGGGGTGAGCTTAGCCACCAAGCGAGGGTCACTTCGAAAAGTCCATTATAAGCAGCAAGTCTCATTTTCCAGAGTGGCTTACTGTATATACTCGAGTATAGGCCACGTTTTTCTGCATATTTTTATGTTAAAAAAGTCCCCCAGTTTTTTGTGGTAAAATTTGGTGCCTCTGCTTATACTCGAGAATATACGGTATATATTAGCTTCTGAAATGTCCTCTATTTGCTTCAAAGAATGGAGACAAGAACCACTGACAGGTCCCACTGGGACAATGTAAACTATATAATAACCTGAAACTAAGTTGTGATATGCTTATTTATGAAACCAATAATTTATCATCATATCTTTAAACAAGGGATTATTGCTTGTTTTGAAGGCTTACTTAATTAATTGCTACTTAATTGTTCCACAAAGACACCTTGGTATGAAAGCACATAGAAGTCAATCTTTACTTGCTGGCAGAGAGAGTGTAGAAGTCGTTGCGCACTAAAATCAAACTGCCTGGGTTTGAGTCGTGACGATGCCAACTCACAGTGAAGTAATTTAGGGAAACTTAAATAACCTTCCGGTGTGTCGGCTTCTTTGTGTGCCAGGAGATTAACATAATGCCCACCTCACAGGGTTGTTGTAAAGATTTAAAGAGATAGCACAGAGAAAGAACAGTAGTCCTTTATAGACACACACACACACACACACACACACACACACACACACACACACACACACACACGGGCTTCAAAAACCTCCTGGGAAAATAGAATTTTAAAATTGACGTGAACTTTTTGAAGTTTCCTCAAACACGCTGTCTATCATCATCATTATTGGGGGGGGGGGATTAATATGAATATAGGGATCCCTTAGGGCAGAAATGAGTAAACCACTAACATAATTTAAACCCAGCAACCTCTTCTCATTATCACAGAATCTAGAGACTGCAGAAATAACCCTGAATCATGAAATCTCAGCAGTACTTTGCCTCTGCAGCTCCAGAGCCACCAATCTAAGCCACCTGCATTCGGAGTCCCATTCTGTTGTCTCCCAAGTGTTGAGGCCTCGTCTTGTCTAATGTCTACAGCTGCTGAGACGGCAATGTCCTCTCGGGACCCGATCTCACTGCAGGGCTGCAGAAACAGCTGAAATGTGCTCCAACTTTCTGCAGATCATTTTAATCAATGGACATCGGAATAGTGCCCCTGGTGGTCACCCAGGGAACAAAGTAAAAACATTACAGGTAGCGGGTCGGTAAATGCTACATTACTCCCTTTTTTCCAACATTAGATCTCTGGGTGACGATCTTTCCATCAAGAATGTAATTTTTTTTTTAAAGAAAAAGAATATAACTCCACCATAAATTAAGATGGATACAATAGAAAGGGGGAAACAATCAGAGCTCGTGAGTTTTTCTCTCTCTGCATGAGGCGGGGCTGTTAGTGTTCGCCACCTCAGCTTCTCTTCCCGCCGCACACATGGGATGCACGAGGAGAGGATAGCGCCTAGAGCCTTACAGCAGGAGGGCCACGGGCTTGCTGACTTTTAATCTGAAAAACAGCAGCACGAGTGACATGTTGACTTCTGGGTTGAGGCAGGTAAGAGTTGGTGTCACAGCCAAGTTCCCCTTTCTTGAAAAGCACACACTGGGAGGAGACACTGGCCTCCTGAGAAGAAGGACGCCTCAGTCCTGAGCCATAGACTGGAAACGTGCGTTCCACGACCCAGGTGGGAGGGAGAAGTGGACGTTGGCAGCGCTGTGCCATTGACCCTTTGGAGCTTATCTTAGACTACCCTCGCCGGATGGATGCACTGGGGCGCTTCCCTTTCCTCTCTACAGGACAACCAGCCCGGCGACAGGAGAGTGGGACGAGGCGTCGGAGAGTTAGAGAACACTGGTCATCTTCGGAAAATGGGGAAGAAACAGCTGGATCCCTCTGAGACAGCAAATCTGCTTCCTCAGGGAGCCTTGTTCCCCCCGCTGGCACCTTCGTGCTGGCGCGTCTTTGCAGACAAGTGAAGACATGTAGGAAGCCCTGCTTACCGACGTAACTGAGCATTTTCACTTCTTAGTGGCTGCATGGCCAGTGCTATTTCAACTTGAATGTTTGTGTTTCCACTGACTGCTGGAAGCAGTAATATGCACGCCTCCACTTCGGAAACCAACCTGTGAATTTCTGAATCCCCTATAAAAGGCAGAAGAAACGGGTAAAATTAATATTGCAATTGTTCTTGGGTAAGTTTCCTAGTAAGTAAGGAGCCTTGAACCCACAAACTGCTCCTGTACAGATCGACAGCCTTGGAAACCCCCGGGGGCAGACTCCATCCTGCAGGGTTGCTGTGAGGTGGAACGGACTTGATGACTCGTTCATTTTAGGTTTTTATTAGTATTCATTGGAAAAACTTGCGAAAAATAGCTATGTATCTACTTGCTATATATAAATTCAACCCTACTGCTTACAGGTCACACTTTCCTCTTTCCTGGTGCCTGTGTTGCTTACTCAGAAGAATTCTAGACACACTAAGGTCAGTAAATTAAAGATTAACTATAAATGACTGTATTAGCAATTTCCTTTAGTGAAAGAGTCTAGTAAAAAGGTACTTACGAATATCTACCAGCTTATATTTACCCGAGGACAAAACTGGAGCTCTGTTACTGCTTATCATAACATTGACAACACAGTCTTTGATTCTGTCACGACAAATCGTTTACCTTGGGCGATTCTTGGCAAAGCAGCGAGCATGAGGGTCTGTGAGTGAGCCGGTCTCACTGTTCATCTTACAATACTCGGTCCAATCTAGCCCGCCGTACCGCTTGTGCTCCTGCGGGCAGAGCCACTTCCTTTTGTCCCCTGCCCCCCTCTCTGGTTTCCTCACTCCCCTTTAATTAGAATAATACCGTATGCTACCTAAAGGTGGCAGAAAGCATATCTCCTAGGTTATAAAAGACGATCAGTTCTATAAGATATTTTAACACATTGATAAAAGATAAGGAATCCTTCACGAAGCCCACACAGAGAGGCTGTACTGAGGGGCTCTGGGAGCAGAGGCCTGAACACCACCGCTTTCTGGCAATATAACAGCATTCTCATTTTTTAACTCTTCAAAATGAATGTAAAAGACCTCATAAATATTCTACCAACGATATGCTAATATTTCAGCGATACGGGGCTGAGTAGATGACCTGAGTTCCTTCACGTCAAGGGTGGTCCCAACAGCATCTCAGAGGAGGGTTCAGTGAGGGGATGCGCAGGGCCTGGTGCCCAGCCAGCATCCACTGTGCAGTCGAGGAGAGCTGTAATTGTGACTGCTTCATTACCACCACGAGGAAAAATTTAGCCAAGAAACTGTTAATGAATTAAAGACCTGAAAAGGCAGCGATTGTAACACACTTCTGATGCTGGATAAATGGTGCTGTTTTTCCGTCAGCTACATTTGAATTTAGTGACGTTGCTGCTTTTTGGTCATTTGGTAAATATGATTCAGTCAGTACTTACACAATCAGTCTCTCAAGAGATCACATCCGTAAGACACTTCAAGAAAGCGCGGTTACGTTAGAGCAGGGGTCCTCAAACTTTTTAAACCAGGGGCCAGTTCACTGTCCCTCAGACCCGTTGGAGGGCCGGACTATAGTTTAAAAATAACTATTTACAAATTCCTATGCACACTGCACAGATCTTATTTTGAAGTAAAAAACAAACGGGGCAAAAACACCCGGCGGGCCGGATAAATGCCGTAGTTTGAGGCCGCCTGCGTTAGAGAGTGCACGCAGAATGCAAGCAAAGGCTCACGACCTGGCTCAGCCGTCACAGAAGTCCACCTACGGCATTTTCGTGATTTGACCTCACAAATTCCTGAAAGTAAGTTGCAAAGAGCATTCCCACAGAAGGTATCCTTTTCAAAGTGAGATTTGTTCCACTAGCAGGTGGTTACTACAGACATGATGAAGAAATTTCTGTACTTTCATGTGGGGCAAATAATCAGTCTATTCCCGAGAATTCATCAACTTTAGGGGCCTCCCATTCCTAAAATTTGGTCTGCACCAATTCTCTTTGTTCTATCTTTTCAAGGTCACTTTGGGATCAAGCAGAAGACTAAATGTTTGATATTCCAACGCATTTCAAATTCCTGGGGCAGGGGAAGGGTTGGTGGTGTGCGTGAGGGTGTGGACTCAAAACATGAGAAGTATAAAACAAGCAGAAGCTAGGCATCAGGCCCAGAACAGATCCCACACTCCACCCTGACTATTCTACCTTTAAACGATGGCTGTGTAAGATGACACTGCTCGTTAGCATAGGACCAACCACAGAAGAATATGGAGAAAGGGGTGCTCACCTTGGTCAGCTGCCAGGGCCTTGAGCTCTCCCAACAAATACTTGATCGTTCGAACTCGCTCCGTAGTCTGGTTGACGTTTTTCGCCTTCTGTGTGCCCTTGACAGCTTTTGCCTCTCGCACGCGTGCGTTCAAATCCTTGCTCTCCCTGACGTCCTCTCCAATGTGCTCCCTGACACAGGTTTCTTCTTGAGTGGCCAAGAAGGCTGGCTTGCATCGCTTGGGGCTTTGTTGTGCCTGACTGTCCAGATGAGTTTCTTTTCCATGAGAATGCAACAGAGACATATATGTCTGGAAACATTTGAGTAGGTCTGCTTCCTTAGAAATTGCTGGTTGTGGCAGAAATCCGTTAGCATGACCCAGGTGCTGATAGCCTGGGATCACAAGTGGATCAGGCCTGGGCATGCTGCATGGAGTCCTGGGACTAGTATTGAAGGAATTCCTTAGAACATCAGACGTCACAGAAGCCGTTCCGCCTTCTGATGCAAACTGGCCATCACTCTCAGTCTGCACTTCCTAAAGAAAGAAAAAAAATAGTAAGCTAGCCCTTTACAAGTGTGAGCGGTGACTTGCAGGCAGAGTGGTCGGAATAAACTAACACTTTCTCCAGGATGGAGTTACAGATGGCCCAGCCAGCAGGCTCGATTCTTTCTCAGTAAAGTACGGTCAATTTTATCAAGCGTAAGCAGTTCACTCTCTAATCTGGATACATTACAAGGCTGAGACTACGTTACAGTAGTTTGCAGATACTTCAAATCGCTTCAAGGCATCAAAAATTAGTTGTGCTCAACATCTGCACTTTGGGAAATTAAAAGAAAATAAACTCAGATACACAAAAAACTTTCACATAAACATACATACAGAAATTGTAGTATAATTCTGGCTGTTATCTAAATATCTAACCACAGGGGAGCAGTTATTGCAGGCTCTGGTATATCCACTAACTATAGTAATAACCAACCACTCATTAAGAATTTACAAAAGGCATATCTTAATAGAGAAATATGCACACAATAAAGTAAGTGACAAAAACAGTACATAAAACTCTATGAAGCTTAATTATAACTGTAATTTAAAAAGAAAGCAAACTTAACAGTAACCACTAAAGAAATCAGAAAACAAAGCCTTGCTGAGAATAAAATGTTTGAAAAGTACAATACCACTGTGTTATCAGAAACTGTGCTTGGGAGGGTGGGGTGGTGAATTCTTTTTTCTATTATTCTCTATCCCGGCCCCAGGGCACCTCCCAACACCCTTCTCTGCTTTCTACTCTAGCACTGTGCTTAATAAATAGGCACCATTTCAAATAAAAAACAAACTTGAAAATCACAGTGATGACATCCTATTGCATTGAGAAAAAGGCAGCGTCGTGGGTTACGTGCTAGGCTATGACCAGCAAGCTCATCAGCAGTTTAAACCCACTAGCCACTCTGAGAGAGAAATAGGAGCCTTTCTCTCCTGAAAAGATGTACAACTTTGTAAACAGGGGGCATTCCTAACTCTGCCCCATAGGATCAGAATGGACTCTATGACTCTATGAGTTTGGGTATGAATAGTGCACTGAGATATAATTAGAATATCCAATTTCCCTTACTATGATGACAATTTCTACACGCAAATAACTCATTATGTAGTATAAAAACGGTACCCACAGAATGAACCATTGGAGGGCAGGGTGGCGGCTGAGGTGACAGGACGGGGGTGGAGGTGGATAAGCCATAACTAGAACGTGGAGTTGCCTGGGATTCTAAAAGGTAAAAGGGAGAAAAAAACCATTCATGCCTCATATTACTTACACAATAGCCGGGCAATTTCATTAAAGCTTGCAGTCATGCTTCTTAAAACACAAT
>NW_022103914.1:2477866-2504683 GCF_000313985.2 Echinops telfairi
AACCAGAACCAGAACCAGTGGGGCAGGCTTGCAGTCATGCTCTTTAAAACACAATGCACACTACCAGAACCAGAACCAGAACCAGTGGGGCAGCGCACCAGCAGTTCCATTAGGGCCGTTCTTTGGAGCGGAGCCATTCATCAGTGACATCTGAGTCTGCACATGCTCACAGAGGGCTTGGTAGATTATGGGTGAGTGCATTCTGTAATGATCTTGTAATGACTGATTCCGTGCTACGTCTGATGAGTCTTTTTCATTTCTAGCAGAAGCTTCATTAGATAGCGGATGCTTATTATCTGAAGATACTAATATAAAGGAAGGAAAAAATTCTTGAAAAGTCATTCTTCAAAACATTTACAACAGGATGATCTTGGGACAAAAAGGACTCTCAACTTGATCTGCTTCACAAAAAGGCATTGCCACTATTTCACCCATGAGGAAAATTATTTTTCAATATTTGAACTTGAAAAGCCTCCATTTCTTTTTCAAAGTAGGGAGATAATGAAGTATTTCCCCAGTCAAAAGTTATCAATACTATTCTTGACTCTCTTAAATGCTATGGGCGGGATTTATTCTCCAATTACATTCTGATGCAAAGAGCTCTCGAAGGTGCTACACTCTCTGAGAATCCAATGTCTAAAAATCCTCCGTGTTGCCCCTTGGCCAGTTCATACCCCCAAGGGAACGGGAACAGGAAAGACAAAGCACTTTGTAGTGATTCTGATGCTTTCACTGCAGAGAAAATCAGAGGGAAAAAATGGGGTTTTCTAATTCATTCCGAGACCCCCAACTCACGTGTTTTATTCTCGCCAGGAAAAGCTGGTCACCAAACAGGCCTTTCCTCTCCTTGTTATAATATTCCTCAGGGTGGTCCGCCATCTTCAACTCAATTCCACCCACGCCCCGAGGCTCAGCTACGGACAGGGCTCTTCTCAAAAGCCTTCTCTACTCACCCCGTCTAGTGACTGCCCTTCTCCTCCCAAAGCACATGCTACCTGTACAAATCATACCCCCTATCTTTTCATTCTCTCGTCCCTCTGCCTCAACTCTCAGTTTCCTTAGGCAGGGCTGGCTGAATCTTGTATTTTGCTATATCCTCCCACAGAGTCTGGGATTAGTCTATGTACAAAATAGAAATCTGGTATTAATAAATTAATAAATGGAAAACACAAAGTATGACTACTCTATTGATCAGTATCAAAATCTGAATTGTATTTCCTTAATAACATTCCTTTCAGAAAAATTTTTTAAGGACTACTGACAGCAGTCAGAGTGTTGTGGTAGATCACAGGTTAGACAAGAAACAGAAAAATACATAGTTTTAGGCATTAACTATCAAAGATAGATATACATATTCTATGACAGCAATTCTACTCCTGAGCATACACCAAAAAGAAGTGAGACCTTATGTCCACTGAGAGATGTGTAAAACAATGCCCCTTACACTTTTATTAGCAGTATTCCCAAACAGAAAACATTCAAATTGCCACCAGTAACAGGCATGGGTAAATATGTAAATTGTGCTATGGGGTAGCTAGGAACCCTGGTGGCATAATAGGTACACTCTGGGCTGCTGAGAAGTCAGAAGTTCAAACCCACCAGCCAGTCCTCTGGAGAAAGCCAGGGCTTTCGACTCCCATTAAGAGTTACAATCTCAGTAACTAACAGGGCCAATCCTATCCTGTAGAAACGGGAATGGGTGTACAATTAAATAAATTGTGGTTTGCAATGAACCATAATAGCTCACCGCCAGAAAGTTAATTTCTACCCACAGTACCTATAGAACAGGGTAGACCTGCCCCTGTGGGTTTCCAAAACTGTAACTCTTTACAGGAGTCGAAAACCCATGGAACAGATGTTGGTTTCAAACTGCTGACCTTGCAGTTAATTACTCAATTTGTCACCACAACACCACCAGGGCATTTCAAGACAACAATGAAAAAGAACAACTTACCGATGTATACAACTATTTGGACGGCCTTAAAATGAAACTTGGGTTTTATGAAATGTCAGTACATAGTGTATGATTCTATTTATATCAAGTTCACAACCAGGCAAAATTAGCCACAGGAAATAGAGGTCAGATTCGTAATCACCCAGAGATGAGAGTATGGATCATGGAGATGGTGGCAGTACAGATACTGCTGGGAGGGAGTCTCACAGGGTGCTGAAATCACTCTCAATCTTGATCTGGGTGGTTACTAAGTGGGCATATTCACACACACACACACACACACACACACACACAATCATGGAAGTTGATATACTTGCTTTACAAGAGTTACTCATCAAATAAAAAAATTATTTGAAAATCTATGGAATGCTTCAATATCAGCATATAATAAATATATAGTACATCAAAAAGAAAAACGTTGCTAAAAGTATAAAATATGTGTGTAAAAGCAAGATCAAAAAAGAGCTAAAAGCAGATTATATACCATAACCAGTAAAGATGGGGAAAAATATGGAAAAGATTGCAAAACGACTGAGTAAGGTTGGTGACTCAAGGCTTGCTTTTGGACTCTGGTGTGCTGGCTTTTGAAAAGCTCTACTCCAATGAATGAATGCACTTCCTAGGCCAGCATTCACAAGCTTTAACCCTTATTCACTGAGTAAAAGATGTCACGAAAAAATGGGTAGAAGAATGTTAACATTTTATTAGTTGTAGCTCCAAACCTGCAACGCCCCAATAGCCATCAGTAGTAGAGATTGGTAGCTCAGTTGTGATATATGGAAAATTAATATCTTCCAGGCTTCTTCTCATTATCAGCAAAATGGTGGTAAAGAGTACCTACCTCAAAAGGCTTATCTCAAAAGGTATTCTTACTATCACCCCTTTCCTCATGAAGAAAAAGAAGCCCAGAGGCATTAAGCCTTGAGACATCAAGTAGAAGACATCAGGGAACCTCCCCGATGTTAAGCTCACTGCCTCGGAACCTACTTGATTCCAGCTCAGAGCAAGCCTACGGGGCAGAGAACTGCTCTAGGCGTGTCTGGGGCACAGGGGTAGAAAGCCTCATCTTCCCCAGGGAGGGGAGGTCTGTCTACTGAGTCTGCGGATGGAGCCCACATAACCCACTGCACCCTTTACTTGGCCCTACAGTCTGCCTAATGCTGGCCTAGGACAGGGAGTGCAATCACAGGAATAAAACACGCCAACTCTCATCACCCCTGCGGGGCACAGCAGAACTTCCCCATGGGTTTCTGCAGCCACAAATCTCTATGGGGACAGAAAGCCTCATCTTTCTCCCATGGAGTCGCTGGTGGTTTTGAACGGCTGATCATGTGGCTAGCAGCCACCAGGACTCCTTTTCCAAAGGAGGCGCATCCAAGTCAAAATGGAAGCAACGAATTGCCAACCATAGTCATAATCTAATATTCATTTAGCAGTGTTTTTCTTAATTTTTTTTCTTTTTTAATGTGACCCCTAGTGCCTCAGTGTTGCTCAAAAAACGAGTGGTTCCAACCCACCAGCTGCTCAGTGGGAGACAGAGAAGGCAACCTCGCTCCACAGAGATCTTCAGCCCTGGGAGGCCTGAGGAGCAGTTCTACTCTGTTCTCTCTGATTCAAGAAATCAACTGGATGGTAGTGGGTTTGGGTCTTATTTCAACCAAGCTTGTTTTGAGAATTAGAAAAGGAGAAAACAGTTATAAAGAACTTAGATCACTTTATCTGTTGCCAAGTTCTTTAGATGAATATTTCATAATCATAAATCTTCCCACCTCATAGCAATATGTGCCCAATACCTCTAAGTATGTTCCCTCTAAGAAGGTGATTAAAATCCAAGTGTCAAGTTCCTCTTCATTATCTGAACAGATGAACTACAACAAAAATGGTTAAACACATTCCGGTTGAAATATGTTAGCTCTGACTGGAAACCCAATGGGATGACAGAGCAAATGGAAAAGTGCTGGCCAACACATTTTATTGTTGACCTCTGGAATGGTGAAGGGCGAGGTCAGAGCAGCCCTAAGGCCGTCCACCACAGACTGCAGGCCAGCAAGTGCCAACTGCATCACACCAGCCCTACGCGCTGGATCTCATTTCTGTTCAAGGACGATACATGGCCCCTTCAAATAAAAATGGTCTGGTTTGAGGCATTCTCAGATTTCACACCCCCCTTCCCAAGCATTGGCTCTCATTCACTTCCTCTTCAAAGGGTATTCCAGGCAGTCTTAGCAGAGGCTGAGCTCTAACAGTGTGCCCCTCTGCCAGAAAATGTCATCCTCCATATACACGAAGGAGTGCCAAACAGACTTCTTGAAAAGCTAAGCTTTAGGAAGCCATGGCATGCTTCAGCCCATTTTAAACACTGGGAATGTTAAAAGTCTGCATTTAAAGATACAAAGCCTTCACACTTCTAGTCCCAATCTAAGAATAATGAATTCTTAAGACACAGTCCTGCTCAATGCGCACCCTCACGATGTGACTACTGAAGAGATGGGTGCTGTAGCAGAGTCGGTGAAGGAACCAGATGGTACCCTGCTAACGGAAAGAACAGAGTCTGGGGTCTTAAAGGTTTGTTCAAACAAGCAGGCATCTCAGTGAGGCGTCAACTAAGTCCACATGGAAGAAGCAGACCAGCCTGTGTGATCCAAAGACTGTAAATGATAAAACCCAAGTCTGAAGAAGGGCGTGGTATCAGAGCTGAAACTGTGAACATCGGTTTGCAGAAGGCTGTAGATGTTAGTGGAAGTCCAAAATCCATTTGCAGGGTCCACACATGAATGCAGCCACTGGTAAATCCCCTCTGACCGTAGTTCAGGGATGCCAGTAGTCTTGTTTTCATGTCAAGAGCACTGTAGGCGCGGTGATGCCAGATGTAGTGAAGCTGAAATGTAATAGCTTATCATCTGATCTCCCTTCTGACCCATTTTAAATTTGTTCTAGCTTTCAATATTTTCTGTTTTTGTTGTTGATGTTGTTCTGTTTTACTTTGCTGTTGTTGTTAGTTTTATTTTTATTTTTTCCCCCTGAATATGAAATACAGGGTAGGTAAATCTAGAGAGACAGTAACTGGATTAATGGTATCTTTGGGGTTAGGCAGGGGAGATTGGGGGGAATGGGGAGCTAATAACAGTGAGTACAAGAAAGAAGAAATATTCTAAAATTGAGTGTGGTGATGATTATACAACTCTTATTAATATGATTGAACTACGGAATTGTAGGATATGCCAATAAAATGGTTAGTAAATAAACAGCCAAATAAATAAATAAAGCCTTCAGAATAAATAACTCAAGACAGCTACTAGCATAGTTATAGAAAATATTGCATTTATATTACAACTGTACAATTTTAAAAGAAGCAAAACAAACCATCACCATCAACAGAGCAGAAGGAGCCTGTTACTACACCCTGAGTCTAGCCACTACTAGTCGGGACTGGCTGGGCGGCGGTGAGTTGGTATGGTTAGTGAAAGCGAACCCACATGAAGGCGCTTTCCCTTGCTCTTGCTTCATCACACCAAAGCACTTTCCAAAAAAAAAAGTATCTAACTGATCAGGATAGTGTCGGATGAAACTTATTTGTAAGCCATAAAACTCAGGTGCATTTATTTATTTAGTCCACGAAATGCATATACTTGCATGCTACCTGGGTGCTGTTCCACTGTCTGACAGCAAGGAAAATTACTGGCGCCCGCCCAACTACAGAGCAATCAGCTAATGCAGAGGAGCACCGTGGATTTTAATGGTCACTCACAATTTGAAATACACAGAAGCAAGCCTGGCTGGCCTTGACGGGGACAATCAGGGCTCACAGTTCTGCCGTGGTGGCTTCTTTCTTCCAGGTGAGGGCAGCAAAAGCAATTTTGTTTTCTTCCAATGTCAAGAGCACTGCCAAATAAATTCAGTGTATTCTACACCAAGGTGCACTAACTTGACTCCAGAGACACACAACAGACAGGTAGGTACAAACAGGAAGTGTGTCAGGATGCTCCAGAAGTGTCAACACCCAATAATAAGGCAACGTGTGTTCACATCTACGTGATACACAGATAAGGGCTTAACATGCTTTAAGAGATTCATTAGCACTAGGATGACAGGACGTGTCACTTTGACATAGTTCCATTTCCTCAATGAAAATGACAGAAACCGTTTATATTTACCCCCGAGCGCTGATGCAGGTAATGGGACAAATATGTGTCACATGCAAACCACCGAACAACAGTGCTCATCAGTGCTACCGGGAGGGAGCTGAGCCACCACTCTCAGCTGTTCCCATCAGGGCTACAATGTGGGACAGAACCTCAAGTTCCTGAAAAAGCCAGACTTACTAGACTGGTTGGGACTGGAGGACTCACCCCAAGACCACTGTCTTGGGATATTCTTTTGCCTTGAACCAAAACCAGCCTGCAGTCATCTTTGAGCTAAGTAACAGACTGGCTAACAAAATCAAGAGCATCACCCAGGAGTACTGTGCTCGTTTCAAAAATCATCCACATGAGACCACATGGTCAACAATGACCCTGAAACAGAGATGAGACTGTAGGGGGAAAGGAATTAGATGAACAAAACAGGAACAACCAGAAAAGAAATGGTGAGCCTGCCCATGCATTGTGAAGAGTGTAACCAGTGCCGATGAACACGCGGTGTAAATTGTTGAATAGGAACCAACACTGCTGTGAAAAACCTTCACCCCAAACACATTTTTTTAAAAAAGCAATGGATTCCCTATGCTCATTGTTCCTGAGCTGTAACTCAAACTCCATCCCATGCGCAGCATCCCTGTGGCCCGTTACAACCATAGGAACTGAGGAGGGGAATCTGACGTGAATATGTTGACATACATACATGCTGCTTGCGGTACACCATGAGTAATCACGTCCTTTGTCTCTAACCCAAGAACTTTATATCTCCTGCCAACATCCACAACATAGTAACAGACTACCATATATACTCGAGTATGAGCCGGCCCGAATATCAGCCGAGGCACCTAATTTTACCACAAAAAATGGCATTAAAAAGATGCTGGAACATAAGCAGGAGAGCATGTCTTGGAATGTCCCCAGCAATCCTTCTATAAGAAACTGCTAGATATTCAAGCTACATACTGAAGAGGACATGGAACGAAAGATATCATTGCTAGTAATGGATGAGATAGATCTTGGCTGAAAGCAGAGAACACCAGAAAGATGTTTACTTGTATTTTACTGACTATGAAAAATCATTTGACTATGTGTATCATAACAAATTATAGATAACATTGCAAATAAAAGGACTTTCAGGGGGAAAATGTGCTGGAAAACTCAGCTTATACACAGGCATATACAGTAATTCATTAGTATTTAGAGAGAATAGAACAAACCTGATATACATCAAAGGGCTACCACTCAGTTCAAGGGAATGAGAGTCTTGGCATATCAAATTATGGGAAAAGGCATGAGTACTCATTCCCAAATCCCTCCCTGAGAGCCCACCTTGGGCTGGCTGAGTCCCCTGACACTACTCTTTAAGGAAGTCTACTCTAACAATAACTCTGTAGAGCAGCTCACTGCTCGTTCAGGGAATCTGGCTTCCAGCCACCACTCCCTTCTCTACTCCCGTCAGCCCCGGGGACTATAAAAGCACGGTTGCTCTGCTACTAGTACTGGGCTAGTCCACAATGCCCTTTTAGTTCCACTGGACCCCATCCACACCTTGGCGATGAGTCCCTTTGTAAATAAACCCTTCCAGAATGACCCTAAATTGAAGGTTGCCTTCAGCTTCCTGCTAGCAGCATGCTGACTTGCATGAGCAGCTACATCAGGGTCCAGCAAGCTGGTGCCCTGGCACTCATTGTCAGCCACTTACATCCCAAGTGAGAGCTCCAAGAAGGATGCCCTGGGAAAGAAAGAACCTGCCTTGACCGAGAGAGCAGATTGCCATGGTTCCCAGCCTTCCTAATGCTGCCACAACCCTTTCATACAGTTCCTCATGTTGTGGTGAACCCCCCCACCCACCCACCACCACAAAATTATTTTCATTGCTACTTCATCACTATCATTTTGCTACTGTTATGAATTGGGCGACCCCTGAGAGAGTGGTCGTGACCCACAGGTTGAGAACTGCTGGACTAGAGCAGCAAGGAGCTCCTGCCACCATTCCTTCTTTTGTGTGTGTGAACCAAACCATGCCACAGCGACGGAGCCGACGTCAACTCGTCCTGACCCTCTGGGGCAGAGCAGAACTGCGCCAGGGGATTTCTGGGGCTGTCACGCTCTACAACACAGCAAGCCTCGCTGTTGCCCCGCAAGCCTACGTTTGCACCACTGTCCTGGTAGTTAATGGCAGAATGCACACACAGCCTACTACGCCACCAGGGCTCTTTGGACATTAGGCTCCAATAAGTAGGTGGGAAATAAGGAAGATCATGTCACCAAAAAAAGTGCAATGACATAGCAAGTACCCAAAATAAATGCTACTCACAAGATACACAGCAATCTCCAATAGCAATGGAATGCAAGCTATACAAGTAATGTAAAATCCTCCAGGAGTCAGATTAAAAAAGGAAAAGAGACACATGTAAGACTAATTTTTGTCTATTAAAAAGATTTTTTAAAGAGTCCAATCAGTTCCTGGCAGCCCTGTAAGACACAGCAGAAGAGAGGCTCGGAGTTCCCGACATGGCATATGTTTACGGGATCAGAGAGCCTCCTCTTCTCCCATTTCACAACATTTTTTACTTCAATCAACCAAAAAACTATTAACATTTCAGCATGCAATTAATAGAAAAATTCAAATATCTTCCACTGATAGTACTTAACATTCTAAACCCTGTGTACACTTTTAGCACTTAGAACACATCTCAATCCGGATGCTGACGTTAATCAGGAACTCCTGATGTGTATTTAGACTTAATAAAGTGTACAATTAAAACGGAGTGGCACAACTACTAGCCAACTGTTGGCAGTTCAAATCCACCCAGAGGTGTCGATGAACATAGGCCTGGTGGTGATGTTTCCAAAAGGACACCGCCTTGAAACCCCTGTGGGTCAGTCCTGCCCCTGCCCACGAGGGGTCACTGTGACTCATCTTGACTGACACCAACACAGGGGTGAGAGTAGCTTGACTTAAAAGTTTTCTAGTAACTGAAGTATAAGTTTTGAAATTTCAATTAATTAAAGTTAAATAACCTTTAAAATACAGATCCTCTGCTACACTAGCTGTATTTCAAGTCATGGAGAAGCCCCGGTGGCACAGAGGATAAGCATTTGATTGGCAGTTCATACCCACAAGCCACTCCTTGGCAGCCTTGGAAACCCTCGGGGGGCCATTCTACTCTATCCTACAGGGATGTTATGAGTCAGGAGCCACCCCAAGACAACACACTCGGTATTAAAGCTCATGTGGCGCAGGTCGAGCTAATATGAGGCTACATAGGAGTGGTCTCCAGTAGAATTCGGGAGGCCTCAGGGAACTGGCTTTCCCTGCCTTTGAGCTCACTCAGGACCATCCAGAGCTGTTGCCCCAAGTAGGCAATACCACCCGCAGGGGGTGATGAAAAGACCTAGAGGGGGTCTGCAAAAGTGCATACCAACATTTTACCCTGGATTCCAGAAAGGATGCATCCTGGATTATGGGTTTTATATAGTACAATAGTTTTTCACTGCCAGGGGAGCACTGGGTAATTTTTTTTCCAGAAAAGGGGGCAGTAGGCCAAACAAATTTGAGAACTTTTGATCTAGAACATCACCATCTATTCCCTTGAATGCTCTACGCTCATTTTCTCAGCATCTTTGCCTATGGCCTTGGCTGACTTTCTGGACTTCACCCTTTGACAAGCTGAACCGGAGCATGCACTCCTATGCAGCCATTTCTGGCCCGCTTGAACTGTGGCAGCCGCGAGTCCCACTATTCCCCAGCTGAATGCCCAATCCAGGCTTTTTCATCTGCATTCTCTAGGTGGAAAGCATCAAAACGCACTTCTCCTAAATGGGCTTGCTGAAGTTATGCACTTAATGAAGTCAACACAAATCGCTGTCTGCAATTCCCCTTGGCCATACCCCATCAAGCAATGGCAGGCCCCTTTCCTTACTACGTATCTATCCAACTTGGGATAGTCCCTTCTTAGGGGCTTTGCATACTTACTTCAGAGCTCAGCAAGTGGAAAACTAATAAGGATATAAACATCTAAAATAATTTTTAAACAATTAGCATCTCTAAGTATACACCTGAAAAACACGAATTTGTGAACACTTAAAAAAATAACGACCAGAGAGTACTAAGTAACTGTTGTTAAGTGCCACTGTGTCAGCTCCAACTCCCCCGCCCCCGTGTGCAACAGAGCGAGCCCCGCCCAGCCCTCACAGTGGCTCCTCGGGGCAAGCCTGTCCCGGCACAGCCTGTGCCAATCCAGCTTGCTGAAGGGCTTCCGCTTTCCACCTCCTAGACTCCCGAAATTAAGAGCTTACCTAAATCAAGAGTTTCCCTCCTAAATTTCATTCCGCGTGTGAATCTCTCTCCTCCCAAACCCAGCCATGGCTTAGTTTCCTTCCTATTTTCTGCAGAGAGTGACAACTATTAATAAAGAACGCTCCGTGGTGAGAAGTTCACTGGAAAACAGAAGCCCACGGCACTCATACACTAAAAAGCCAGGCATTGCTACACCAAAAGGCAAACGCCTAATCCTGATAACTCAACCACCCCCCTGAGATTACATTACAGACCGTATTTCAATGAATAAGGGGAAAAATGCTTACAAATATCTTTCCACACAGCAGACACAACTGTGTGTTTTTCGGGTCCTTTCTTTTTAGATCCATATCTTTGGCCCTCTGTAGTTCTGGGATTGAATTTGCATCTATTTTTTAAACGTGCTGTTTCTGAACCTATTTAAAATTAATACGAAAATCATTAGCATTAAAAGGCCATCTTAATTGAGAAAAGGAAATCAACAAAGAAACATTAAAAAAATAAAACCTGAATCTTCATTTCTTAAAATATCCCGCAGCAAAGATGCACAACCATCCAGCCCCTGCACGGTTTCCACCTGTAATGAGAAAATCATGTGGAATATAGACAACTCTAGTGTCGGAAAAACACACACAGCAAACAACTGACACAGCTTTCAAGCGTCCTTCCTCAGAAGCGATGGTTGTTAGAAAACTCGGTTTAGAGCAACAAGCCCTCATAGTCCCTGGGTCACAGTGATCAAGTTGGCCCTGAGGAACGGCAGCCCCACACACAATGGGCTCGGGCAACTGTTTACCCACAGGGTTTTCGGAACTAGGCTGCTCGGCCATTCTTGCTGGTCTGCTTTGGTTGGGAACTGTCGTAGCTACATAATTTCATGTCAACTTGAAGATATATATATATGGGTTGGTGGTATTCAACCTGTCAGCCAGGTCACAGCCCGATGGTGACTCCTTGTGGCGGTGGCCTTCTCCTAAGGAGGGCCCTGGGGACCTCCCCACCTCTCTCTGCCTTCAACTTCCTGCTGGCTGACCCTGATTGCTGCCGGAGTCCTGTGATGCGTCCACCCCCACTGGAGCCGCACCACTCTGCACCCATCAACCTGCAGTCTTCCTGCATTCTGCACCATTGCATATGGCTTTGAAGAGGGACTTATGGACTAGTATTGGACTTATGGACTGGAGTTGGACTGGGTGGGGATTTTTCTTGATATATAATTACTTCTTGATATAAAGTTCTTTCTTACACATAGATGAGTGCCACTGGATTTGTTTCTCTAGTCAACCCACCTAACACAGGAAGCTTTGTTCAAACTTGCTTAGCAACAGAGCCACCCTCCGCCCACCACTGACAGACAAGCAGCAGCCGTGTTCCAGACGCACTGGCCGGGAACCAAACCTGGGTCTTCCATATGGAATTCACAAACTCAACCGCTACCACTACTCTGCCTTAAGCCTGTGAATACTTGACTTTTCCATTTTATTCCCACTTCACAGCTTTCACTTGGATATCTTAGAACAATGGGCATCTTACCTATTAAGTTTTAAATCTTACCTGACTCTCTGAATCCGAAAGAACAGGATTACCAGAATCTGCGTTAAAACGTGACACTTTTCTTAATTGGGACCTAAAAGGAAAGTTGGTTAATATTCTTACAAACATCTAAAATTTATTTTGTTCCAAGAATAAATTTATATAAAGATTGTGGAGACTGTTATACCCTAAAATGCCTAATCTGGGTAGATGTGACAGGCTCCCTCCAAAGCTGGAAAGGTAGCAGTCCATGTTCCTTTCTGGCAAATTGCAGTCCAGCCCAAAGACTCAAAAGGTCTCCAGCTGTTTGTTAAGTTGCCAACATTATTTGAGCACTCACCCTTTCTTTCCACTTAGTTTAGCAGGTCCAGGGGGTCTTCCTGAAGATAACACCTGTGACAGGATATATTATACTACAGTAAATATACAGATGTTTTCATTTGCAACAAACTGTCTTGGCAAAATGCTACTCTTAGCTTCCATACGTGATGCAGGTGAGCTGGTGCTAACCCACAGTAACCCAGGCCACGGCAGAACCACTGCCCAGACCTGCAGCCTCACGATGGTTGCTAGATTTGGGCCCACTGCTATACAACCTCAAAATCCACTATGGCATGTGAACTCAGAATAAAGTTACTTGTTCTTTATAAAATGACAGGCACACAACACATATTTGTGCTCCTCTTCTATTTAAGCTGAAGATAAAAAGGCAGTATTTAAACCAAGAATAACAACTACAGGAAGTTTGAATGATACATTTTCTACAGTCCCTAAATTCTTCAAAATTACAAGGTCATTAATGCACAGGCCAGAGTTCATAGCTTTCATTCCATTTATCCAGGTTCCTCAGATCCTGACAAGACCTGCACATGGAAACTACTATTCCTCTGGGTCCACAGCTGTCTCTCAGTCTCTCTTTCTAAGCTCATATGGCAGTTTCTAAAAAATTCTCTTTTAAAAGTAACAGAAGTAGGTTACCTTTTTTTCTCTTTTTAAATCATTTTATTGGGGGCTCATACAACTCTTATCACAATCCATCCATCCATTGTGTCAAGCACATTTGTATATTTGTTGCCCCCATCATTCTCAAAACATTTGCTTTCTACTTGAGCACTTGGTATCAGCTCATTTTTTCTCCTCCCTCCCTCCCACCCTCAGGAACCCTTGATAATTTATAAATTATTATTATTGTGTCATGTCTTACACTGTCTGACGTCTCCCTTCACCCACTTTTCTGTTGTCCGTCACCCAGGGAGGGGGTTATATGTAGATCATTGTAACTGGTTCCCCCTTTCTACCCCACCCTCCCTCCACCCTCCCAGTATCGCCACTCTCACTGATCTCACCACTGAGGGGATCATCTGTCCCTGTTTCCAGTTCCCTGTCTGTGCCAGTGTACATCCTCTGGTCCAGCCGGATTTGTAAAGTAGAACTAGGATCATGATAGTGGGGGGGGGAGGGTGAGGAGCATTAAAGACTAGAGGAAAGTTGTATGTTTCATCGTTGCTACACTGCACCCTGACTGGCTCGTCTCCCTCCCGGGAGCCTCCTGTAAGGGAATGTCCAGTTGTCAAGTAAGCTACCTTTTATGTAGGAAAAAAAAGGTGAAACAGATATGCATTTGCTTCTGAAGGTATCCATATTTTCTGGGAGTTACCAAAGAAAGAGGCAAAGGTACTTGTAGGGAGGGACACTGAGTCTTTGGTGATGCACGGCTGTGAGCATTCAACTACTGACTGGGAGATCAGTAGATGAAATCCACCCCTGGCACCTCAGAAAGGCTGTGCTCTCTATCCGAGAGAGCACAGCCTTGTTCTACTCCCACACACCCGGCGTCCTAATGGGTAGGAATCAGTGGAACAGAACTTTTGGGGCAGGGAGAGACAGGGTGAAAAGAACAAGAGAGGAAAAATTCAGAGTTAGATATTTATATCTCAATAGCTTTAAGCCAAATAAATATCTCTCTATGCAAAATAAAACTTCAAAGAGATGTAAGTTAAAGCCCCTAATTCGCCCTTTTTGTCCTACTGTCCTGATAGAATCTTAATTGGCAGTTTTGTTTACCATATTTCTTGGCATGTTTATTTCACTCAAAGCGTGCTTTGAGCAATAACTGTCAAACCCGCTTGAGTTATATGAGATTCTATGATTTGCTTAAGTACAAGAAATGTACTCCTCTTTAAAATGCTACAGAGAATGCATGAAAGATAATTAGATGTAGAAAACCCATTGAGAGAATGTGGACTATAACAGAGAGTCATGAAGTCCACAGTAAGCATCATCACGGGAAATAAGACCCCCTAGGTCACGCAGCTCCCCCTGCGTCTGGATCACACTCCTTGGGGCTCCCCTTTAGTGTGGTACACCTATGTCGGTACCTTGGTGGAACCAGAAAATTCCAAACCATGTTACTTGCTATAGCCTGGACCAAGTCCGAAACCAGCCACAGTGGACTGTCTTCAAAAGTCAAGGGGAAAATAACAACAACAACAACAAAACAGGAGAGGCTTTCAACGACTGTGGAAAAATCATGTTATCTTTTAATTCCATTTTGAAGCCCCATTTACAGGTTAAAATAAGTGCATGGTGTAATTTCTGATTATAATGGTATTTCTCAAAAAACATATAGAAAAGGCTACTTTTATAGAAAATCTAGAAAACCCAATGACACAAGATAAACGCACCCTGAAACAGTGCCGCTGTAGTATTGTTATGTTCCCTCCCAGTTTCTTCTCCTTACTTTTGAAATAATAGTACTGAGAAGTCCTATATGCTCTTAACCGCTATGACACCATTGATGTCATTTTACTGCATCTGCCATTTCTTCTCTATATGTGTATAACAAAACCAAATTCTGATTCATAGCCTATAAAAGGTTTCCAAGTCTATCGATCCAGAAGGGAGCAGGTAGCCTTTGTCTTTCTCAGGGGAGTGGCTGGTGGGTCTGAACTGCAGATTTTGCCGTAAGCAGTATAACACCTAATGCACAGCATCATGAGGTCTCTCTCTCTCTCTCTCTCTCTCTCTCTCTCTCTCTATATATATATATATATATATATATACACACACACACATATATGTAGTATTATTTTTATCTTTACCATTTAAGCTTAAGTTGTAGACATAAACCCTTTAATAAACATTTCCTAAAAACAAGGACAATCTCTTATAAAGTCACAGTGTAACTTTCAAAATCAGGAACTATCATTGTACTATAATCTCCAGATTATTCAAAGCTTTCCAATACTATTCGTTGACTTTTGAAGTCTGGACAGATGTGAAGAGCGGTCAGTATAATTGTTTTATAGACTGTCCCTCTGGACAGTTAGATATTGGATGTTCCCTCATGATCAGGTTCAGGTTATTCATTTCAAACACGAATCCCACAGAAGAGATGTGCCCTTGGCAATACACGACAAGCAAGCACGTGATATTATTCCTGGTGCAGTAAACTCTGATTTACTTAGGATGCTGTTTACCAGACTTTCCCATTGTGATTTTTACGTATTTTGTAGACCGATCCTATGAAACTATAGATATGCTGTTCTTCATAAAGCTCGATCTAGGAGTTTTAACATCCATTGCTGATTCTCGCCTGGATAAATTAGGATGTTAGTCCAAAGGTCATTGTCTACTGTCAATCTTACTACATTAGTTGATAATCAACTTCACAAAGCACTGTTCCTTTTCCGTTCATTTATTTACATCGATATGGATTCATTAATTCCTATTTCACTCAATGGAAGCATTATTTGTTTTGTTCAAAAGTGCTCACAGATTAGGTGAGGAGGGGCCCCTTTAGGCTGCCTCCTGTGTCACTGTGGCATGTGTTCACATCCCCATCACGCTTTTCTAATTCCCCTGCTCTAGCCCTGGATTTGGTTATTTTACCTTTTGATGGAGAATGGGATTTAGAAATCAAGATGGGAGACTCAGTGTGTGTGCTCTTGGCTGCTGGCGCTGCCCACCTTTACCAAAGCACGTTTCATTGTCATAATGCCCATGGCAGATACTTCCCACATGAAGATAAACTTTAAAATATTCTAATGGGTATGCAGCATTTATGTAAATAGAATAAAATGTGCAATTGGTATGCTTCATACTTTTCATAATCGTTTTTAAAACCCTAGGGTAAATCCTTCTATACACTAAACCTAGCTTTCAGGTTTAAAATTAAAATGATGATTTGGTGATAAATGATTAGCAGTTTGGGTCTGGTCCTATCTGTACTATTCATCAGTTGCGTGACCACAAAGAAGTCGCTTGATTTTGCCATCTCCTAATATCACCTGTGAAACAGAGGTGATCATAGTATCAAAACACTATTAGGAGATTAAATAAACCGTAAGATATAAAAGCACTTCGAATAGCATCATCTCACTATTATTGCTTCCATCATCTGTCCATTTGCTGTGCTAGGAAAGAAGGCCCGGCGATCTACTGCCAACATTTAGCCAGTGAAAACCATGGATCACAAGAATCTACTGTCCGGTAACAGGGCTAGAAGACGAGCCCTCTGTGCTGGAAGGCTCTCAAAGTACACCCCACGCCGACCGCCATCATGTTAATTCGGACTCACAGTGATCACACAGAGTAGACTATAAATCTCGATGGGAGCACACAGCCTCCTCTTTCTCTCTGGGAGCAGTTAGCATTTGCTACAAAATCTGGACTTCAACAGACGTACGGATGTTGGTGAAGATGGCCCAGGACAAGGCACCATTCTGTTCCATTGTAAACGGGATCACTCCTGAGTCGGAGCTGACTCCACAGCGTCTAACAGCATTACTTACTAACTACTTCCAGGGAGAGGCGCAAGCTCTGTATTCTTAAAGGACCTGAGTCTTAGTGCCCAAGTGCGTGAAAGATATTTTACCAGGCTCTCTTGTTGATTCTTTCCAAGTCTTTGAGGCAAGTCCTCTTATCTCTAATTTTACAGGGAAAAGAAGAACTTTGTTTACTGTCATTGAGACCGTGGTGGCAGAAATTTAAATTTTATCCTGTGGATAACTATAAAAAACATTTTCTTCTTCACACTTGCTGACTGCACCTCTTCCAGGTACATTCAGTTTGAAAGAAAGATCTGATCCAAATGGGTGAGAGTGCTCTGGAAATATTGGAAAGTAAGATATCTTGAGCCAAGTCTTCAAAATAAAAACTGTAAGCCTCATATTCATGGTGACGACAGATGAGTTGATAAATGGAGGATGCAGTGATGAAAAAGAAAGTGATTAGAAGCAGTAAGGAGAGTCTCTGAAATTTTACTTGCTGTGCTGTGCTGTGCTGTCTGGGTGCAGGAACAAACACCAACCCCACTGCCATTGCATCCATCCTGGCTCCTAGCGACCCTGCAAGGACTGAGTAAACTGTCCCCTAGGGTTGTCAAGGCTCTCAGTCTTTACTGAAACAAGCTGCCACATCGGTCCCCTGCAGAGCACCTGTGGTTGCCAAGGCTCTCAATCTTTACTCACCTTCTCGTTTGCAGGCAAGGACTCAGCCACGACCAGGGTTCCTTGCAGGTGCAGAAAAGATGAAGTTTAAGGCGTCTAAGGGAAGAAATACTCGTAACCTCGACCCTAAAAAGTGGTCGGCTAAAGGATGAGGGAGCCTCCACCAACAGGGCGGTGTGCGTGCTAGGGAAGACAGCTCCAGAGATGCCCTTTAGATGAAGGCCGGAGGATGAACCTCCACTGCAGGTGGGCATGGGGCATTGAAAAAGGTAGGATGTGGAAAGAGGTGAAACCGAAAAAGCCCAGCCCATGCCAGGTACCGCGGGACCAATAGTTGAATACAGAATGCTTCTGGAACAGAGGCTGGAAGGGGAAAGAAAAGCAAGGGCTACAGTAATAGTTGTGCTGAGAGTCCAACGATGGGGCTTAGTCTTGAACAAGAGGCTCTGTGCACCACACCCTCTGCGCCACTCTCTAGCCTTTGAACTTGGTACTGAAGTTGCTCCTGGAGGTCACCGCGATAAAACAACACCCCCCTGATGTGCCCCCTTAAGCCATCAAGTACATTAGACCAAAGTCAACGATGAGAAAGCAAAGGGAGGCGAGATCAACGGAAAGAAAACAAACAGAATGGAAGTAAGAATGCTGACACGCTGCGGAAATTGTAACCAGCGGCGTCAGGCGATTTGAATAAAAATTGTTAAATGGAAAGCTAATTTTCTCCGTAAACTTTCACCTGAAAACTAAACCCACTGCCTTCAAGTTGATTTCGACCCTATGAAACACAATAAAAGATCAGTAACATGACGATGGGTCTCATGCTGGATTTTAAACAAGGGAACCGTTTAGCTACAGCGAGGAGGGTGCTTTTTGAGAGGGTTAAGGTTAAAGGCCGGTACACCAACTGGGATCAACATTTTCTTCGTTTCTAGTCAAATCCCAGCAGGAGTGACAGGTGCTACCAGCACGAAGTGCAGCCAAGAACCTGGACTGGATGCAACAGTGTGCTGCGGATCCAAGAGACAAAGTCACCTGACCAGTGGCAGGGACTCGAACCCAGATCTAAGGCCAAAACTCACACTCTGGAGGTCCACACCGTGTACAGGAGGAAACACTGGACATCTCTGGACAGCGCGGCTGTGTTCGGAAGGTAGATGTGTGTCCCCGCTCCCTCCCTTTCCCAAGCAGTTTTAATTCCGCGTCTTTGCCTGCTGCTGCATTTTTCCAGCGGACTTTTACTCTTCTCCCGGTCCGAGAACCACCTCTGTCCCTCTCCACCCCCACGGGGCCTCCTCAGGTCCACAGCCCTCACCTGGCGCGGCCGGGCTCCGGACCTGACCATCGCTCGCAGCCGCAAAGAAGCCCACACCGAAGGGACCGAAGCCGCACGGTAAAAGGAATTAACCGCCTCGGGCTCTGGGTCCCCTTTGGCCCGCCCCCCGAACTTCCGTTTCCGGGAAGAAGCCCGCCGCACGCCGCGCCTCATCGTCGCGGGCCTTTCTCGGCTTAGTCTGGCCGCGCTGGGCGTGCGCACTAGAATCCTCTCGGCACCTGAGCAAGTTACCTACGCGCTGGCCGCAGGCGCCCGGAGAAACTGGGAGGAGGGGGGAAGAGCGATTGGACGAGGGGGCGGGGCGTTTGGAACGGGGAGGGGCGGGGCGTAAGGACGAGGGGGCGGGGCGAGTGGAACGGGGAGGGCGGGACGAAAGGATGAGGGGCGGGGCCAGAAGCCGGCGTCGGCCAGCCCCAGCGCCCAGGCTAACCGCTGGACGGCGGGCGTTCGGAGCGCTGCTGCGGGCGGACTGCTGCCCTCCATCGGCTCGTGGAAGCGGGGCTAGAGGACACGCCACCGCGGTGCGAACGAAGCGGATAGGTTTTAGAAAGAATTGGCGCTGGCGCTCACCTCTTGGGTTTTGGCTCTTTGGTTTATTGTTCTGAGTTTTGTGTGCCTGTTTGAATGATTTTGTTAGTAATAGTCAAATCACACTTCCAGGATCAGATCGTTGTCTTTGGCTAAATCTCGGGTCAATTTCAAATTTATTCACCGGGGCATTGATCTCAGTGCTCGTGAGTTGAGATTTCGGTTTTTACTTCCAGGCATAGCTGTCAGCTCTTTCATTAGAGGTAATTACTGCTAATAAAGAATGACGCATCGTTCTTATCGTTGACTTGCTCCGCGACTTTTAATGGAGATTAGTCTTTAGGTTTCAAGGCATTGAATTTTTGGCTTAATCTTTTAAATCATGTTGAAGAAGAAATGTAACGTAAGCCCAATTGATTCACTTTATCCTTTTAAATGGGAAAATGACCTACCTTTCAAAAGTCTCCCTTGCAACAAAATCGGGAATTAAGATCTTGCTAGCAACATATTACACATCCATAATGAGCAATTTGGGGAAACTAGGTAATTGGTCACCTAGTTGGTAGTTTTGGATTGAATATTTTTAGTCCTTGGCTTTCCCTGTTCCTCTTCTATTACAGTTTTTAACTTCTCCTGGGATTCGATGCTTGTCTTTTTTTCCCTGCTTTTTTTTTTTAATTTACATCATTTTATTGGGGGCTCTTACAACTCTTATCATAATCCATGCATACATCCCTTGTGTCAAGCACATTTGTACATTCGTTGCCCTCGTCATTCTCAAAATATTTGCTTTCCACTTGAGCACTTGGAATCAGCTCATTTTCCCCTCCCTCCCCATTTCCTCTTCCCTCACGAACCCTTGATAATTTATAAATTATTATTATTGTGTCATGTCTTACACTGCCCGACGTCGCCCTTCGCCCACTTTTCTATTGTCCATCCTCCAGGGGGGAGGTTATATGTAGATCCTTATAATTGGTTCCATGCTTGTCTTTCTTAAACTGATTTCAAGACATGTTGATTTTAATATATGCTTATTTTAGAAAAATATAGATGACCCAGTGCCATCCATTCTGGCTCATAGCCACCCTATAGGTCAGGGTACAACTGTCCCTGTTCAGAGTTTCAGAGACTGCGACTCTGACAGGATTAGAAAGTATACCGTACTCGAAACTATAGACAAGCTGAAAGGAACAAAGCACCCATAATCCTGCCACCAATAGATTGCCATTTGTTATGGATTAGATTGTGTCTCCCCAAAATAGGTATTGAGACCCCTAACTCATATGGCTGAATAAGAAACCCTGGTGGTGCAGTGGTTAAGCGCTCAACGGCCAACTGAACTGTGTTCTGAACTCACCAAGGGAGAAAGATGTGGAAGTCCACTTCCGTGAAGATTTACAGCCTTGGAAACCTGTGGGATTTGACTCCATAGGTTTTACGACTGTGAGTATAATCTCATTTGGGAATAGACTTTTATTTGTTGTGTTACTGTTAAACCAATCACTTCCCAGAAACAGAAAGTCCAGGTTAGGCATGGAAGGAACCCAGCACAGTTGGAGGGGGCTAGATGCCACCTCCCATAAAGATGACCACTGAACAGAAGTTGGACCTTCAGCCTGAACAGAGAGCAAAAGCCTTCCCCTAGAGCAGTGGTTCTCCGCCTTCCTCATGCCACGACCCTTTCATACAGTTCCTCACGTGGTGGTGACCCCCAACCATAACATTATGTTCGTTGCTATTTCATAACTGTCATTTTGCTACTATTATGAATCCTGCGACCCTTGGGAAAGGGTCATTCGACCCCCAAAGGGGTCTCAACCCACAGGTTGAGAACTGCTGCCCTAGAGCTAGTGCTAGTTGACGCTTCCAGCCTCCTGAAGAGAAATGGTGTTTTTGTTCCTTAAAGCCATGTACTTGTGTTATTTCTGTTCTAGCAGCACTAGATAGCGAAGACACCATTCTCATGCACATTAAACTCAAAAAGTCAGTTACCCAGTCCCTGTCCACTCACAGTGACCTGGTAAGGACAGGGTAGAACTGCCCCTGTGGGTTTCTGAGACTGTAACTATTTTGGGAGCAGATAACCCTGTCTTTCTACCACTCATAGATACATATGCAATAAAAAGCTAGATAGAGATAGATAAACCTTTTTTGTTGTGAATTGCCTAAGGTTTACAGAGCAGTTCATCAATTTTACATTCAACAGTTCATACACATTTTCTTTCCTCTCCATTGATTGCAGTTCCCCACAACGTAACATCACTTATCCCACTTGCCCCCTGGAATTCTAGTTGTTGTTGCATGGTTATTTCTTTAAAAAACAAAGCAAAAACATTTATTGTGAATTGGGTGAAGGTTTACAGAGCAAATCAGTTTTCCAATAAATACGCGTTAAACATCATGTTCCTGTTAGTTCTCATAACATGGCCCTGCTCGACACTCACCTTCACAAAGAGGTCACTGAAGTGCTGCAGCAAGTGTGGTGAAGGAAGCAGACGGTTGCCTGGCTCTCATTTGGAATCGTGTCTGGGATCTTAAAGGTTTGTCTTCAAACAAGCAGCCATCTAAGTGAGACGTCAACTAAGTCCACATGGAAGAAGTCGGTGTGATCTAAAGATGACAATAACAAAATCCAAATAGGATGAAGGGAAAAATGTCAGAGTTTAAATTGCGAACATCCCATTTGTAAAAGGCCACGGAGGATGGTGGTTCAGACCCCAAATCCATCTGCAGAGTGTCTGGTCCGATTGGGCCTCTGGCAGATCCCCGCCTGCCACAGAGGAGGGCCTTGAACAGCTTTACTGCCAGACAGAGGATCGCCAACTTGAGGATGGTGGGTCGAACCATGGTGTAATAGGGTACTTGGTCAGTTGATCTCTCTCTTGACCCAACCTGAATTTGCTCTGTGCTCAAATATTTCTTGGTTTGTTCCAAGAAAGAAATTTCTTCTCAGTCTTTTTAAATATTGGTGTTATTTTTCTTTCTTACTCTTTATTTTTATCTTTATATATTGCTTTCTATTTCATTTTGGTTTTGCTTTTTAGTGTTTCTGTTAGGTCTCCCAGTTTGTGAAACACAGAAGGCGTGGATGCATAGAGACAGTAACTGATTCTATGGTTTATTAGGAAGGTGGGGGAGGGAAGTTGGGGCGCATTCTGTGAATGCAGCAGGTGGGAGGGAGCATTAGTGCTGACTGTGATGATGTATTTACAACTCTTTTTAGAAGTGGTTCACTGGGGAAGTGTATGATATGTGACAATTATATCAAGAAAACTACTTAAAAAAGAAGAAGAAACCGAACTTGACCTATGGTTACCATGGGTGAAGGAGGAAGAGTTTTTGCTTGCGCATTGAGTTCATTTTAATGGTGGTGGAATAATTTGGAAAGGGATATCAATACGGGTTGTACAACACGAGGAGTATAATCAATGGCAGTGAATTGTACATATAGAAGTTGTTGAATTGGTGAATGTTTTGTATGTATTTCAGTCAAAATGTAGAAAACGTTATATGAATAACAATGGGGGGGGGAGAAAATGTTCTAAAATTGATTGTGGTCAGGACTGTACAACTCCTCCTGAGATGGTTGAACTATTGAATTAGATGATATGTGGACAAAGTGCCAATAAAACTGTTTTAAATTAAATTTTTAAAAAACATCATGTTGCATGTCACTGATTGCAATCTTCATTATATATTACTTAACCTGCTTCCTCCCTGTGTTTACTGTTTACATTCCTACTTTTTCTTTTAGCCTTTCTGAACTTTGTAGTTGCTTAAATACGCCCTTTCTGGCTCAATTGGAGGGTGCACCTCTCGGGGGTGGTGTTCCCCTCAGGACCTGGCTTGTTTGGCAGAAATTGAGTCACAGAGGTGAGTCCAGTCCCAGACCTGAAGGGTAACAGGGCCTGTAGATTCTGTGTGACCAGTCAGCTAGTCTTTCTGGTGGTTTTCAGTTTTGGTATTTCTTTCATGTCTCCAGGTCATTCTAATAGGATCCTTTTCAGAAGAGCCGGTGGTGGTAGCTGGTTACCATCCAGTTCTTTTGATGACATGGTTATGGAAGTTTATGCTCATATGGTCCATTAGTTCATTGGAATCATTGCTTCCGTGTGTCTTCATTCTTCCTTCCTTGCGATCGGGAGAGAGAAATAGATGCACCTTAGATGACTGCAAAGGAGCTTTGAAGACCGTCTCACTGTGCAACAAAAGATTGAGAAGATTGTCTTTGTGGCCAAGGGCATAACATTGGTGCCCCTGAGACTTTGATCCTGAGCCCCCAGGCCCTATGGCTTATTTCCTCCAGGTCCTGTATAGGAAATGTCCATAACTCCCCCCTGTATGCTCTACAGTTGCTGTTGGTAGGTGCCGTGGAGTCGCCTCCGACCCTTAGCGACCTCATGCACAGCAGAAAGAAACAGAGCATGGTCCTGCGTCATCCCCACCCTTGTTCCTCTGCCTGAGCCTTTGATGCAGCCACTGTGCCAATCCATCTTGTTGACTTTACCAAACACGATGTCCTTCTCCAGGGACTGGTCTCTCCTGACAGTATCTTCCAAGTATATAAGTCAGTGTCTTGCGCCTACGGAGCACTCTGAAGGTACTTCTTCCAACATAGATCGATTTGTCCTGGTGGCAGTCCAAGGTACTTTCGATATTCTTCTCTAGCCCTGATGCATCAATTCTTCTACAGTTTCCCTGACTCACTGTCCGACTTTCACATGCACACGATGCAATGACGAACACCATAGCTTGGGTTAGGTGTTCCGTTGTCCGTGTTATGAAATGTTCCCCAAATTCATCATTGTTCTTTAATGTTGCATAGTAGTCGGGTGTTTGTGTGCACCATGGTTGGTTTATCCATTCTGTGTGAGGTTGAGTTTTCTAAAGAAATAAGTCCAATGACACATACACACACACACATCATTGCTCTTCAATACTCTAAAGAGGTCTTATGTAGCAGATTTACCTGTTGTAACTCCTCTTGGATCTCTTGATTGCTGCTCCCAGGAGCATTGATTGTGGATCTAAGTAAGACAAAATGCTTGACAACTTCAGCCTTTTCTCCATTCACCATGATGTTAACTATTGGTCTAGTGGTGAGGATTTGGGTCTTCTTTACATTGAGTTGTAATCCATCCTCGATCTTCATCAGCAAGTATTTCATTTCCTCCTTGCTTTCAGCTAACAAGGTTGCATCATCTGCATATCACAGGTTGTTAATAAGCCACATTCTTCTTCATAGAATCCAGCTTTTCTGATGATTTGTTCAGCAAACAGATTGAACACGTCTGGTGAGAAGGTACAACCCTGACACGTGCCTTTCTTGATTTTAAATCATGCAGTGGGTGCCCTTGTTATGTTGGCACAGCTACCTCTTGATCCATGTACAAGTTCCTCATGAGCACAATGAGGTATTCTGGAATTCCCATTCTTCTCAAAGTAATCCACAGTTTATTATGGTCCACACAGTCTAATGCCTTTGTGTAGTCAATGAAACACAAGTAAACATCGTTCTGATAGTCTCTGCTTTGAGACAAGATCCATCTGACATCAGCAATGATATCCCTTGTTCCGTGTCTTCCTCTGAATCCAGCCTGAACTTCTGGCAGTTCCCTGGCAGTTTTTGCTGCAACAGTTCATTATTGGATTATCTTAAGCAAAATTTTACTAGTGTGCAATATGAATAATGGATCTTTCTGTAGTTTGAGCATTCTGTTGAGTCACCTTTCCTGGGAATGGGCACAAATACAGATCTCTTCCAGTCAGTGGGCCAATAGCTGCCTTCCAAATTTCCTGGCATAGATGGGTGAATGCCCTAGTGTTTTTTCAGCTTGCTGAAATACTTCGATGGGTATTCCAACAATTCCAGTTTGTGTGTTTTTAGGACTCTCCACCTGTCTTCTGGTGGCTCTGCTGGAGAACTGCATGGTGTGCACACTCCTGGGCGCTCCCGCCTGGCAATACCAGATGCTACTGCTTACTGGCGGGGCCTGCCTGATGAGTCTCACCTTCCATGCGGCACTCCCCCCGCACCCCCAGCTCTTCAGTGGTCCATAGTGTCTCCTCTGTCTGGGTTTCTTCAGTCTTTATTGTAAGGGGAGGGGGCCTCGTAATTTGCCAAAAAGGAAACTTTCTGCATTCTTGCCATCATCTCTTAGTTCCTGCGTGGTTTTGTGTGTTTGTTTTCTGATGATAAGCAGCCCACTGGGTATGAGTGATCCCGGTAGCGACTCCCATAGAGAAAGAAGTGGCAACTTGCTTCTGTAAAGGTTACAGCTTTGGAAACCCTCTGTACTATGGGCTTGGCCCCCAGTTGGATTCAACTGGACTCTAATGAGCGTGTGGTTTGGCTTTGATACCTAACGACATCGAGCATCCTTCCATGTGCTCATTGGCCATTTGGATGGTCTTCTCTGGAGAATTTCTGTTCATGAACTCTTTGTCTATTTTTAAGTTGGGTTGTTTGTCTTTCTGCTGTTGCGTTGTAAGAATTCATGATGTATTCTGGCTATCAAACTCGTATCGGGTATCTAGTTGCCAGATAGATTCTGCAGGCTATCTTTTCACTTTCTTGATAAAGTCCTTTGATACACACACACACACACATTTCATTTTAATACAATCAAATGTATTTATTTCTTCTTTTGTGGTTCACAATCAGTGCTTTCTAATTTAGCACCTTGGATCAGTAGTGTTTCCTCTTCAAAAACCCTTTATTGTGAACTATTTCACAGTTTACGGAGCAGCTAATCAGTTTCATATTCAACAGTGCCATACATGTTTTGTTTCAACTCATCCATTGCAATCCCCTCAATCTAGCATCACGTATCCCAATTCTTCCCTGTGTTTGCTGCTTCCATTCCAACTTTTTTAACTCTCTAGACTTTGTCCTTGGGAAAATGCTGCTCTTTCCGCCCTAACTGGCTGGTTATTCTACCAGAAGGGTAAGTTCAGTTTCAGACTGTTTGAAGGCAATAGTCTACTGATTCAGGGTGATTGAGGCCGATAGTCTCAGAAGTCAGACTGGTCTCTCTCCGACCAATAGGCCAGGTCTTTTTTATGATTTTGAGTTGTGTTCCACATTTTTCTCCCACTCTATCCAGGACCTTCTAATGTGATCTTTTTCAGAATAGTTGGTAGTGGTAGCCGGGCACCATCTAGTTCTTCTGATCTCAAGGTTACAGAGACTGATGTTTGCATGACCCATTATCCATTAGATTAATTGTTTCCATATATATGCCTCTTGGTTTTAACCACTCTTCTTTCCTCTGGTGGGAGAGATCAATAGTTGCACCTTCAATGGCTCCTCACAGCTTTTCAGACCCCACGTGCTACTCATCAAAGTAGGATGTAGAAAATCGTCTTTGTGAACGATGTTGTGCCAATTGATCTCAATCTCCTCGGAATCTGTGTGCTTCTAGGCTCAGCACTTCATTCCCTGGGGGTGTTTGGTTCTGTCTAAAGAGTGCTTTTGATTTTAACTTTGCTCCATGTATGCTCTACTACATTTGTGGATATAATTACAGCACAGATAGAAGCATACACATAAAGATTCTATGTTAAATCTCTCTCTC
>NW_022103914.1:2504783-2520512 GCF_000313985.2 Echinops telfairi
TAATCATGGGCATACTCCCTTTCTCTTTCCCATTCCTGTTTGGTCAGTGTATCTATCCCAGCATCTACTTGTAGATCCCCCCCTATTGTAGGACTGTGTTTATAACAGCATTTGCCTCTGTTGGCCTTAACCGTTGCAAAAGTCTTGCTCTGTTTCCATCATCTTTTCCCCAATCTCTCTCTTATTGTATGTTGTCTTCCCATTCACCGAGGTTCACACTTGTCTACCCTCTAGCCAGTGACTTTCCCTCTCTCACTCATTCCCTCCTTTCTTCCATCCTTTGCCCTCCCACTCTTGGTCATAGATAATGTCTCTTTCAGTGTGAAATTTTTTTCTTACCTTTTATAATCGTGGTCTCATGTGAACCAATGACTTTTCCAATTGGCTCACTTCTGAGGTGTGCCGGACTCTGTTCACGTTTAGCAGTATTCTAGTTTACAGGAACGAACCCAAGCTCCAAAGTATTCTGAAGATCTAAACTGAAAACATACTAAAATTTATAGCCAAGACACAAGATTCGAAGTAAGAGGCTATGGACTGGATAATAAATCAAATGTTGGGAGCAGAAGTTTAGTTCTGCTTGGAAGGATCTGAGACGTCCCTGTTGCCTGTCCCCAAGTCATTTCGTGCTTTCAGAGCTATTTCTGACCCAAGGGTTCTTAAGCTTTTGAGAACATGTAACTTTGAGAACTTGCTAAAAGCTTGGGGAATTTCTTCCTCTCAGGAAAATGCTAATGTGTGCATTTCTGAAACATTTCTATAGATAATTTTATCAGAGGAGTTCAGGAGCTTTGCCAAGGATTCCTGGTGAAGAAACTAACCTAATCCCATCTCAAAGACCAGCTTTCCATATTGGAGGGGCCAGTTCCTTCTCTTGCCAGGCCCTGGCAGTGCTTGGGGCTGGGGGCCACGAAGACAGTGAGGTGCCTGATTGGACAATATCAAGGACAGAGGGCCACGCAGCAGAGAGAAAAATGGAACTGGCTGTCATTGTTGCATTTCCCTGAAGCTTTAAATGTATATGCAACCTTCATGTTAGTCAAAATAGCTTACTTTAGTAACAAAGAAGCCCACTTCTTTATAAAAATCTTGATTTTGTTGCTTCCTGAATGCTTTTCTTTTTAAAGAAGAAACATATGGCTTGGTATGGTACAGAGGTCTCCATTTAAAAAAAAATCATTTTATTGGGGGCTCTTACAGGTCTTATCACAATCCATGCATCCATTTTCAAAACATTTTCTATCAACTTGAGCCCTTGGGATCAGCTCATTTTTCCTCCTCCCCCACCCTCCCTCCATTATGAACCCTCGTTAATTTATAATATTTTTTCATGTCTTAATTTGAATTCTCAATTTGATAGCCTAACTGGCCCAGCCCAGGAGTTGAGGATTTCTGATTAGGACAGGAAGGCCAGGGAAGGGTCTGCCAAGGACCAGCAGGATGAAGAGCGATCCTGCAGAATGACATCATCCATCGTAAGAAAGGCACAGTTGATTTGGGACCATGGGCCAGGTGTGGGGGTCAGGCGTGAATTTTAATACAGCAAGATGTCAGGTACCTGTCCTAAGGCCCCCCAATGGACTTGTGCCTGAGACCCAAGGAGAGAAACCATAGGGATTAGAACATCAACACTTTCTTTACCAAAATTTTTGTGTAGCTGACACTGTTAGTATGAACATCAATGACTTCCTGCCTGTGATGGATTGAATTGTGTCTCCTCAGTTATGTTTTGAGCTCTTAACCCCTACGGTTGTGATTGTAATCCATTTGCATAGGGTTTTCATTGTGACCTTAGTGTGGGCCACACAAGTGTAGCCTGTGCCTTAAACCGGATCACCTTTGAGATTTAAAAGCAGCAGACTGGACATGAGGACAGGCTGGAAAATGGTGGGAAGTAGATGCCGTGTGAAGAATTACCAAGGCAGCAAGGAGCCCGAGAGCTAGCGAAGCTGAGATAAGGGTTTCCCCCAGAAGAGAGAGAGAACCTTCTCCTGAAGCGGTGTTCAGAATTCAGACTTCTAAACTCCTAAAAGGAAAGTACATTTCTGTTTGATAGAGCCACCCATGGATGATATTTCTGTGATAGCAGCACTAAGAAACACAGATACAACCAAGGACTGGAGCCACATTGCCCTCAGGCCAATAGGAGCAAGCTCAAGGCACGCATAGGGCTACCAGAAATGCCAGAGAGTTTATGCCCCTAGAAGCGATCCTCGGTCTATGACAGATGGCGAGAAAGCAACATTTAACCAAGCGTGCATGAGACACTCCTCACCCCCAGGGTTGGGAGACCCTGGACAGCCATTCTACACTGTTTCCTAGAGTCCTTCAGTGGGATTGAGCTTTATGGGAAACTATCTTGAAACTACTGTCACAATTAGTTGTCAAGTTGATTCTGGCTCATGTCAACCCTCTGTGTGTCAGGGTGGAACTGTGCTCCGTAGGTGTGTGTGTGTGTGTGTGTGTGTGTGTGTGTGTGTGTAAATAAAATTTACCGTGCTTTCCGTGAGAGTTTCTACAGCAAATGAGGCTCCCATTGAGAGCTGCTATACAGATCGTTGAGGGACATAGTTACCTTTTGCACTGTGTGTTCACCTCATTCATTCCCTCCTGAGTGCTTTACTTCCTGTAATCTGCGCTCTTACCTTTTCATCTTCGCTTTAGAGGGACTGTGGAGCATTCGTCCGCACACAGATGGTGTTTTCACAGGTGCAAAGTTCTTACTGATACATATTTGTATGAGCTGAAAGGTGATCTCAGGCTCAGCTTTCATTCAAGGTTTATGGAGCCTTTCAGGTCATGGAGGTCTCTGGGAGGCTTCGACTCTCAACCAGTCTAGCCACTCTGGAATGTTAAAGAATTTGAGTTCTGTCTCACATGTTCCTCCCCTTCTATTGGGATATAAGGGCCCCTGGCACTTCTCTTTGGCAAGCTTTGGACTGCTAAGCTTTGGACCCACCAGCCCCTCCATGGGAGAAAGATGAGATGCTGTGCTACCATAAACACTTACCATCTCAGAGACCTTACCTGGGTCACTGTGAGTTGAAATTGGCTAGATGACTGGGGGTTTGGCTGTGGAGGGTATTAGGATCCATCTAGTGGTAGTCAGGGGCCATCTAGTCAGTCTGGTTGCAGGGTGGGTGGGGTCGGGTTATTACAGACTATTAGCCCTATAGACTCATTTCTCCTCCGGGTCTCTGGTTTCCTTCTTTCTCTTTGCTCCAGACAAAAAGAGATGTATGGTTTTATGTTAGACGACTGCTCACAAGCTTTTAAGAACCCAGGAATACTTATTCACCAAACTAGGATGTAGAGCATAAATACTTTTGATTATGTTATGCCAATTGATTGAGTTGTCCCATGAGATTATGGCCCTAAGTCTTCATACCCAGTAAAACAAGCCCAGCAGGTGTTTGGTTATGTCTAATAAATATCTGTAACTCTCTCCTATGAGCTTTATTATATAAGGGGGATCAGCTTCAAATGTTCATGGAAAAATGAAATAAAAAAACTAATAGAATTTTCCCACGAATTTTTTGAAGCCACCTTATATAGATGAATATACGCATATACATATGTTGTTGTTGTTGTTTAGGTGCCACTGAGTCAGTTGCACAAAAGAACGACATACTGAACGAGCTGGTACCATCCTTGTAATTGTTCTTATGCCCGAGGCCATTGCAGCAGCCAGAGTGTCTGTCCCTCTGATTGAGAGCCCTCCTCTTTTTCACTGCCCCTCCACTTTCCCAAGCATGATGTCCTTCTCCAGGGACAATATGTCCAAAGTGTGTGTGTTAGTCTGGGTAAACTAGGGAAACAAATCCACAGAAACTCATATGTGTAAGAGAGAGTTTTATATAGAGGGTACGTATAAATTAAGAAAGCATCCCAATTCAGTGCTGCCCAAGCCCACAAGTCCAACATTAACCTATATGTCCGACACTGATCTACAAAGTCCTCCTCCATCTCACAAAACACATGCTATGATGCCGACTGCAGGAGGAAAGCCAAGTCAGTGAATGTGTAAGCATCTCAGCACTGGCAGGGGTCTCCACAGAGCTGCTCCAGCACCCAGGGCTACATCGGGGTAGGTCCAGGAGACTTTTCCTTGGGGATGTCTTGTAGGAAGTGAGCCTTGCTAGCTAAAGCAGGGAACTGGCTAAGGCAGCTGCACCCTGGTCCAACCATCAGAAAGCAAGAGACCTGAGAAATAGAAAGGTGAGGCTCATCGAGCCATTTAGCTCTCTGCCCTTCAATTAATCCCGCATGTGTTTATTGGCCAGGTTGGCACAATAAACCTTAACTATCTCAGTGTGTAAGATGAAATCTTGCCATCTTTGCCTCTAAGAAGCACTCTGGCCTTCCTTCTTCCAAGACAGATCTGGTTGTCCTTTTAACAGTCCATGGTACATTCAATATTCTTTTCCAGCACCACAATTCAAATGCATCAGATTCAATTGCACATATATATCGTTGCATGGATATATGAACACATACATATAGACACACATATACATACCAATACACATCCCACAGGGTTTTTTCAATGGTTGATTTTGCAGAAGTAGATCACCAAGCCTTTCACAGTGCTTCTGGATGGACTTGAACCTACAGCCAAAGGTGTTAGCCATTTGCACAATACGTTTAATTGGCTTTCTTCTATCACTCTCCAGCTTGGTCTCCAGTGACCACTTCTCAAATAAGATACTTGCATTTACTCCTTGTCTCAAAGATGGTTTCTGGGGATGTGTTAGTCTGGGTAGACTAAAGAAAAAAATCCAGGGAGACTCATATGTGTATAAAAAAGATCGTTATATACAAGAGCAATTGAATATTGAGAAAACATCACATCCCAGTCCAGTCCAAATCCATGTCTGATATTAGCCCATATGTCCAGTACCAGTCTATAAATTCCTCTTTAGACTCACGAAACACTTGCAATGACGCCAAATGCAGGAAGATCACAGGCCAGTGAGTGGGAAGCCTTGTGGATCCAGTGACAGTGGAAGCATCTCAGTGCTGGCATGGGTCTTCACGTGGCTCCTTCAGCTCCAAGGCTCTGACTGCCATGAGCCTGTCTCCATGTGTCTTCTCAACAGGGATGTCTGTCTCACAGGTGAGTGTCTCCCCCCTCCAAGGAGGAAGACAGGAGTGCCCAGAATCCTCAGAAGGTCATGCCCACACAGAGGCCTCATTGGCTATGGTCTGATTGACAGGCTAGACTCCACCCCTTCACTTTTAATCTTCTCACATTGACAAAGGATTATATCTGCCACAGGACACAATGCTGTACTCAGACACATACAAGGCAGTACCAGTTTGGAGTCAGTCCTGGATTCAAATTATTTTTCACCTGTGACATTGAACAACTTAATATCCTTCAAATGATTCCTTCCTCACCCCCGCCTAGTTTGCAATCAAATGTTGCTATTGAAAAAAGATTATTCCTTCGTCCATGAAATGTGAATAATAACCCACTGAGTCCTTCTGACTCATAGTGACCCTGTAGGCAGGGTAGAACTGCTCCATAGGGTTTCTTAACCTTTAAATCTTTACAGTAGCAGACAGCCTCATCTTGCTCCTGCAGAGCTGCCGGTGTGCTTGAACTGCTGAACATAGAGTTAACGGTCCAATGCTTAACCCACTGTGCCAGGAGGCTTCCTTAATATGGATAATAGTGCTGAGGTTGGAAGGCCACGTTGGGAAGAAAGAGTTGAGACTATCTCTTCAGTGTTATGCACAGTGGCAGGCGCACATCCAGAACACCAAATCCAATGCTGTTGAATTGACTCCATGCATATTGATCCTACAGGACAGAGTCGAACTGCCCCACTGGGGTTCCCAGGTGTCATCGTTATGGAATCAGGTTGTGACATCTTTCTGCGGCAGAGCAGCTGGTGAGATGGAATTTCCAAACTTTGCTTTAGCAGCCGCGTGCTTTGACGGCTGCGACGCTGGGGTCCCGCTTGCGCACGTTGTCGGTGCTAGTCACCTCTGAGTCGGTTTCCATTCATCACGACTGCTCACAGCACAGACGGTGCTCTGGCCCAGCTGTCCTCAGAATTGTTCTCCTGGAGCCCACGGCTGCAACCCCTGTGTCAGCTCACCTCCTCAGGGGTCTTCCGTTCTTCCTCGACCAGGCAGGATGTCCTTTTCCGGGACGAATCTCGTCCTGGTAATAGGTCCAAAGTATGTGAGGTGCCCCAGGAGAGGACTAGCAGAGCGGACCTCATTCGGGAGTGCCAGCCCACGAGGAAAGTGCTCCCGAATGGAGCAGCTCTCTCCCAGAGGGGACTGCAGGGCGGCCTCTGCTTGCGACAGGACGTTGCCTCCCAGAAGACTGTCAGGGAACAACGCAGCGGTCTGACCCGCCGACATGGAGGCAAAGCACAAGGGGAGGGCAACCGACCGGTGATGGGAGGGAAGCCTCAAAGTCCCCGAGGAACCCCGATTGTAGACTTGTGACTCGGGCGGTGGGGGGGCAGCCCTTGGCACCCCACCTAACCTGTTGGGGGTTACTCACAAGGGGGACACACTGAAATGGGGGGGGTGTCACCAGACTGTTACAGATGGGGTGTATGTGTCACTAGACTGCTCATCTCAGACTGGGAATAGCAATATGAACTTATAGGAAACTGCCTTTTGGACGCCAGTGTGGCTCTAGGTCATGATCCCTGCTAGACTGGTGGCTATCTGCATGTTGTTGTGGCTATTGTTCAGTTTTTTTAATCTTTTATTTTACTATTATTTAGTTTTATTTCATTGCTATTGTTGTTGTTCGGTGTTTATACAAGAAATGCAGGGTAGGCAGTCTTATGGAGATAGCAGCTTCAGGACCACCGGTTCCTTGGGGCATGGGAGGGGAGGAGGGGAGCAGAGGCGAGTGGGGAGCCAATCATGACCCGCACAGGGGGAGAGTAAGAGTTCTAAAATGGACTGTGAGGAGGGTGGAGCTTTTCTGGTCCTGTTTGATCAATCGAATTGTATCTGACAGTATTTACTGAGAGGTGAAAGACAGGCAAACATAATAGTGCGATAGGAGGGCAAAAAGAACCTCAGCATATATGAGTGTGTGTATGCATTTATATATATTATAAATATGTGTTTATATTTATTAAATATATATTTATATTATATTTATTAAATATATATATTAAATGTATATATTTTAATATATATATATAAATAAAATCAGGTGGACAAGGAAGTAGATGGACATTGGGCCTCTACTTAAATCTTACCTCAGTACAGGGATGGTTTGTCCTAATAATGTGGCACTGTATGATACTCACCTCACTGATACAATTTCTGAAGACAAAACGGGTACATAAGCAAATGTGGTGAAGAAAGCTGATGGTGCCCTGCTATCAAAGGCTAGTGTCTTTGTCTGGTGTCATAAATGCTTGTAGTTAAACATGTGGCCATGTAGTAGGGAAGCAACAAAGCCCACATGGAAGAAGCACATCAGGCTGTGTGATCCTGAGGTGTCTACAGGAAGAGTTATTAGAAGTTCAAAAAACACACAACTGAATGGGAGTGGATGTAGTGGAGACCCAAAGTCCACCAGCAAGGCAATTGGACAGTCCCTCTTAGAAGGGTCTCACGGCACAGAGGATAAATCTAGGGCAATGGTTCTCAACCTTCCTAATGCCAACACCTTTTAATACAGTTCTTCATGTTGTGGTGACCCCCCAACCATAAAATTATTTTCATTGCTACTTCTTAACTGTAATTTTGCTACTGTTATGAATCATAATGTAAAAAGCTAATATGCAGGATGTATTTTCATTGTTACAAATTGAACATAATTGGGAGGGGGGAGCGGGGAGGGAGGGGAAAAATGAGGACCTAATGTCGGGGGTTTAAGTGGTGAGAAAATGTTTTGAGAAACGATGTACAAATGCGCTTTACACAATTGATGTGTGTATGGATTGGGATAACAGTTGTATGAGCCCCTAATAAAATGTTAAACAAACAAACAAACAAACAAACAAAACAAATTGAACATAATTAAAGCATAGTGAGGAATCACAAAAACAATATGTAATTATATATTGTGAATATTTATTTCTAATTATGAATAAATGAAATTTTGTCTAGCAGCATGGTGTAACATGGGTAACAGTCTTAATATAACAACAGTAAACGACATTGCTACATTTTGCGATAAGATGCGTAAAAAGCCAACGTCAGTGCGAAGGTTGAGATAGCTTCTTTCTCGCCAGATCAGAAATTCTCAGGGCTGTCTTTGCAAGAGCACAACAAAGAGCATCTTCCACAACAAGTCTACTTCTGATTTAGACTTCATAACCAACAAGCTGGAAAACCCTGTTTCACAAAGATATGCTGTCGGAAGTGGAAGAAGAAGGCGCAACACAGTCTCAGACAGAGCACGAGATGACTGCAAGCACTTGATCCAGAATTCTGTAACTGGCATTGTAGAGAAATCAGTTCTCGCTGCATCGCTGTTAATAAGTTCAATGAACTCCTCATGTGCTGTCTCAGGAGCATCGTCATCTTTGACTGTGAGTGGGCTTCTGTCAAGTGCAAATGGTGTGTCAGGTAGATTTGGAAAGTACGATGAAATTTCATCTGCAACCTTGTACAAGTGTTCTTTCACAAATTATCATCGTACTCCTTTTGTCTGGTTAAATGTCATGTTCCTCACAGAAAGCAGATAAGGTAAATTTTATTTTCATCCAATTTTTGTGTGTGTGCCAAAGCTGAAGTTTCATTTGGAATGATCAGATCTTTTCACACAAATTGAGGCATGTTGCCTTTGGTCCTTGCAGTGATAAATTTAACTCATTCAAGAGGGAAAAGATTGCAACAAAGTAAGCTATTTTCTGGAGTTCACTTTGTGTGTATGTGTGATTTTTTCCCCCTCAAGCACGTGGATTTCATTTCCTTTTTTAAAAATCATTTTATTGGGGGCTTGTACAACTCTTATCACAATCCACACATACATCCACTGTGTCAAGCACATTTGTACATTTGTTTCCCTTATCATTCTCAAGACATTTGCTTTCTAGTTGAACCCTTGGTATCAGCACCTCATTTTCCCCCTCCCTCCCCCCTCTCTCATGAACCCTTGATAATTTGTAAATTATTATTTTGTCATACCTTACACAGTCCGATGTCTCCCTCCACCCACTTTTCTGTTGTCCATCCCCCAGGGAAGAGGTTATATGCAGATCCTTGTAATCGGTTCCTGCTTTCTCCCCCACCTTCCCTCCACCCTCCCAGTATCGCCACTCTCACCACTGATCCTGAAGGGATCACCCACCCTGGAATCCCTGTGTTTCCAGTTCCTATCTGTACCAGTGTACATCCTCTGGTCTAGCCATATTTGTAAGGTAGAATTGGGATCATGATAGTGAGGGGGGGAGGAAGCATTTAAGAACTAGAGGAAAGTTGTATGTTTCATTGTTGCTACATTGCACCCTGACTGGCTGGTCTCCTCCCCGCCATCCTTCTGTAAGGGGATGTCCAGTTGCCTACAGATGGGCTTTGTGTCCCTAATCTTCACTCACCCTCATTCACAACAATATGACTTTTTGTTGTTTGATGCCTGATACCTGGTCCCTTCGACACCTTCTGATCACACAGGCTGGTGTGCTTCTTCCATGTGGGCTTTGTTGCTTCTGAGCTAGATGGCCGCTTGTTTACCTTCAAGCTGGTGGACCAGTAGGTATGTATAACTACTATGGAAATCAATTTGGCAATATCTAAAACAGATAGAGAGTGAGCTACCGTACAACCTAGTGATCCCCCTACTGGGCATATACCCAGAAGAGGCAAGAAACAAACCACATCCAGACATCTGTGCTCCAATGTTCATCGCAGCACAGTTCACAATTGCAAGGAGTTGAAAGCAACCCAAATTTCCATCAACAGACAAATGGATTAAAAAACAAGGGTCTGCAGTTCACTTTTATTGCTGAAAAGTGCTTTGAACTGCGGTCTTGCTTTCTGATTAAAAAACGTTTGGAATTCGTAGGTGAGTGTATCTGCATGTGGGCGGACCTGCCTAGAGATGGATAGAGGTATCTCAGTCCCTAAGACCATCGGAAATATGTGTTTTCCAATGGTTTAGGTGATCCCTGTGAAAGGGTTGTTCAACCGCCAAAGGGGTCGAGGCCCACAGGTTGAGAACCCTGATCTAGGGTATGCCCTGTCAGTGAAGAACCACATAACCACCATCTAGTTCTTTAGGATTTCGTTCCTCTACTATTAAGGCCCTTATGTGACATACCTCATTAATCATGTTAGATTTGCATGCGTTCATTTTTACATTCAAGATCGCTCGGTACATGGCAATCAAGATAGATGTCCCCTCAGAGACAGTGACAGGAGTAAGGGCTCCCTGAGACCTTGGGGTACAGGCAGGGTAGGGGGCAAAAGGGAAGTTGATAGTAACGATAATTGTATAACCCCACCCGATGGGATTGAACAACAGAACTGTATGGGAAGGGAAGGGGTATAATGGAATGAATAAGATATGTCAATAAAATATTAATTAAAAAACAAAACGAAGTATGTGACATGAAGTCTCACCAACCTCACTCTGATATATTTTTTTGTATGTGCCAACATGGCATCCGAAAGAAGATATGGGTAAAGTCTAGCCTATCAATCAGGTCACAGCCTGGTGGTGCCTCCTGTGTGAGAGACCTCCTCATAAGGAGGGTCTTGGGAACCTCCCCACTCTCTCTGCTTCACCTTCCTGTTGGCGAGCCAGGCAGCTGAGACCTGCCAGAGCCCCTTGATGCTTCCACCACCATTGAATCCACAAGGCTTTGCACCCACCGGCCTGTGACCTTCCTGCATTCTACATCATTGCATATAAGCTGTGTGGGTTTCAAGAGGGATTTATGGACTAGTTTTGGACTTAGGGACTAGTTTTGGACATGTAGACTTAAGTTGGACAGGGCTGGAATGTTTTCTTGATATATGATGACATTGATATAAAGCTCTTTCTTATACATTTATGAGTGTCTCTGGATTTGTCTAGTCAACCTGGCCTAACACACTCACTTCAAAGGAATATTCTGGCTGTGCTTCTTCCATGACAGGTTTGTTTGTTCTGGCAATTTGCAGTACTTTCAAAATTCTTTGATGGGGGCCAAGGGTAGAACCAACTATCAATTGTTCATATGCAAGTGCAAGTTGAAGCTGAATGAGATAGTTTATTGTGCCAGCCTGGCTGATAAACACAAGTGGGATTAACTGAAGGGCAGAGAGATAAATGACTTGGTGAGCCTCGCCTTTCTTGTCTCTCGCTCTGTGATCATCGGACCAGTGTGCAGCTGCCTTGCTTGTTCTGTGCCTCAATTTAAAGGCTACACTACCTGTGGGACGCCTAGCCTGTGGACTGTGTCACTGTAAGTTGAGGTCCCTTTAAGACATCTCTGGAGCTGGGGACTGGTGGTTGGTGACCTGCCTTGTGATTGGCTGCTGTGCTGACATAGCCTAGCTCTCTCTACAAATATAGAGGAAGATCTGGCAGCAGACCAGACTTGAAGGACTGCTAGTCTCTCAAAACTCTCTCTCACGGACGTGAGTTGCACTGAGCCATTTGTACTGCTTTATAATTTAACTGTTTATTTCTTGTATTATATTTATCTGTATATGATTTAACAGTTCATTTCTTGTTATATATCTAATTATCTTTATAAATAAATATATTAAATTATCAGCAATTTGGTTTTATCTCTCTAGAGAACCCTGTCTAACACACTGAAGAAAAGTAGAACAAGTCCATGAGAGCCAAAATATGACCTTGAGTATATCCCACCTGAATTTACAAACCATCGCAAGAGCATATTTGACTCATTGAATACTAATGACCAAAGATCGACTCAGTTGTAGGATGAGACCAAGAACTTCATACATGACAATAGAAAAAGGTCATTAAAAAGACAAAAGCATTTGTCAGAAGAGATCTGAAGCTTGCTCTTAAATGTGAGTAGAAGTCAGGATGAAGTAAAAGAGCTGGACAGGAAGCTTCAAAAGGCTGCTAGATAAGACCAAATAAAGCATGATAATAAAATGGGAAAGCCCTTGGGTTCGATAACCTAAAGGAAAGAACACACTCAGTACATCTCAAGCTGAAAGAATTGAAGAAAACATTCAAATCTCAAGTTGAAATACGAAAGGATTCTATGAGCAAAATATGTAATGATGCAGGAAGCATCAGAAGAAGATAGTACAAGATACTGTATCAATTGGTTGACATTCAAACATTTCAAGAGAGATATCAAATTATGACTATCATGCCACCCATTAGCTCATGTCATATTTGCTAGCTGGGGTTTCATTAGCCTCTCTTAAGGGGTACGATCAGGGGTACCATATTTACATGCCAATAACACACATGCTAGTTGTTTTTGCACAACTCCCACTTTATTTTCATCAATGAGCTAAACTGTTGTTTTTCACAGGTTGATAGCTTCCATTTCATTAGTTTCTCCTGTCTTTGACTTGGCATCTGTTGACACAGAGGTTTGGTTCCTGGCTGCTGGACTAGCTCCTCCCCCAGAAGGAGCCCTTCTCTGCTCTGCAAACCACTTGATCCCATGCAGGAGGGACCACTTTCCAGCTTGGCTGCTAGACTTGTGTGGATGCCTTGGGGCTGACGTGAACTCCACAGACACCAAGGTGTCACATGTCCTTCACTCAGGTGAGCTGTGTCCGACTGGCCACCTGGGCGCCCTGTGGGGTAGGGCCGTTTACACTGGTGCCTGCACCACATCAACCTGCAACTTGCTCACTGGCTGTGTGGGGGCCAGCACTGTGCACAGCCCTCGGCTGGACACCCAGCCCCTCCTTCTCATCTCCAGCATGACCTACCTGGGCGCAGATCTGTTCCACGACCCCCAGGCCCAGCTCCAGAGCAAACGCACAACCTCACTGACTTGTTTTCCAGAGCACAGCCGCTGGCTCCATGACTCCTTGACCAGGGCTTATCCAGGCAGCATCAAAATGACAGTCTTGACTGGTGAATGAAGATGAGTGAGGTCAAAGTTCACATCTGTCCACATCACCAGAAATGCTAAGTGATGCATGGGCTCGGCATGGCAACCTTTCTGTCTATGATTTCTGCCTGTTGTGCAGGTGACCTTGATCTTTTGAAAGTTCATTTTGTATGGCTTTACTTTTACAAAAGACCGACACTAGTAACTATTTTTTTCTACCTGAAAGAAATCCAAACAGGTGTTTTCGCTCTTTGGCAAAAAGTAAAACTAACACTGAGCATTTGCTCTGCGGCCATTTATTAAAGAGGCAGTGCACACCCGAGCGCTGAGCCACACAGCAGCACCAGCGCTTTGAACTGTGTCTGTGAACATGACACGCTAGTGATGTTTCAGGGTTCATGTGCTATTTGCTATGGTTTGGTCATTTGGGGGGGTGTCTAGGAAGGCTCAAAAGTGTCCCCACATAATCTAAAAGGAATTTTGATTGACAAGCTGTCATAGGAGCGTGCTGCTTTCAGATACTGAGGGAAACCTGTAGGTGTGCATTATTCAAGTGGCACCATTTGCAAAAAAGGACAGTGCTCTGAGATGTAGCTTTGACTTTAATTTGTTTCCCAAATGTACAAAGGATCCTTTGCTCTAAAGTTATGAAATTTAATTCAGTGTTTTAGAGGCTTCCAAACTGCTCTTCCCACTCCATGTCTCCCTTCTCCTCCCTGTCATTCCCAGGCCCAGACGGTCGTTCAATTCTTGATCACAATGAAAGAAAAACCCGTAGAAACTGAGGTCCTGAAACCAGTAAAGGAGCTAATGCATTCTTTCAAAACCCAAACCCAAACTCATTGCCATTTCTGTCGATTCCAAGTCAGAGCGAGCCGACAGGACAGAATACAACTGCCCCCGTGGGTTTCCAGGATGTAAACCTTCTTTTTCTTCTTAAAATATAAATAAATAAAACTTTAATGGCTTGCAACCAATTATTTGAAATTATTTTTTGAAGTTTTGAAGTTATATGAGAGCACAAGAAAAAGAAGGCTCACGCAAATGAACAAAAAGGAAACAAATGGTCTGAGGAAGAATGATACTGGAACTACCAGACAACACTCAAAACAGCTTTTTAAAAAAATCATTTTTCTCTTCTTTTTAAAATCATTTTATTGGGGGTTAGTACAATTCTTTTTTAAAAAATCATTTTATTGGGGCCTCGTACAACTCTTATCACAATCCATACATCCATCCATTGTGTCAAGCACATTTGTACATTTGTTGCCATCATCATTCTCAAAACATTTGCTTTCTACTTGAACCCTTGCTATCAGCTCATTTTCCTCCTCCCACACCTTCCCTCCCTCATGAACCCTTGATAATTTATAAATTATTATTTTGTCATATCTTACATCATCTGACGTCTCCCTTCATCCACGTCTCCACTGTCCGTCCCCCAGGGAGGAGGTTATATGTAGATCCTTGTAATCTGTTCTCCCTTTCCACCCCACCTTCTCTCCACCCTCCCAGTATTGCCACTCTCACCATTGGTTCTGAGGGGTTTATCTATCCTGGATTCCCTGTGTTTCCAGTTCCTATCTGTACCAGTGCACATCCTCCGGTCCAGCTGGATTTGTAAGGTAGCTTTACAAGAGCAGCAAGCCTCATCATTCTTCCACAGAGCACCTGGTGGGTTCAAACTGCTAACCTCATGGCCAGAAGCCCAACAAGTAACCTACCACCTGGGCTCCGAAAACAATGGCCAGTGTGTTTCCAACCTGTTCAGTTCCAGCGTTGAGCTTCACCTGCGCTGCCCTCCCTTCCCCACTGAAGGTGAGGGTTCTCCATGTTCAAGCAGCTTTGGTCCCGAGTGAATGAATACGCATGGTCCACTTGGTCAAGGAGGCAGCCGTGGGAGGGTCAGAGGGTGCCACCCCTGCAGGAGCAGTCTGGGGACTGTGGGGGAAGATTTGTTTCAGCTCTTTTGTTTTACTCTTGGCTGAATTCAAAGGGCCCAGGTTGACATCTCATCTCAACCTTTCTCAACTTTGTCTGGATACGATACGTGCCATTTCTCTCAATTTGTGTGTGTGTGTGTGTGTGTGTGTGTGTTTTCAAGCAAACTGATTTCTAAACAAAATCAATTTAAGGAGGGGCTTATATTTCAGACAGAGGGTCTCAGTGACCTTGACACACAACCTGTTGATTTCATCTGAATCCTGGAAGAAAAGGTCATCTTTAGGTGACAAAGATCAGGAGGCTGCAAGCTCAGGTAGGAGTTTTTTTGAAAGAAGGTCCCATGGCATTTGCAATATATATGGTGCCAGGAAAGTCTGCCAACATTGATACCTTAGTATTAGTCACTAAAGCATGCTATTCATACCTCTTAGCACCACTTGCATCAAAAGGATTTATGTTGTCTTATTTGTTCATAGTGCCAGATTGTGAACTTCTTCAGAGCAGAATTCAGATCTGATTGATCGGTTGCACAGTTTCTGGCTAGAGTGGCCAGGTGTAGTAAAAACAAAATAAATATTTATGCTAAAAAAGATTCCTAGTGAGGTAGTTAGTTTATTGTGCCAACCTGGCCGATAAACACATGTGGGGTTAATTGAAGGGTAGATGGATAAATGGCTTGGTGAGCCTCGCCTTTCTAGTTCTTGGGTCTCTTGCTTTCTGATGGTCGTACCAGGGTGCAGCTGCCTTAGCAGTTCTCTGCTTCAGCTTGCAAGGCTGACTTCCTGCAAGACATCCCCAAGGAGAAGCC
>NW_022103914.1:2520638-2522533 GCF_000313985.2 Echinops telfairi
GATGGAGGAGGACTTTGTGGATTGGTGTTGGACATATGGGGTAATAATGCTGGACTTGTGGGCTTGGGCAGCACTGGGTTGGGATGTTTTCTTGATGCGCACTTAACCTTTATATAAAACTCTCTCTTTTACATGAGTTTCTGTGGATTTGTTTCTCTAAAGTACCCACACTAATACACCTAGTTTACCTGAAATTCCATATAAGTGGGCATCCAATGTTCTATGTAGCAGTCCTATTCTTGTTACCATGTCAGCCCCATGTGGGTCAGAGTAGAACCGGGCTTCCACAGGATTTTCACATGACTGAGGTTTTGGAAGAAGATCACCAGACTTTTCTTTGGAGGCATTCCTTGGTGGCTCGCACTCCCAGTCTTCCCGTGAGTAGCTAGTGCATTCACCTTTGGGACTCCTGGCCTATAACTAACAGACTGAGAGAGGGAGTGACTTCAGGGCAGCCCTGGAGCGATGAGCATCTGACCTACGTACAAAAAAAACCTATCTATAGGAACAACTGGAGACACCTACAGTGCTACGTCCTAACAAATGGTAACGATTTTGTGATGGGCATCCAAACATTATTATTATTAATACTGCATTCTCACATGAAAGATGTTTTCATGTATCTGGAAGTATGTCTTCTGATGCATAGAAAGGGACATTCCATTCCATATACTAAGACAAACACGTGCCTGGCCGAGGTTAGCTACAAACCACACCTGTTTCAATTTCTGTACAATTTCAATGGAAAGACCAATTTAGGAGCCCCAGAGTTCATCCCTAATCCCGGGACTGCCTATAGTCTAAAACCAACAAATGCCCTCCAGGTTCCTTAGCCCTCAAACCTACACAGGGGTCTGAGTGGCTTATAGCAAAAAGGAGGCAGGTGGACTTGGAGTCTTGCAACAAACACGTTCACTTCAAACAATAACACACACACACACACACACACACAAACCAACAAATGGAGACATGAACCAGTAAAAACGGGGATTGATCTCATCTCATTTTAAGCCTAAGGAGGCCTGGTGACATAATGGTTACTAGTTGGGCTGCTAACTACAAGGTCAGCAGTTCAAAACCACCAGCTGCTCAGAGGGACAAACTACGGCTTTCTCCTCCTGTGAAGAGTGACAGTCTCAGAGACCCACAGGGGCAGTTCTACCCTGTCCTACAGGGTCACTATGAGTCGGCATCGACCTGATGTCAGGGAGTTGGGTTTGGTTTCATCACAAAATATCAGCGTGTGTCCCCTTAACATTCTACTTTGAAATCTGACAGCCCGGCTTTCCCCACCAGCCACTTTTTCGACTCAGTGCCCGTGTGGGACGCATACTCCTAGCCTCTTACGATAGGTGTTCGGTTCCAACAACTTGGCCGCTTCATCCCACACATTTCTGATTCAGTATGTTTGCCTAATTGTTTATTAGTGTGCACCTGTTGTACACAAAAATTGGCATTGGATGGTGTCTGGGGTTCAGTCATTCTGAAGCACAATCATCTCTGTATCTCCCTTTAAAATCGCCAGACTGTGCTTCTACTCCAGCCGAACCCTGGGGTTTTGGGTAAAGTCGTTCACCTTGATTAAACCGTCAGGACCGATTCTGTGTGGAGAGAAGGCGTGTGCAGGGTTAGTCCACGGAAGGAGATTGAGCTGAAGGAAGACAACACAGAAACAACTCTCTCACTCCATAGCCTGCTGCTGCCCTCAGCAGCCTCTCCTGCTCGGAACCCTTCTTCTCCTCTGTTCCCTACTAGTTGTTAGTCTTGAGAGTTCAGTCACCGGAACTAGCCAAGACAGGTTTGAGTGCCAACCTGGAGCTTCTGGTTCGATTTGACGTTTCTAACAGGTTCCCGAGTGAGTTAGTTAATTGTGCCAGCCTGGCCGATAATCACAT
>NW_022103914.1:2524446-2559686 GCF_000313985.2 Echinops telfairi
GGTTGGGATGTTTTCGTGATGCACCTTTTCTTTGCATAAAACTCTCTCTTATACATGAGTCGCTGTGAATTTGTTTCTCCAAAGTACCTAGACTAATACACCGAGGGAGGCTCATGCTGAGTTGCTGTGCTATACGACTTTTCCCCTTGTCATTCCTTACCTCCCTTTGATCCTTACCCATGGTTCCTCCCACTGTTCCTGTTCCCCAAGCAGTGTGGTGTAGTGCTCTGTCACCCGCAAGAGTCGGGGCCCTGCAAGATTGGTTTCCTCTCCCTTCCTGCACCCCAGCTGGTAAAGGTGTACTTACACTTCCTGTTCAATGTAGTTGAGCATCCGGCTGACATGCGACGCCGAGATCTCCCCATCCACTTCCGCGATGTACGTGTAGAGAAACTGGAATGTGCTAAAAGGGATCCTGGGAGGTCCACCGTCATGGTCAGATGATAGAACTTCACACACTATCTTGAGAGTCTTGGCAATGGTCTAGAAAGTCACAAGGTAAGGGGAGGGGAAAGTCGGTATTCCAGGCTAGCGATACACAGGGAGACCAGTTCAGATATAAAAAGAAAAGAAAAAAATTTTAAATTAAAAAAATAAAAATAAAAAAATAATCGACTCTCATAACGTGAAGTGGGAGTGAGGCAGTACTCTGGAAGGCTTAGGACCTTTGTACCCAAATGTCATTTAATTCCATCCAGAAATGGCGAGTACCTGCGTTCGAGGGAGCTGCTTCCTGTCAAGTCCGTCAGCCCCCTCGGCAATCTCCGGTATCTGTTGCCTGGCTCTGAGTCCTCCTCGGATCACAAGCACGTTCAAGGCCACCACACTGGGAGTCTCCCACATGTTGACCTGCTAGGTCACCCAATACAACGGCCTCCTCTAGCGATCGCTCCCACCCGGTGATGTGTCCAAAGCAAGTGAACAACAGGACACGATGCTGCTGTGATTCCCAAGATTTCCACGGGTTCCTTGTTAGAAGCAGATTGTCAAGCCTGCCTTCCTGATCTATCGAGTGCCATCCAGTCAGGTCCCACCCTGTGTTCAACAGAACGAAACACTGCCCGCTCCTGGGCCGTTCCCTCATTGGGTGCTGTGATTGAGCCCATTGGTGCAGCCACTGTGTCGATCCATCTCCGTGAGGCTCTTCCTCTTTTCTACTGCCCCTTGACTGTACATCTTCTAAAACAGATTTGTTTGTTCTTTCGGCAGCTCAGAGTTCTGTCAGCATTCTTTGCCAGCAACCTAATTCAATGCATTGATTCTTCTCCAGTCTCCCGTATTCAATGTCCAGCACTCACAAGAATCTGATTGAAATATCACGGCTTGGATAAGACACACCCTTAGTCCTCGAAGCAACGTCTTTGTCTTTCAACCCTTTCAAAAGGTCTTGCGGAGCAGATTCACCCCGTCTTGATCTGGAAACTTGCTTAAAGCTCATCTACCACGGGTGAACTTGCTAGTATGTAAAATACCCGTGGCACAGCACCCAGCTCCACAGCAACATGGCAGCCACCACAGCGTGACAAACCAGTGGCTTACTTAGGAGAACTCGGTCATTGAAAATCATATGGGCCACAGTTCTATCCTGACCTGTGCGGGGTCACCAGGAAACATATTTGGCTGGCTGGCATCTGGTTTATTGAATACCTACGTGGTTATCTTTCCCTCCATCCTTCCTTTGTTAGAGGTATATTCTCAGAGAATTAAGTTTATAAACTGCTGGCTATGTGGAGACACGTGTCCCTTGAATCAGAATCACCTCACTGGCGGAGGAGATTTACTTTTACACGCTTCCAAATTTGATCTCCCCTCCCCTTATTCTTGTTCTCCAGCCTTCTTTCTAAAGGGTTGGCGTAAAGGTTAAAGTTTAGCCTATCTATTCCAGTCAGAGACTTGAAGCAATGCCGTCATGGGGAGGAGGAGGTGGAAGAAGGGTCATGTCCCCAGGAAGATGGGTGCCCCAGATGCAGGAAAAAATGGCACCTGTCATCAAGACAAAACTCATTTTTCTAAAATAGAAGTGGGGATCGTCCAGCGGTGGTCGGCATAAGGCCCGAGAAGCCGTCAATAACAGGCAACCTCACATGCGCCGCCAAAGAAGCAGCTCCAACCATCACATTAAACCAGAAACGTATGCCTTTGAGTGGATCCCATCTCACAGCGACCCGAGCACAGGGTGGAACTGCCCCGTGGGCTCCGAGACGGCAGCCTTTGTGGCAGTAGGAAGCCTCAGCTGGCTCTCGTGGAGCTGCTGGTGATTTCAAACCGCGGACCTTGAAGTCAGCAGCCCACCTCACGACCACTATGCCACCGGGGCTCCCAGACATCACATTAGGGGCCAGGTAATGAGATAGTTGAGCAGGGTAGCCCTCGAATGATGTTGTAAATAGCCAATTGGCCCTTGGCAGAAACAAAGCTCCCCACCCTTATTCTAGAACCATGAAGTACTTTCTAGGGCAGTGGTTCTCAACTTTCCTAATACCATGACCCTTTAATACACTTCCTCATGTTGTGGTGACCCTCCAACTATAAAATTATTTTCATTGCTACTTCATAACTGTCATTTTGCTACTGTTATGAATCGGGCGACCCCTGTGAAAGGGTTGTTCGACCCCCGAAAGGTCACGACCCACAGTTGAGAACCACTGTTCTAGGGAATGCTTGGGTGGAGCAAATGGTTAATGCACTAGGCTACTAACTGAAATGTTGGTGGTTCAAATACAACCAGAGGCACTGCAGAAGAAATTCCCCGTGACCTACTTCCCATAACGCAGTCATTGAAAACCCCATAAAACCCAGTTCTACTTTGACAGGCATGGGGTTACCATGAGCTGGAGTTGACCTGAGGGAAAGGGATTTGGGTTGGTATGTTGTGGTGTGTAAAACTAGCCTTGTTTGTGCTGGAGGACGCTGGGCAGGGGTGAGCAGATGACTACTGCCAGACGTTGAATGGGGGGTGGAAGGGTTGATGTAACAGATGCAAACCATTCCTTTCAAGGAAACGTGAACCTTAAGGATCATGCTCAGAACTGACAGTTTTATGCAGCGGCATCTTTCAACAAGGCTGCCCTGTGGATACATTTCATACGGGGAAGGTTGTGTCATGATTAGATCAAGGAAAGAAACGAAGCGAGCGAAATATGGTTTGGTTCTGAATCCGCAGACAGGTTTGCATGTACACGATGGAGGTGACTAAAACAGAGGATGTGCACGAGTCTTACACACCCTTGAAGGCTCCGTGAAAAGTCAGTCTGGAGTGGGGAGCTGGATGAGACTGGGGGAGTGAACAAGCTGCTGTGTTTTGCCAACTGCCTGGCCATCCGGCTCCCCCTCTGTGGCGCATGTTTGCTGGTTCTGTTCCCATCCTCTTCCTGAATGCAATGGATGTCGAGGTGGTGCATCTCTGCGCTGAGTGTTACACCTGGTGGAACACTCTACGCCAGGAGGTAGATAAGTGCGCTGAGTAAACCCGGCCCATCTTCTTGTCGTGATATTTGCACTCGATGGCAAGCATTTTGAAATAGTATTTTCATGCTAATTCACACAGTGTTATTTTATGAAAGATAATCTTCCATGCACATGGATTTTTATGGGATGAACCATGTGATGCCAAGAACATTTGGGGCTTGCAGCAGGCCACTTGTGTATTTGCTCCCCCCACCCCTTGGGCCATCGCTTGGACAGTGCTGTAAAGCATTGCACGAGGCGTTGTGCAGCCTCTTCCACCAAGGGCGTGGGAGAATAGCATGCAGGAGACTGGGCCAGAGGCTGGCTGTGAAGACCCAAAGGCCCACTGTGGTTGGAGGTCCGCAGAGTTGAAAGCTGTTGAGAGTTCAGTAGAAGTGGAGGTTTGATGTGGGCTCTCAGCGGCATCATTTCCACTCACAGCTCATCCTCTCTACTTTTCTTAAGCAACTGCTTCCTTGCTGCCTTTGTTTGGCTGCTCGCTGCCTCCAGTCTTGTCCAAATTGGGCTGCTTTCTACCCCCAACACCCTCTTTGGTTGACCATTCAAATAACAAATATTCAGATTCTGTTGATTTCCTATGATTTTTTAAAAATTCAATGAGTCGATGGATAAAGAACTCTTTGGAGCTCTTTGGTCAATTTATATAAATCTAAAGTGCCCCTGCATTCTCTCGCACAAGCTCTCTGGTCAGATGGGGACCCACCTCAAAGAGATGGCCTTTCAGTATCTCATGAGCTTCATTTTTAACTCAGAGGTAAAGGGCTCAGGAAAGAAATTATTTGCTAACAAGATAAAAGCCATTTCTTCTGACTGACATGAGTATTTACTACTTGCAAGACCTCTTCACTTTATATAAAGTTTCTGTGGAAAAGGAGATGGCTGAGGCCAGTCTAGGGGAGGAGTCCTGAAAGGGAAGAAGTTTTCATGCCATCCCAGTTAGAATCACAAATACACGGAGGCTTCAAAAAGTTCGTGGGAAAAATGGAGTTAGAAGATAATGGAAATTTTCCATAAACTTTTTTGAAGTCACCTCAGTATTAGATTCGGTATCATAGATTGAATTGTGCTCTCAACCCCACTCCCCGCAAATTTGTGTCAACTCAGCTGATCCATGATTTTCAGGGGGCTGTTAGTTATATAACAATATAATGTGGTCCTTATATAATGATGCCTCCCATCGTGTGATCAGCCCTGGTCTGATGTAAAGATGGAATGTAACACCTTAATCAAATCACAACCCTGATCTGATGGAAGGGGGGTGTCTCTGGGGTGTGGCCCATGTCACCTTTTATCACAAGATATAAAGGAGAGAGGAGAGGGCAGAGAGGAAGGGACTTCAGTGCTACCAGGAGCAGGGTGCATCATTCGGACCAGGGTCCCTCTGCTCAGAACCTCACAAACCCAGGGAAAGCCTGATTCCAAGGCACGTAAAGATCTCCAAAGAATGCCAGACTCACGGCTGTTGAAAGGAGACAAGGACTTTCCTGCAGAGCAGACAGGGAAGAAAGCCTTCCTGAACTTAGAACTGGCTCCCTGGATTTGAACTTCTTACCTCCTTAACTGAGAGAATGAGTTTGTTTGGTAAACCCCTCCACTTGTGGCATTAGATAACTAAGACTCCCAGAGAACTCAAGACTCAAGTACCTCTCCCTGCTACCTAAACTTCCTGGCATTAGGCTCTTCTATACGAGAGGGAAGAGGTTTTTTCTAGATGGCACAGCGGTCATGGTTGGCTGGACTTACTAGTAGATACACGAATTAACCAGAAGGCAAAGCCTTCACCAGATCATCACACATCACACTTGACTTTCCCCACACTTATGTTTCCAACCACAGTCCACATAAGACAGTGGGGATAAAGGGATTACTTCCTAGGTTTACCAGGCATCCTTTATTTGTGGACTTGACCCAGGCTGACCTCACGTCTATGCATTCTTAGATACAAGGTTTTTTAAGACAAAGGCAAACACCTCAGGACCTCCAGAACCTGAGAAGTCTACAGTTTTCCACAGCGAGGCCTGAGGGTGTCTCAGAGGAAACAGAACAGGAATAGAATCATGGCAGAACACTGGAGGTGTAGGACCATCTCTTGGCACATCTCATCCAACCTCCTTGTTTTAGGAGGAAAGTAGAAAGATACAGCTTAGCTCATGGTTTCTTCTTGCCAGTTTTGGAGGCAGCCGTATCAAAAGGAAGCCTAGCAGCTGCACAGTGGGCTAAGCTGACGGAAGGTTGAAATTTGACTTTCCTAAATCCTCTTGATTACTGTGAGGTATAGGGAAAAGAGGAAGATTCAGACATCTCCCAAGGCAGTGAGAGGCCATGACTTAGACCATTTAAGCCAGGGCAGGGACCTCAGCACCAAGGAGCACTGAGATACCTGTGGGGATGGAGGGTGGTGCCTTGTGCTTATGACGTACTTGAAAGACTCTAGACCCAAGACTCAAGCTACAAGCAGATCGTGGCTGCTCAGACAGAAGCATCACCACAGAGACCAGAGATGCCCAAGAGCATCAACAAATGTGTGGAACCCTTCACCAGACTGCTCTGAGGTCCTGGGGTCACCCTGTGGCTATAAACCCAACTGCCATCTTGGAAACGAGAGAAGGCGTATGAGTTGCAGAAGAAATCTATCTGACAGATGATACAATACCTAGAGGTCATTTTGATTATTGCAACAGACTGAAGTTCTTGGGTTGGGCTGAATCTTTTTTTTTTTTTTTAACTCAATGGTAGTGAATTTGGCTTCACATCTATAATTATACTCCCCATTTGGAAGGGATTTTCTTTGTTAACGAGGCAGTGTCCATGTAGGATGTGTCTTAAACCAATCTCCTTGAGATGGAAAAAGAAGAGATTGAGGAAGCAATCACAGCGAGGATGATACATGTCACATGCTCATCAAGGAACTGAGGAATAGAAGCTGAAGACAAGCCCTGGCCCCGGGGCAGGCCTAGGGAGAGCCTTCCCGGAAGCCCACACCCAGAACTGGACTTCTAGCCTCCTGACCTGTGAGAAAATACATCTCGGTTGGTTAACCCACAAGAGGATGAACACACCAACTCTTGGGCTATTCCCACAGAAGTGCAGTCAGTGCAGATGGACTGCGCGTCTGTCCTTGCGGCATTGCCCGCTCCTCCTTGAAAAAGAGCAACGCCTTCAGGAGAGCAGGTCGCTATACAGGACAACAGAAAGGAAATGAACTAACACACAAATGACCCCTTCCCTCCTCTCTACAGAAATGACGATGAGCATGCTGCAAGGGAAACCCACAGGAACAGTTGGACTACAATATTTCTGGTAAATTTTCCCAGAGACAAAAATGTCAAATCTGTCCTTCAAGCATATTCGAGAAGACAGAACAAGGTCGTGCTTAGAAGTGCTGAGTGATTAAAACCACCTTTTCATATCATTTGCTTTGGGTAAAGGCAACGGTTTTCTCATTACTTTTTAAACTCATATGTATGCAAAGGATTTTTTTAGAAAACATGTTTCTGATTCATTTTCATTTAAGTTATTAAAACTGAGTTTAATAAGAGTGAGCTCATGCATAAGACATCCCAAGCTTTATTTAAAATTGTATATATAAATATATAACCTGTCTGTGTAGATATATGTATCTGTGCATGCACACATATATATCTGCACGCACACACACGGGTTTCAGCATCCTTTCCTTCAAAACAGGAAAGTGAATTGCTATGAGCATCCTGTGTCCATGGTGATGTCATGACGCTAAGTCTAGAAATAGCCTCATTCCTCCTTCCTTGCTCTCTTATCTCTGACTTTTGTGTCCCCTTCCTTCCTTTGTTATTGCATTTTCTACAAGGAGTTCTGTTGGTGAACATCTCTACTGGTGTACCTTCTTCCTAGGTATCTGAAACCCCAGTGTCAGCAACTCTTATTCTACAGTGTCTCTGAGTGTAATGGAGGGAGTGGAGTGCTGATGGAAATGAATCTACCACGATTGAAATTCATAAAGAATCCAAAATCCACATTTCCTCAGCCTCTCCCTAGAACCTGCTTCAGTTCTCTTCCACCACCCCCCCACCCCCCACCCACCCCGCCCCCAGTCCCTGCTTCCTGTTGATGAGCACAGGAATGAGTCTAATCAGAGAAAAGAAAAAGACTAGAAGCCTGGGTATTCCAAGCATCTCCCATCCACAGCCTTAGACACTGACTGTGTCTCCATGTCGAAATGCCCAACTCCTGCCCTTCTGGGTCCAGAGAGACATTTTCCTTAAAGGAACGCAAAGCCATTAAAGTAACTTACAACTCCAAGAGAACTGCAAGCCAGGGCTAAAAACTTCAGCCACTCGATCTCCTCTGTGAAGCGACCCACATTCATCACACTGTTAAACAGGTCTGCCGGGAGACTCAGCACCTTCCACATCTGGGACAGCTCATCTGCATGGATGATCAGTCTGCCGGCAACCTACAGGAGGGAACACACAGGGACTGAGGCAAGCTCTGCACCCATCTGATGAGGCCCTGGGACCTGCCAGGCCATTGCAAGTGGGGTCAGCAGGGAGACGAGACCCAACTTGGCAGCTTCTTTGTCAGGGTAGAAAAATATTCACCCTAGTGAAGAACATGCTGAACAGGAGTCCATGATTTTTACCTGCAGATGTCAGAATTATGGGAAGCAGGAACATTAAGCATCCCACTTTAATTTTTCGATATTTTTGTTATCTGCTGTTTTATCCCTTGTGGGTTATTCCTACAAAGCAGACAGGGCCAGCTGCATGTGAACACAGGGCCAGAGTTGTCTGAGACCACTAATTGGTGTTGAAACTGGATATGAGGCCATAGATTCTGGTCTTTGTTGAGTTCTTTGCACTAGACTTGGCAGGAATTACTCACACTTTTCCAGAATAAGAGGGGGAAGGCTACCCTCAGCCTTGGCTCTGGATGCTTGGGTCAATGTCAGAACCACAGCACAAGGCACCAGGTGACTAAGAGGAGGAAGGGCACAAGCAACCAATTACTGGCCAACAAGGTGATAAGGGCAGGGATGCCCCGTGAAGGTCCAGCACCCCCCACCCCCACCCCCACCCCCCACACACTTGGATTCTGGTTGAAATGGTCAGGCCTCTGGGACCAGCTCAGTTGACTGAGTCAGTCCTGAGGACAACCCCCACCCCCAACCCCCTGCCTCAACCTCTCTACAGTGGGTCCTAAAGTGAGTTTTTATAAGCCATGTTTTCCTGGGAATTGGCCAAGCTATAAGCTTTCTCTGAGCAGCTCCCAGGAGGACTTGGCTGTGGGGAGAGCCAGACTTTTTCCTCTAAGCCCCAGACTATGTCTATACCTGGGACCATGGGGAACTGTACTAGGCTCTTTCTCAAGTTGTGATTGGCATCAAAGTGTGATGGTGGTCAGGAAGCGAGGGACTGTGGACTTGTGTTTTTCGGGAAGGAAGGGATTAGCCTTGTACCAGGCCCCTGGACACTCCATCAGCTTCACAGAAGTGTGAGAGTCCCCAGCCTGCTGCACTGTGATTCTGATTTCTCCTTGGCCAGGCTTCTTTTCATGGGTTAGTGACCAGCTGGCGGGCAGGGGGAGAGCGGGTTTTCATCTGTACCTGCCTGGCCTTAACTGTGCCCTGCTCCCCATAACCCGAGGCCCGGTCCTTACCCGAGAATGCAGGATCTTTAACAGTTCAGGTGTTAGCTCTGCCCAGTTAGACAGAGTTACTCGCTCCGACCGCTCTCTCATGGGGGGAATCTCTCCACGGGACATGGCCCCAAAGTAACTGCAAGAGGAGAAGTGAGGGCTGAGTGTGCGTCCCAGACTCCAGGGAGCCCTGTTTATGAAGTCCACTGACACCAGGGAAAACCTGGAAGTGCTTGATGTTCTATGCCCAAGGCCTAGAGAGGGCTGAAGGGGTGGGCATATTGGCTCCTCTCTAAGGATGAGGAATAAATCAACTCTGGGAATTCTCTGGAACATGTTATGTAGGGTTGCTTTTATTTCCTAAGTTTTTCACACACACACATCATAAGGTATAGGGCTGTGTATGTTGTATTTGTAACATTACCTATATAATATATCATATAATTATGTGTATAGGTAAAGGTACAGATATAGATGTTATAGATATACAGAAGTATATAATAGGGCCTCAAAAATTTGTGGAAAAATGGAGTTAAAAGTTGATGGAATTTTTCCATTAACTTTTTTAAAAAACATGTGTATGTATGTATGTGTGGTTATGTATATATGTGCTTGTGTGTGGGTAGGTATATGAAGAGGAAAAGAGAAATAATTTGTTATTTTTAATTTCCTATTATCTCTTAAGGCAAAAAAGTTCCAGTAACTATATTTTAAAACAATTACACGGATACAATCTTTATGTTCATTACACATAGTCCCCGATTCACTGTGTATTCGAATTACCACGAACCACATTTATGACCGACTGGCTTTTGTTTTTGTTTTTCCTCGTATATCTTGCCATTTGTGATATGGGCCACATGCAGTGTGTTCTCCTTCTCAGACGTAAGGCTCCCAACTCCCCAAAGACAAAGATACTGACAATAATAGGGGGTAATGATGAAAACTGAAAGAGGGCCATCTACATGCCTCAGAAAGACAGGGCCATTTGCGGTAAGAAAATAGAACCCATTCTAAGTTGGGGACGACCTGTACAATGACCACTTACATTTTTACGGTCAGCATTAGGTAGTGAGTGAGGATCCGGAACCTTGGAAAGAGACATTGGGAGAGAACCGAGTGCCCTGCACGCTCTCTGGGAGAGCTGAGAAGGGGGAGGCTAGAGAGAGTGCGGATGGGGGCTTCAAGTGGGGAGAAAGAGAAGGCTGGGGGGACAGCCAGGGAGGCAAACGAAGGAGACAAGCCACACAAGGATTTGAGACAACCTTACAGGAGGTGTGTGATGTATACCTTTTCCTCAAAATGTGAAATCTGCTTGCTCCCCAGTGCCGTGCACAGTGGCACTTCTTTGAGGGTGGTGTGGAGAAGAAACACTGAGTCCTGTATCCGGGTAGGTATGAGACAAGGAGAGCCTGCCTGTGGCAGGGCGTGAACAGAGCAGTTGACCAGGGGGTCATTCCCTGCTTCATGGAAGGGTCTAGCTTCATTAAAGGAGGCTCAGCACTTAAAGAAGAACTGAGAGGTTGGTGGTTTGAACCCCCCAGAGGCACCTGATGATCTGCATTGAAAGCCTTGTTAGTGACCATCACTGGGTCACAAGCCTTGGCTCCTCCTACTTTATTTTTCACTACTTTCTATAGACCAAAAACAAACAAACAAACAAACAAACAAACAAACAACCCCCTTACTGCCATCAAGTCAATGCCAACTCATAGTCGACTGTATAAGACAGAGTGGCACTGCCCCTGTGAGATTCTCAGACTTTAACTCTTTACGCCCTGTGTCTCTCCTGAAGAGTGGCTGGTGGTTTCAAACAAAGTGCTGACCTTGCAGATCGCTGCCCAACACGTAACCACTATGCCACCCAGGTAGTATAGAAAGAACACAGAGAATTTTGTCACCTCCACCTTAGGACTGAGTCATTCAATGAGGAGGCTTCGAACCATTTTCTGTCTCCAAGTTTCAAAGCCATAATAAAGAAGTAAAGAAACCATGGGCTTAAGGGATGCCTTCCAGTAGTCACCCCTTGGAGGTCATCGGCAGGGAGGGCAGAAGTACTTTGAGGTCACTGCTAGGGCCAGGCATGAGAAATCTTTTCACACAGAAGAGTGTTGGGGAGGGTTCCATACAGGGTGACAACAGGATGGGGTGAGGCCTCAGGTTATTAACCAGACTTAGGTAAGATGCAAAGAGCAGAGACAGATGCATGCAGCTTCTGACTCTACAGAAGTGCCCGTGGGTAGAGAGCAGCACTCATCAGACTGTTAGTGGAACTGGCGGGAGACACTCAAAGGCTGTGGGCAATGGGGTTGGTCCTCAGTGGGTTCTCCGAAAGCTCCATCTGCAAGTGAAAATTCCTTGCCACACATTTCAAGTGTGTTGGCATATGAGGGGGTACCCACCCTCCAAAAGTAATTTTTTTTCAAAACTATTAAAATTTTTTTTTACAAAGCAATCATATCACCTTCAAAGTACTCTCCAGTACACTTAATACATTTGTCAAATCTGTGATTCCATTCTCGGAAACGTTTTTCAAACGCATCTGTTTGGATGGCTGACAGCATCTCCCTCATTTTTTTCTTCACCTCTTCTACGTCATCAAATCGTTGCCCTTTCATGTCCCTCTTCATTCGAAGAAATAAAAAGAAGTCGAATGGAGCAAGGTCAGGTGAGTAAGGTGCATGGGGAAGAAAGGTGGGCTGTATTTATCAAAAACTGGTGCATTGAGATGGCTACATGAGCAGATGCATTGTCGTGGTGGCAAAACCAGTCCCCTGTCTGCCACAAATCTGCCACAAATCGGGCCTTTTTGTTGCACACTGTTATGCAATCTTTTCAGAACCTTGAAATAGAAAGCCTGATTAACAGAGATGGTGGAACGAATTCCCTCACATCAAGAAAACAAATGAGCATCTTCTTGATCTTTGTGAGCTTGAGGGGTGGAGGGGAGGGTGATGATGGCGTCTTTCACTGGCTTGATTGATGTTTTCTTTGGGGGTCATAAGAATAGCACTATGTCTTGTCACCAGTAATGACCTTGCTAAAAAATGGCTGGGTCGCTTTGGAGCTGTTCTTTCAAAGCACAGCATGTTTCCAGTTGACACTCTTTTTGCTGGTCCGTCAGAACCCAGCACGCAGATTTCACAGCGACTCTTCTCATTCTCAAATCTTGTTAAAATTCTCTGAACTGAGTCCAAAATAGTCCAGATAACTCCCTCATCCCTTCAATGGTTCGTTAGTCTTCGAGCACAAGTGCATGAAATTTTGTCAACAGTTCCGTCCATTCGGGAAGTTGACAGAGGTCCAGGATGAGGTTTGATACCAATCGACATTTCACCTTTTCTAAAACCAGAAAACCACTTGTACATTTGAGTTTTCCCCATACAGTTGTCTCTGTAAGCTGTGTCAACAGCACAAGTTTCTGCGGCATTTTTCCTGACCAGCAAAATAGAATTTCACAGCTGCGTGCTGTTCTCTTAAATCGACCATCACAAAAAAAAGAGGTTCCAGAGAAACTGCCTCTATGAAAAAAATTCACAGTGACAACAGAGAACCTTCCCAGGTGATGCCACTGGGTGCACTAATTCAGAGGGAGTTGCTCAATGCTCCCCTGGTGGGAAAAATGTGTACTACAAAAGCTCCACCTGGCGGAGCTTCTTTTTTTTTTTGAATGCCCCCTCCATGTCTACTATAGGACAGGTAAGTTCATGCCTTGCTGTTGCCTAGCAGGTATTTTTTATCTGTTTTTGTTTTTGACTGACAGCACTTATGTAGGGGACTTCTTGTTTGGAATGAGTGACACAGACATTTGGTCTTGGAACTACTTTGTAGAGTTTTGCCCACCAAAGTGCTACAGGTTTGTCAGACACACGAAACCATCTGACAAATTGCTTTTCATGTCTGAGCAGGATGGAGAGTGCTTTTAGGCCAAAGCTGTGGCTAAACTACCGACTGATTTGCACAGGTGTCTAAAAAATTTATAGCACACGATTCAATTCGGGAGCAAACAGGCAACTACAGTGGGATGTCTCAGCTCATAACTGTCAGGGACACCACCAAGAAATGCCATTCATTTTACCATAAAACGCCAGCCGATGCACAATAAAATGGGAGTTTGAAACTGTTGTTTAAAGTCGTTCAGTATAAAACAAGGCGTTTGATAATGCCAAAAGAAATTAGTCTGCTGAAGTGAAATCCAATCTTAGAGGTGACTTATCAAATGTAAAAATAAAACCCAAACAGGGCTCCTGGCCAGGCAAAGTACCCCTAGTTATGTCTCTCTTGACACACCCCAGTTCTCTTTTTGTTTGGAAAGCGTCTCCCTAGCCCCATCTCGGGCGCACAGAGAGTGCAGCCTCAGAGTCTTGAAGACTCCTTTAGATTACACGGGGTGCGTTCTCCAGGATGTCCACCCCTTCTTCCCACCCAGCACACCCACTCACGGTCTCCAGCTGAAGGCATGCTCCCTTCCTGAACCCCCACTCTCTCTCAACCCTCCCCCTCACTGCCCCTTCTCCCCCCAGACACTCCAGAGGAGGCAGTCACCCATCAGTAAAAATAGCCCCCAAACAATCAGGGGCCATCTAGTCAGCTCCGAACTCCTGCCACAAGCCCCAAGTCCTCAGCTTCAAGTAGGTGAGTTTGTCTAAGAAGCAATTTCATAGTTGAGAGGTTTTCTGTGTAAAGCAGTTTCAATCCAGGCCAACAGCTATTGCTGTGTAAGCTCCATTGACTGAGTGGCCTCTGGAGGTCTCCCCTGGAAGAGGGGCCCTGTTTAGCCCAGCCATGCTCCGGCCGACCTTCTCACTCTACTTTACCTCTCTTCCCCAGAATGGGTGTGCAGCCAACAGACATCTTTATGTGGAGAGCTAATCGTTGCAAAGGAACACCGAAGAAAACAGCAATGATTTCCCCCACAGACAAGAGAAAAAGTGCCTTTGGTTGTGAGTGTGAGTTTGAACAGCACGGTAGGAAGGTGTCTCCTTCAAAGAATCCATGCAGCTGGGACCAGGGTGGACTCGCCCTGCACAGGCCACTCAGCAGGTTCCTCACAGGGCCTCCCCGCCGGGCCGGCCAGGGTCCTGCTGCCATCTGCTGGTGCATCCAGAGAATGCGGTCCCTCGTGTCCTCTCTTGACCCAAGTATTTTCTGCTTGAATTTACTGTTGAAATCACGTGTTTTCACTAATAGAGGCCTACCAAATTCAGAGAGGGAAGCCATGCAAGGAAATAAAGATTTTGATACAGTTGTGTGGAACACACATGTCCCCAGTGGATGCTACTTCTTCCTATTCACACAGTTCTATGGGTTCCACCAGCACTGGGCTCACAGCTTCCCAAGAAACCGGAGATGCTGAGAATGTTGGTGGGCACCAAATGTCCCATGGGTCACGTAAGGGCTAAATCACAGACCTGGAAGTTAAGCTGCAGGGGTGTGCACTGGGTGATTGGAGTGTGCATGCACCAGGGAAGTGTGATGGTCTAGTTCTTGCTGTTTCCCCAGGACACTTTGCCCAGTGCCCTAGCTTCCTCACTCATCTCTTCCGTGCCCATTGCCACGGCTTCATGAATGGATCTGCAATTTCCCAAGTACTTCTAGGACGGGGAAATCACACGTGATGTTCATCAGCCCCCATTCCTGAGTGCAGTCACGACAACCTCCTCCAAGTTTTCCATGGCCTTCCCTTCCCAAAGTGTGGGGGCAGGAGGGGGAGGAGGAGGAAAGGCATACAACATACTCAGCAGCCCATTGGATGAGATCTTGAGGTTGGGACCTGATGGCGGCTTTGGTGAACTGCTTCAGCAACTCGGGCAGCTCCGGGGGGATGCATATTTGCTTGTCGGTCTGAGGCATTGATTAGTTGACCTATTGGCAGAAAAAAAAATGCATAAGTGGGAATCTTTGAAGAGAAAGAAGTAAAAATGCCCTCTAATGATATTACCCCCTAATATTGGATGTATCCTCCCAGAGCTTTTTCAGCATAAATATATACCAGCATAGGGAAGTAGTATTGCTACAAAATCACAACGACCTTTATTAAACAAAAATATCCGAACGTGACGCTGTTGCCAATATATGCTCATACTAGGTCTATGTACTTCTGAAGGAGCTGTTTCTACCGCTTCAACTTTTCTCTGCATTTTTTTAAACGCAATTTTATTGGGACACAATCCAAACATCATACAGTTCCTCAAACACCCTTGAAGAATTCTTCACTTTCAATCTATACCACATCAAAAGGGCGGCTTAGTCATCCTCGAGAAACTCAAATTGTGCTCCTTTCAAATGTTTTTGAGTTTGAGGAACAAAAAGAAGTCTGGGGTTGGGGCAGGATCAGGGGGGTAGGGTGGGTGGGGTGAGATTTCTCAACGAGATTCTCAGGGACCCTCAGAGGATGAGCGGTGCTGTGAGGGAAGATGATGCCTGGACAGAACTTGCCTGGACATTTTCTCACCAAGGCACTTCACCATGTTCTTAAAACCTTTTCCTAACAAGCCCCTGCGGTCATCGTGAGCTTTTTAGGGGGGAAAAATGCTCTCAGGAGTACCCCTTTGGAATAAGTAGCTAGATAACTAGATAGATATAGATAAAACAGTCACTGTATCTTTATCAAGGAGCCCTGATGGCATAGTGGTTACAAGTTGGATTGGCAACCTCAAGGTGAGCAGTTCAAAACCACCAGCCACTCAGTGGAAAAGAGGAGGCTTTCTACCCTGTAAAGAGTTACAGTCTTGGAAACTCACATGGGCAGTTCTACCCTGTCCTGCAGGGCAGCCATGCACCAACATCGACTCGATAGCAGGAGCTTGCTTTTCTGGTTTTATAACCTGTGTCTGCCTTAAATTTAACTGGCCCACCAAATCATCCAAGAAGCCACTGTTTGGGTTGAACCTTTTTGTTTTAAGGCCCGTAAGATGACTCAACAATGTCTTCCTGAGAGAACTTGTCCGCAGGCATCTACTAATGCGGAGACAGGTGCAAACACGACCTTGTTTGAAATCAATCCATGTTCAGTGGGTTCGGTGTTGGGCAGCGAAGAGCAGTGAGCGGTTTAAGCTCCCCATGAGGAAACACATGGGATCTGGCTCTGTAAAGGCGATCTGGTTCTGTAAAGGCGTGTAGTCTCTGACACCCTGTGGCCTGGCTCTACTCCGTCCCACGAGGCTGCTGCGAGCTGCAATCGAGTCTACAGCAGTGGGTTTGCACATGGACCGGCACCCTGGAGGCTAGGCTTTTAGGCTCACCCTCATGACCGGTGTCATCAGACACGAGCAATCACAAGAAAAAAATAGCGTCTAAATGTTTTTGTTAAAATAGACACATTATCTGACTAGATTTTAAAAAAATCTAGCTAGCAGCACATCTGAAAGCATTACAAAACAAAAAACCCCTAGAAGGACATAGAAAGACGGAAAGGCCAAGGATATAAAGATAAATAAACAAGGTCAGCAAGTGTTGATGTGCTTATGATAGTGAGAGAAGAGAAACTTCATGGCAAGTGCATCATTAGGAATAATGAGGAAATTGCATAATGGCGAAAGTTCAATTGATTGAGAAGCAAGCATAATCCTTACTGAGAAACATAAAGCATGATTCTCCATGAGTACACTATAGGCAGCAACATAAATGAATCGCAGAGTGCTGTGTGAAATGAAAAGAACCCACACGGTGCAGTGGGTAATGCGTTCCATTGCTAACTGCAAGGTCAGCAGTTCAAATCCACCAGCAGCTCTGTGGGAGAAAGATATGGCTGTCTACACCTGTAAACAGTTACAGTCCCAGAAACCCACGGGGCCAGTTCTACCCTGTCCTATAGGATCACTGTGAGCTGCCATCAACTCGAGGACAAGTGAATTTGGTTTTGGTTTGGGGTAAACACACACACACACACACACAAAACTGCGTATTTTTAGGTTTACATGCATATGCTGAAGAACAAACAAATTCAGATGGGTGTACCATGGTTGGGGAAGGAGGGGGATGTCAACAGGGAGGTGCTACAGGGGCCTCCACACTCAGTAATGCTCTATGTCGCAAGCAGGACGGTGTCCGAGTCTCCCAGGGAGCTCGTCACTACTCATTGGCTGACATTTACATTCTGTATGTTACTTTGGGCGGCTGAACGAGCTCCTAACTTTGAAAGGTCCCCTGGCCAGCGGCTTGCTGCCAATGACTGTCAGTCCAATTTATCTTGGAGAGAGATCGTGGCTCATCTTGCTCATTTCATCTGCATGTGTTTTGAGGAGATCTTTTAGTTGCTATGCAATTAAAGGAGGCCCCGGTGGCCTCATGGGAATACAAAGATGACCCAGCACTAATTAAAGATCCTTCTATGTCAACTGGAACCATAATAACCATTGATCAGTATGGCAGAAATGTAAGCAAAACCTTTCCTTCATCCAACTGTTTAACTTAACCATGGCTTTATGGCTTCTCTTCATTTCTGAGCACAGATTCTATAGTCAATCTCTTTGTCCGTTGTCTTTCCTCAATGTTCATCCCTTATTTAATCCTCTGCAATCTTCCCAGCTGCCGCCAGCCTACTGTCCCCTTAAATGCCGTCAGTTGCATCTGTTAATTTTGTGTATGTGCCAGGTACAATACTAAGCATCCTACACAGGCTCTCTCATTTCTCTGGATTATGCTCTGATCATCTTACAGGTAGTGGAACCAAGACCGAGAGAAAAACGATCTGTTCCTCACTAGTAAGTGCTCCTGGCAGGGGTTGAACACACAGGGTCTGGTGCTGGAAGGGGCCTGTTCGCACACAACTTCCGTTAATGCCATTCTTGTTTTTCTATTTTCCTAAGCTGTTGTCCGCTAGCTCCTTCCTTCGCCCTTCACTCCTCCTTTCTGGTGCTAAGCGAGTGTTGGCGGTCTCCCCTCAGCTCATTCTCAGCATTCTGAGGTTAGGGCTTCCTGTCGTTTTTCCTGAAGAGCTCCCGTCCTATCTGCTGTGCCATTGTGTCACTGGTCCTCATCCACACTCCCCTAGCCTCTCCCCTAGGCTCCTGTTCCACCTTCCAAGGACTCAGAGCCAGTAGCATTGATTTTGTTTCTCAGCTCAGTCCCTTCCTGAATCTGTTTCTGAACATGATATCATCATTCTCACAGTCCTTTGGCATCAAAGCCCTGGGCTCACCCAATCTTCTCAACTCGCTGATGTTCATGGACAGTTCCTTTGAACAGTGCTGCCATTGATCTCTCGCTCTCCATCTCTCGCCCTTTGACGACGTGGGCCCAGCCCCTCACCGCGTGTTGTCCAGCCTCCTGACTGGTGTCCTTGTGACGGATCGCCTCTGCTCTGCTCTGGTCCGCGTTTCCAGATCTATATTCCATACCCACTTTTATCCATCAGAGAGCCCTGCTCACCACTGGCAAACCCTGACTGGCCAGTCTGCTCCGTGATTTTTCTACATCATTTTAAACTGGGCATGCTCTGTTACTATTTACCAACACCAATTCCAACACGTAGGCTGCCCTGGCTACCTGTCAAGAAAGTATAGGTCCCAAACACAACGCCTTCTCACTCTGCATTCACATTGCTGGACCCTGCTTTTCTCCTCTTCCCTCAGGACCCTGCCACTTCCAGCCTGCCTCACTCATTCCACCTATGCAAACTATATCCCACCCACCCCCTCCCGACTGCTCCTTAAGCCTTTCCTGGAAAATCTGAGTACTGTCCTTCTGGGACACCTCCTAGTAAATACTGTCTGCCGTGGACAGTTGGCCTTTGCGTCTCATTCTGACTTTTCTAGCTCTGGGAAGCTGCGCAGTGGCCAGCTCAGAAGGGTGACAGGTGTGCCGGCACGGTGGCTTCTCAGAAGGTTTTCATGGCGAGATACAAGGGACAGACATTCATCAATTTACAGCAATTGAAATTATGCTTGGATTCTGTTTGGCTCAGTCAGTAAACGTCTTGCTTTCAGGAAGTATTCTTTTTGTGTTAAAAGTTGTGTGCATATCTCACTTGCCACCAGAAAGTGCTTGTCCTTTTAAACCAACCTGTGAAGTAGCCCTTCTCCTTCTGTCTGATTACATTTCAATTGCAATGCATTTCTTACCAGTGAGAATTTTTTTGTGTGTGGCATATGTGCTTTAGATACATCACTTTTCCTTTGTTTTAATTTGTTCTGTTTTCCACATTTTTTTTTCTCCCAACAAAGAGGAAACAGGATTTAGAATCATCATCATCATCACTACCACCATAATAAAGCAAATTGATTTTGTTCATTGTTTTGCAAGTGCAACTTGGTTTACACAGTCGTCTAGTCGTGGTTTGTGATGCTATCAAATGCATGATGATCAAAAGTCTAATTTTTAATTGAATTTCATAATCGCTTATTTGTTCATCATGGGAGAAAGATGGGGCTGTCTGCTCCTGTGACGATTCACAGTCTCAGAAAGCCTGTCTAGGCCATGTATGTCACCAGCAGCTCAATAGCAGTAGATGGGGCTTGGATTTTGTTTGTGGAAATTTTAAAAAGCACCTGCTTTACAATCAAACAAAGGGAAATGACTTAATTAGTTCAGTGAAAGGTCAGTAGGTCTTTAATACTTAAGGAAAAAATATTCAAAATATTTTGACTATTGATGAGTATATTTGGTATCAATTCAGAATTTTAATTATTGAATCAATACATACATAGTTCCCCTTAAGTTACCAAATATAAATGTTTGTTATTTATTGGAAAATATACTTAAGTCGACAGACTTATTTGCTTTGAAAATTGACTTATTATAGGTACATTGACTTATGTGTCTCTTAAAATATTTTAAATTTAAATATTTATTTTCTATCACAAAGCATATCTTAAAATTAATACTTTTTAATAATTCAATAATACAAATGTAAGTAACTTCTTAGGCTCTAGAAGGATTGAGAGCCCTGATGGTATAGTGGTTATGTGTTGGGCTGCGATCTGCATGGTTAGCAGTTTGAAACCACTCACAGCACCTCAGGAGAAAGACCGGGCTTTCTGCTCCTGTAAACAGTTACAGTCTCGGAAACCCACAGTGCGCCACCATAAGTCCGCATTGACTCATGCCAGAGATGAACAGAAACTACTTACTTCCCAATTCTTAGTCTCCCTTCCTTTTGACATTCTTAAACATGATTGAGGACTCCAAAAAGTTTTGCTTATGGTTATAGCTATCAGTATTGATTATTTGAAAAAATAAAGCTAAAGCTTTAAAATATTTATTAAGTTCTTTACATCAATAACTTTTCTATGAAAAAAAAAACTGTATCCATAAGGAAACTCCTTAGTGACATGGCTTTATGGGTTTTTTTCTGACAGGTTAATATAAGACAGCTAGATTTTCATACCTGTTTTGTATTTAATCTGCTGTGATATCATATCACACATCATATAACTTATGAAAAGCTTCACTGTACACTCGGGGGAAAAAGAGTAAAAATGATATATGATAACATAGTATTATACAAGAATGGTTTTTATATTGTAGGTTCTCCCCAACCCCTATTCAAAAAAGTCTCAAGAATCCAGTCCTTGAAAGCACACTTTGAAAATCATTGCTTTAAGAACTGTTTACAGTGGAGCACCTGACTGGGCTCAAGACGTTCATTGAAAACCATAGAATGAAGAACTGAGGCCAACCTGTCTCCTAGAGACTGACCAGAACCTCCGGCAAAGGCCAGAGCAACAGCCGCACTGGAAGGATGCTTTCAGAAGATGCATCCATGAAAGTATCAGGTGTCAAAGAGACAATAATCAAATAATAAGACTAATCAAAGTGTTTCATCTTCTCAGAGTATTAAGTAGTGTCACATAGAATCCTTAGAGACCAATACTACTAGAGATGTAGTATTTGGAGTAATAACTACATACTTTAAGACAAATGGCTTTATGGCAGTCATGCAAACACAAAGACCTCTGTACCACTCTGATGATAACAGGGCAATAATGAGAATTTGGAATGACTTTCTATCAAATCTGTTCTCCGTGTTCTGAACACCATGAGGTTCTTTTTTCTTAAAAATCACTTTATTGGGGGCACTCACAGCACTCATAACATCTCATATGTCAATTGTATCAGACAGATTTGTACATATGTTACCATCATCATTTTCTAAACATTTGTTATGTGAGCCCTTGGTATCAGCTCCTTTTTTTCCCTCCCCCCTCTGCCCACCCTGTGATCCCTTGATAAATTATAATTATTGATTTCACATCTTACACTAACCACTGTCTCCCTTCACCCACACATTTCTGTTGTTCATTTCCCTATGGGGGTGGAATTATGCATCAATCATTGTAATCAGTTTCCCCTTCCTCCCCTTCTCTCTCTACCTTCTCTCCTGGTATCGTTACTTCCATTTCTGTTCCTGAGGGGTTTATCTGACCTGAATTCCCTGTGTCGGGAGCTCTTATCTGTACCAGTGTACATGCTCCGGTTGAGCCAGAACTGAAAGGCAGGACTAGGGTCATGATAGTGGGGGTGAGGACGCCTCAAAGAACCAGAGGACTATTGTGTGTTTTCATTGGTGCTATACTGCATCCTGGTTGACTCATCCTTTCATTGTGACCCTTCTATGAGGTGATGTCCTATTTTCTATGGATGGGTTTTGGGTCTCTGCTCCGACCCCCTCGTTTTGTTTTGGGTTTTCTAGTGCCTGTTACCTGATGAGGTTCTTATAACCTGTTTGTTCACATCCAAGCTATCATTTGGATGTGAACAAAGTTGCTTGTAACTCTTTACAGGTATAGAAAGCTGAAGTTTCAAACCACTAGCCTCTCGGTCCACAGCCCTCTGCATAACCCACTGTGCCACAATGGCTCCAAACACACACTGGATTAGGAAACATATGTCCTGTATGGACCTCCCTGGTCCCTTACAGTTTGTTTCTCTGTGGGACGCAGACAGTCCCTAAGGGCATCATACATGAGAAGGGTCTGCTCCTAAGTACTAAGTACTTTTGCTTAAGACCCACTAGGATGTTTTAGGATTATGTGTGATAGAAGGGATCCTGGTACTTACTTAAATTAATTTCTAATAAAAGCTGAGATTTAGGAAAGTTCAAAATAATGTCCATTAGAAAGCAACGGTAAGGAGTGCCACAGAAAATTAACATAGATTGTCTGGTAAGGGAAAGGAACTGACCTACCATACCCATCAGGAAGCTGAAGCAAATGAAAGGGGAGGAAGGGAGTGGAGCACATCTGGGTCCACCAAGCTCAGAGGACAATAGCCCGGCTCGGAGCGGCCAGTGCACAGAGAGGACCATATAGCCAGCCCCACTGCAAGATGCGACATCCTGCACTGACCCATGGCCCTACATGGGACAGCACTGGAGACACAGTGTGGGATGTGTGACCGAGCTGACCCCACCACATTGAGGCAAAACAATGGGGGCGTGCAATAGAGCGGCCAGGGAAGCAAAGCAAGGAGGTCCTGAAGGAGTATCAAGGATGGACGTTGGGGCCAGGGTGTGGCACCCCATCAGACTCATCCGGAAAACACTCCTAAAGGTCAACAAACAGGCCTTGAACTATTAACAGGCTTTTCTTTCTGTTATTTATTTATTATTTATTTATTTTAGATTTGGTGTGTCAGTGGCTTTTTTGTTTGTTAGTTTGTCGGTGTTGCTGCCGTCGTCACCGTGTTCTTATGTGCCAATTCGTTTGGTGTTGTCGAGGTCATCCGCAATTTTATGCACTTATTATTATCTCTGCAGGTCTATCTAGATAAGATAGGCTGGATAAACAATGTGGAGAAGAAAACAACGGGACCAACAGTCCTGGGGGGACATGGGAGATTGGCAGGTGGGGGAAGGGAGGAGGGGTTGGCCAACTCAGGGACAAGGGAACAATGAGTGGTTCAAAACCAGTGGCAGGGAGGGGGTGGGAGGACTGGTAGGGAGTGACCAAGGGCAATGTAACCGAGAGGAATTACTGAAATCAGAATGAAGGCTGAGCATGGTAGTGGGACAGGAGGAAAGCATAAGGAATTAGAGGTAAGGAGTAGGAGGCAAAGGCCTAAATACACAGAGGCCTAAATACAGACATGTACATATGTAAATATATTTATGATTATGGGAGAAATAGACTTATGTGCATATATTTATAGGTTTAGTATTAAGGTAGCAGGTGGACATTGGGCCTCCTAGCATGCATTCCCTTAATACAAGAACATTTTGTTCAGCTAAACAGTCATTCCATGATACCCACCTTCCCGACATGATTGCTAAAGACAAACGTGTGCATAAGCAAATGTAGTGAAGAAAGCTGATGGTGCCCCGACTATCAAAAGATATACCATTTGGGGTGTTAGAGGCTTGAAGGCAAACAAGTGGCCATCAGCTCGGAAGCACAAAGCCCACATGGAAGAAGCACACAAGCCTATGTGATCACGAGGTATTGAAGGGATCAGGTAGCAGACACCAAACAAAAACCATCATTGTGTGCTCACCTTCCCCATATAAACGCTGAAGAAACATGTGTGCATAAGTAAGTGTGGTGAATAAGGCTGATGGTGCCAGGCTTTCTAGAGATAAAGCGTCTGGGGTCTTAAAGGCTTGAAGGTAAACAAGTGGCTATTAGCCCAGAAGCAGCAAAGCCCACATGGAAGAAGCACACCAACATGTGTGATCATGAAGGGTCGAGGGGACCGGGTATCAAGCACCACAGGGGGGAAAAATCATATCATCGTGAATGAGGGGAGCACGTGATGGGGACCCAATGCCCCTCTGTAGACAACTGGACATCCCTTGCAGAGGGGTAGTGGGGAGGAGATGAGTCACTGAGGGTGCAGTGTAGCATTAATGAAATTCACAAACTTCCTCTAGTTCTTATACGCTCCCCCCGCCCCCCACTATCATGATCCCAATTCTACCTTGCAAACCTGGGTAGACCAGAGGATGCACAGCGGTGCAGATGGGAACTGGAAACACAGGGAATCCAGGACAGATGACCCCTCTGAACAAGTGGTGACAGTGGCGATACCAAGAGGGAAGAGGGAAGGGACAGGTAGAAAGAGGGACCCGATCACAAGGATCTACATATAACCTCCTCCCTGGGGGATGGGCAACAGAAAAGTGGGTGAAGGGGGATGCTGGGCAGTGTAAGATATGATGAAATAATTCCAGGAGCCAAGCAGAAAGTGAGAGATTTGAGAATGATGAGGGCAACGAATGTATGAGTGTGCTTTACACAATCGATGTATGTGTGGGTTGTGATAAGAGCTGCATGAGCCCCAATAAAATGATTAAGAAAAGAAAAGAAAGCAACGGTAAGAATACAATAGAAAGCAAAACTGTTAGGGGAACAATTAGCTTCTAATTTCAATTACTAAGATAAAGGATTGATTAGAAGCCAAAACGGATGTTTGGGGCAAATTAGCAGAGCAGATCAATTCCCCTTGATTGCAGAGAAGTAGAATTACCAGGCAGGCCAGAGACACTTGGTACTGTCTCGAGGAGCTAGGAGACACGAGGAAGAAGTCAGAGCGCACAAGCAACCACTGGCAGAGATCCCTGACCTGCGGAAGCATTATAAGGTCATGTAACCGTGCTTTGGTTTACACGTGGGAAGCGAGGATCCCCTCATGAGAGTAGGAGTTGCTTGCTGGGAGCTGGTAAAGGGAGGAGACTTTAAGAGCTCTGACATTTATTGAACGCATAACACCACCAAAGCATGAACACCTTTTGAGATAGGCATGTGATTAATACAATCCGAGCAAACTTGAAAGAAACAGAAAGGTAGGTCTATATCAAATTAGACTTAATATATTTGGTAATTAAGTTTGGACCTAGGTTATTTTTCTTAATTGGCTATTTTTAAAAACAGCATAATCATTTCAGTTGCATTATTCACTGTGGCTCGTTAACAACCTGGCCTCCTCACCTACCTCCTTCACTGTGTTTCTGCACTGATCTCTGCCATTCCATGGGAATAGTTGATTCTCTTTATATTAAATCTCCACTGAATGACTTTTCCCTCAAGTCTGCATACTGACCTAACTATTGTCTTCAATCTCAGAAGATTAAATCACGTCTGAACGTCAAGAATGGTCTCATATTCTTCTTATACTACCAAAACCTTAGTCTCTGATCTTTCCAAGACTCCGGGAACCAGGCCATGATGTTACCTCTTACATTCTCCACAAAATGTCATCTGCTGAGCACTTCCTTATCGCCTTTACACCAATAAAACAGGCAGAATCTGTCCTTCTCTTTAAAATCTGTTATGTGACCTTATTCTTTTTTAAATGAAATGCTTTTATTGGGGGCTCTTGCATCTTTTCACAATCCATGCATTCCTCCAGTGTGTCAAGCACATTTGCACATATGCTGCCATCATCATTTTCAAAGCATTCTCTTCCCACTTGAGCTACCCACGGACCTTGTTGTCTTACCAAGGCGCTATTTCTTTTTCACTGTTGAATTTCTCAGATGGCTTTAAAAGTTCACTTTCTTACCTCTCCAATGACCTGTGATAAGGCTTCTAATCATCCATTCTGATTACTGTACTGCACAACTCTAACAACTACGACTGTTCTCCTTGCTGTTAAGTTTCTCTTATGAAAGTAGGGGCTCCGGTAGGTCATGATTGTACAGTCCTGTTTGTTCTGGCTCTCCACTGCTCTTACTTAGTTTTTGTTGCTCACTATTATCCCTATCCTTATTTTCTAGAAATATTTCCTAAAGCTCAGTCCTTGGCTGTTTTATAATCTATGCTTTTTCTTTCATATAAGTTTTTTTTAAATGAATTGTGGTAAACGTTTCATAGTCACTTAAAAACTATGCTTGCTCTGCAGTTGCTAGGTATAATAGTTTATATGTATTGAAGTAACTATGCTGTTTAAATTGTACCTATCCTTATGAGCTTTTACTGTGATAACATTTCCATCTGTGAGGTTGTGTTGCCTGCTTTTTGTGTCCACTTTGGGTCTGTTATTAGGTGCATCCATATTTAAGATGAAAAAGAAATCTCCCAGTTGAATTGACCCTTTTATAATAAGGAAATGCCCTTTTATGGACACTTTTCTTCTTGTTGTCTACAAAACTCCTTGGCGAGGCCACTTCAACTTGGTTTGGTTTTGCAAAATACACATTATTCCAAATTCAAAGTTTTTATTTTTGTGTATACCTAATCATTCAAAAGGTGCAAGCAACTTTTAAAATCTGTGCACTCTGGAAATATTTGTCTCTTAATTACAGAATCTAGGCCATTTACAGTTGAGGTAATTAATGGCACAGTTTCCAAAAAGCACCTTGCTAAGCTCCGGTGAGTCACTTCTGAGCACAGACCAGGCCTGTGAGCAGCCTTGCCATGAGATAGAGAGCATTGTAAAGTCGATTGTGACAGATGTAGTTAGTTTAAAATGTAACACCTTCTCCTTTTGTCTCCCTTGTGGCCTGTTTTCAAGGTGTTTGCTTTTAATATTTTCTCCTTTCTTTTCGATGGAGGGTTCTCTCTGTTTTGTCTAGTCATTGTAGTTTTAATTTTTTGTTGCTACTGTTATTCACTTCCTGTGTGTGTTTTGTATGATTTTCTGTACATGAAATCCACAATAGGTAAATGTATACAGTAACTGAATTAATGATATCCTAGAAGATGGGAAGAAATAGGGAGCTAACAACAAGTATGAGAAGAAAAAATTCTGAAACTGATTGTAGTGATGATTGTACAGCTCTTTGTAACATGATTGAACAATTAAATTAAGTGGCACGTGAAATGCCAATAAAACTGTTTTATAAAACCCTGGAAAAAAATAAAATAAAAAGCTTTGTGCTTTTGTTTTATTTTATTCCTATTTTCCCAACTTTAAAAAAGCACCAATTTCTTTCCTCTTTAGGCTTTTTAGTTACCTATTACTTTGTTATTCTTTTACTGATTGCTCTAAAGATTACGATATGCATCCTTAATTTATTAGTCTGTCCTACAGTGATTTTTTGCTTCTTTAGAAATAAAAAACCTTAGAGCACAATCACCAAATTTCTTCTCCTCTCACCCTCTCTACTATTGATAGAATTTGTTTTACTTCCACACACACTTTACTCTTGCTAAGACATGTGATTACTATTTGTTTTAAACAGTCATTACTAATGGGTTTTATCTGCCTGCTTGCCCTCTGGCATTATGCATTGGCCACTGCAAGCCTGGCAGTTTGAGGGAGAGAGACGGGGCGTCTACTCCCATATAGCTGCAGTCTCGGAAACTCACAGGGAGAGCTCAGTCTGTCCTGTGCAATCGCCGTAAATTGGTGTTCACTGGATGACAGAGTTCGGTTTGGGATGATGATTCTATTCTATGAAATAATTTTTCTTCCGCTTGAAAAATTCATTTTAATATTTTATCTACAGGTTTTCTGGAGGAGACATATTTACTTTTTGTCAAGTATGTTTATTTTGCCTTTTTATTTTGGAGGAACATATTCACTGGGTATCAGAATGCTGGGTCGGTAACTTCTTTTCGTTCAGCACTTTAGGTGTGCAATCCCATTGTTTTTTGGATCCCATGATTTTTGTGGAAAAGTAAATCCAAAGCCTTATCATTGTGCCTTTGGAAGTAAAGTACCTTTTCCACTCTGATTGCTTTTGCAATTTTCTCTTTGATTTTCAGCAGTTTGATTATGATGTGTGCAGGTAAAACATAATTTATTTTGCCTGAGGTACACTGAGTGTTTTGAATCTGTGAGTTAACATCTTCCATCATTTTTAGGAGTTAATTAGCATCATTCTGCTCCTTTCTCTCTCTACTCACCTTCTAAGACTCTGATGATGAAGGTAAGTAAAAAATAAAAATTATTGCTACTAGCATTCCAGTTCATAGAGATACAGGTTTATTCCAAACAGAACATGTGTAAACAAGTCTCTGTGATCAGTAGATGACAGCAGTAGTACACTTGTCTCAGTCTCAATAGGGTTCCTTCAAAACAAGGTCCAATCAAAATCGTGTCTTCCATAAGCCAATTAAATTCAAGGCAGACAGGTCAGTTCTGAAGGTTATGTTGTTGCTGTTAGGTACCTGCTGTCCAGTCAGTGCTGACTCAGCGTGACCATACATACAATAGAGGAAAACATTACCCAGTCCAGGTGATGGCAACTGTTGTTGTTTTTTTCCTTTGTATTCCAAAGAGGTTATTTTGATAGATTTTTCTCAACAGATGTGGAACGATTATGGGGGCTTATAGAAGAGAAGTTTTGTCTTTTCATTCACTTAACCATATATTGTGCTGTCCAGGTTGCTGTGAAACTCATTCAATTAATTTTAAATTTCAGGTATTGTATATATCAGTTATAGAATATCTCCTTGATTTTTAATAATTGTTCTGTGTGAAATTTCACTTGTGCCCCACCTATTTACACATATTACAATTATTTCAGGCTCATAGTCTGTTAACTCCAATACATCAATCACCCTGTGGATCTGTTCTCCAACATAATTTTTTCTTTAATTGAAAGATGCATTTTCCTGCTTCTTTGCACATCTACTGATTTATTGTATGTTGGACATTGTGTGAAAACTAAGCTGGGTTTAGGCAGCTCAAAACTTCAGTCTCGGGGACTTCTGGGAAGATGGCAACTGAGTAACACATACCAGAGAAACTCCGTAGAAATCAGCTAAGGAGAGTTACTAAGAGAGAAATTCAACACTGCTGGATCGCAGGAGGAGCATCATAAATATAAGTAGGCACAAGTCCACAAAGTTTTGAAGGCTGGGGCCTTTTGGCTTACCACAGTGGAGGCCGGCTAGGGTTTGACCTTAGCCCTGCCACTGTCTTGGCCAGAGTCAGGACCATTTGGAGCCAGCCAGGAGCTTTAACTCAACACAGTCACAGCTTGCCACCGCCTCAGGGCAAGGATTAAACCCTTGCAGCCCCACAGGCAGGGATTCGGGCTCAGCTATATTGTTACTTTTGTTTCCCTCTCTTCTCCCTATCCCCCCACAGTCACAGGTGGGCTTAGTTTTCTTTACTCCTCTTTGTCTCTTCCCTGTTCTCTCACACTCCACTGCTGACATCCAGATCACTCCTCTTAGCTTAGGGAATTTATGCCTGCCCCAACCCAGTTAGGTGAGCTCAGCCCTGTGCAGCTTAGTGAGGCTGGGGAAAGCCCAACCAACCTCCACCAGAAGAAAATCTGCCCAACTTCTTACCGGGGAATTCCTGCCTGTGTGGATGGGGGAGCTCCTATTTTCCCTCTGTGTGCCCACATGACTGAGGGAACTTCCTCCTGCCTACCTTAGAGCCTCACACGGCCTAAGGCAGCTTGGCCAACACTCAGCAACATTCCAAGATGCTACAGGACCCTCTCTCTGCCCAACCTCCACAGTGATCTACCTGGCCAGGGCAATTCCGCCCACCATTTGTGGTGTTCTACACCAAAGCAGGCAAACCACCAGCCTTCTGGGGCACTCCCCTGAGAGGGAAGTCACAGGAAGATAAAGTGGTAGCTAATTTCATAGTGAAATTAGCTGTAGGCAGTTCGAAGAAGCATTCCTACATGTCTCCCAGAGAGAGCCACTGCCCTTTGATTCCCTGGAAAATGGCATCTGGCTCCTCTAAAACAATGCAACACAAACACCCATCAGCCCCAAGGACCTTGACCCCCCCCCAAAAAAAAGGAGAAACAAAAGTCAATTGCAGAAGATGTCCTGAACCTAACGACATGCATAGAAGAAGCAGACATTGAGCTGCCACAGAAATAAATTTTCAGAATGCTGCTTGGAGTCATACAGGATATGAGGGAAACAATACAGAAAAAGAATGAAACGATAGAAGAGATAAAATCCATAAACCAAAGAGAAATACACGAGCTTAGGGAGGAGATAACAAAAAACCAGTAGCAGACTCATGGACCTTGAGAATCGACTGGAGGAAGCAGAAAACTGCACCAGTGACTTGGAGGACAGCCAGGCAGACTTTAACAAACTCAAACAAAATTCAAATATGATCATCAGAGAAGCTGAAGAAAGCCTAAGAGCTATGTTTGATGCTATGAAGAGGAACAACATTAGAATTGTTGGATTACCAGAGGAAGACACAACAAAGAAGTCATCTGCAACAACAGTGAGAGAATTCTGGGAGGAAAACTTCCCCAGATAAGTGAATGAAAACTAGGCAACCATTCAGAAGGCTGAAAGAACACCAGCTAGGCTGAATTCCAAGAAGTCACCAAGGCACATAATAGTTAAACTATCCAACTTTGAGGAAAAGGAGAAAATCATGAGAGCAGCGAGGGAAAAACAAGCAATCACATATAAAGGTTCCCAAATAAGAATATGCTCAGACCTATCAGCAGAAATTATGAAGAAGAGGAGGAGTCGAGTAACATATTCCAAAATTGAAGGAAAACAATGCAAGCCCAAGAATACTCTACCCAGCCAAATTATCGATCAAGATAGATGGAGAAGTAAGAATCTTCCCAGATGAGTAAAAACTCAAAAAATACATTAGAAGAAACCCAGCCCTACAAAAGATCCTTGTTGACCCAGTATGATCAGAACAACACTCACCAAGCATAAATAAGAGACCGCCAGCTAGAACAACCTCACCAAGAGGGCAACAAAGAAAAAACAGACCCCAAGGTAGCATTGGCTTAAGGATGTAAAGAAGTCAAGTATGATACACACACACACATGCACAACACACTAATAAGAAAGGAAGGTAGGAAAACACCCAACACAAAGGTATAAGATGACATCGCAGAATCTGCAGATGGAGATAATAACCCTGAATATTAATGGCCTGAACTCAGGCATTAAAAGACTGAGACTAAGAAAAAATAAAAAAAGACTGAGACTAGCAAACTGGCTTAGAAAACAATCCATCAATCTGCTAACTACAGGAGACACATCTCAAAACTACAGTAAAAAAAATGGCTGAGAATCAAAGGCTGGACAAAGGCATACCAAGCAAACAGCAATTCAAAAAAAAAAGCAGGGGTTGCAATCCTAATCTAAATAAAATCGACCTCAAAGTGCAAACCATAAAAAGAGATAAGGAGGGACACTATATAATGCTCAAGGGAATGGTAGACAAAGAACCACTAAGCATTGTAAACATATATTCCCTGAATGAGAGACCCACTGAATACATCAACCAAACACTCCAAAAGATCAAAAAAGAAATCACAGCCTCAACAATTATAGTGGTGGCTTCAATACACCGCTCTCTGACAAAGATAGATCACAGGGAAAGAAACTAAACAAGCAGCCTAGAGATCTAAATACTACAATTAGACAATTTGATCTGATAAATATTACAGAGCTTTACATCAAAATACCAAAAAATTCACATTCTTCTCAAGCCCACATGGCAAATATTCGAAGATAGACCACATGCTGGAGCATAAGCTGAAGCTACATAAATTTAAGCACATTGATATCATACAGACTTCTCTCTCTGACCACTGTACCATATGGCTGGAAATCAACAAAAGGAAGATGAAGAAAACAAGAACAAACAATTGGAGGAAGAATAACCCTCTATTGCAAAAGGAATGCATATTGGCACAGATCAGAGATGAAATTAGGAAATTTCTAGAAACCAGCGAGAATGAGAACACGACATACCAAAATTTATGGGGCACAGCAAAGGCTGTTGTCAGAGGAAGTTTCAGAGCAATACATGCACATCTGAAAAAGGAAGAGAGACTCATGATTGATATGCTGGTACAAAGTTTGCAACAACTAGACCAGAGTCAGCAGGACAATCCACTAATAGCAAAAGAAATGAAATAATAAAAATCAGGCCTGAGATTCAGGAGAGGGAAAAAAAGAAAACTATGGGAAAAATTAATGCTGCTAAAAGTCCGTTCTTTGAAAGGATAAACAGAATCGACAGACTACTGGTAAACCTAACCAAAGAAAGGAGGGAACAAATTTCAATAGGAAGAATAAGGGTGAAAGAGGGGACATTACAACAGACCCTAATGAAATCAAACGGATAATTACACAGTACTATGAAGGATTGTACTCCAATTAATTCAACAACTTGGAAAAGATGGACATATTCTTGGAAAAACAATCCCTCCCTAGACTAACCCCAAAGGACGTCAAGAATCTCAACAATCCCATAACAATAGAAGAAATAGACAAGGTTGTCAAAGAATTACCAACAAAAAAAATGCCCTTGACTAGATGGCTTCACAGGAAAATTCTACCAAGCATTTAGGGAAGAACTAACACCAATCCTACACAAAGTCTTCCAGACATAGAAAAAGATGGCAAACTGCTGAATTCCTTCTACGCAGCTAGTATAACTCTGATATCAAAACCAGACAAGGATCTCACAAGAATTAAGAAATACAGACCAATCTCCCTAATGAACATCAACACAAAAATCTTTAACAAAATACTGGCCAATAGAATACAAAAGTTTATAAAACAAATAATTCACCATGACCAAATGGGATTCATACCAGGGATGGAGGGATGGTTCAACATACGAAAGACCATTAGTATCATTCGCTACATTGACATGAAAAACTCTAAGAACCACATGATAATATTGATAGATGCAGAAAAAGCATTCTACAACATCCAATACCAATTTCTTTTTAAGACACTTGAGAAGATAGGAATGGAAGGAAAATTTGTCAAGACAATACAAACTATATATGAAAACCCAAAAGCCAACATGGTAGTCAATGGAGAAAAGACTAACACAATCCCACTGGAAAAGGGGACCAGACAAGGATGCCCCTTGTCCCCACTCTTATTTAACATCATACTGGAGGTTTTAACTAACAGCATAAAGCAAAGAAAAAACATCAAAGTATTCATCTGGTGAAGGAAGCAGTGAAACTATCGTTATTTGCAGATGATCTGATTTTATATATGGAAAATCCCTAAATCTCCACAAGGGGAGTACTGGAAGCAATAGAGGAGTTTGGCAGAGTGGCAGGATACAAGATAAACAAACAGAAGTCCATCAGACTGCTATACACATCGGATAAGACCACAGAAGAGGAGATCAAAAAGGTGGTACCCTTAATAGCCAAACACAAATTGAAATATCTAGGGATATACCTGACTAAAAAAACAAAAGATATAGATGAGGAAAACTACAGAACACTTTGGCAAGAAACCAAGAGTGACCTCAACAAATGGAAGAATAGCCCATGCTTGTGGATTGGAAGAATCAATATAGTAAAGATGTCAGTTCTGCCCAAGGCACTCTATAAGTTTAATGCAATCCCAATAGAATTACCATCATCTTTCTTCAAAGAAATGGAAAAACTGATTACCAACTTCATATAGAGAGGGAAGAAGCCCAGAATTAGCAGAGAACTCCTCAAGAAGGACACAGTGGGAGGGCTTGCTTTACCTGACTTTAGCACATACTATACAGCCACAGTTGTCAAAAACACATGTTATTGGTACAATGACAGATACTTGGACCAATGGAAAAGAATTGGAAACCCAGAAATAAAATCATCAGCACACAGACAACTGATCTTTGATAAGGGCCCAAAAATATCAAATGGGAAGCAGATGACCTTTTTAACAAGTGGTGTTGGGAAAAATCGATATCTACCTGCAGAAAAATGAAGCAAGACCCTTATCTCACTCCATGCACAAGAATAAATTCAAGGTGGATCACAGACCTTGAAGTTAAACCCCAAACTATTAGGGCCATCAATGAGGGAATTGGGATCAACTTGATAACCTTGGCACAGGGAATACATAGGCTATCAGAAATAAGGAAGGACACAAACACAGAGGAGGCACAAATTGACAAATGGGATATACTGAAGATAAAACACCTGTGTACATCGAAAGAATTCACCAAGAGAGTAATAAGAGAGTCCACAGACTGGGAAAACATCTTTAGCAATCAGACAAAGGCCTTATTACTAAAATTTACAATACTCGACTAGCTTCCAAAAAGCGACTGAGGTGGGCAAAGGACCTGAACAGAAGTTTCACGGGGCAGAAATCCAAATGGCCAATAAACATATGAGAATCTGTTTCGAATCTTTAGCCATAAGAGAAATGCAAATTAAAACAACAATGAGGTATCACCCAACACCCTAGAAGATAGCCCAATTAAAAACTCAGAAAGCAACAAGTGTTGGAGGGGCTGTGGTGAGACAGGAACTCTCATCCACTGCCGGTGGACCTGTAAGTATATACAGCCACTATGGAAATCGATCTGGCGATATCTCAAATAGGTGGAAATCGAGCTAACATACAACCTAGCAATCCCCCTACTGGACATATACCCAGAAGAGGGCAAGAAACAAACCAAGACCAGACATTTGTGCTCCAATGTTCATTGTGGCACAGTTCACAATTGCAAGGAGTTGGAAACAACCCAAATTTCCATCAACTGCTGAGTGGATTAAAAACTGTGGTACATATATACAATGGAGTACTATGCATCGCTAAAAAGCAGTGATGAACGTCTGAAGCACATCATCACATGGGAAGAACTGGAGGAAATCATTCTAAGCAAAGTAAGCCAAGCACAAAAGGACAAGCACAACATGAGTATGCTGAGGTAAGCTTAAAAAAAAAATACAAAAGGGGCTTAGGGAAAAAAGCTACTGTATACAAACATTCCTGGGGTGAGGACCAGGTAGTATGGCAGGGGCCAGACCAAATCCAGAGATAAATATGGTAGCCAACTAAAAAGGACGTGGGGGGAAGGGAAAAAAAGAAAAAAGAAATGAGTAGTGGGGGAACAGGGCAGTGATCCACCCAAGGGGAAGGTATTGTTTATATCTCCACAGGGAAAGAGGGAACAGACTACCACCCAGTGCTCCAAGATGTGAATGCAACATGCTGGCATAGAGTAGGGAACCAATGGAGAGGCCTTAGGGGCCGGCCCCAATCCCAACAAGTGGACATCTGCCCCTCCCTCCAGAATAATTTATTTCAAAAGACAGCACTGAATCTGCAGCTCAGGGAGAGGGACATGTCTGATCAGAGCACATGGGAGCAAATTAAGGGGGAGGAAGAGAGAGTGGAGCACATCCTGGCCCACCAAGCCGTGAGGACGATATTCCCACTCAGTGCAGCCAATCCACAGAGAAGACCATATGGCTGGCCCCACTATGAGACACGACATCCCTCACTGACCCATAGCCCTACAGGGGACAACACTGGAGACACAGTGTGGGAATTGTGCCCGATCTGATCCCACCACACCAAGGCAAAACACTAAGGGCGTGGAATACAACA
>NW_022103914.1:2561158-2634467 GCF_000313985.2 Echinops telfairi
AGGAAGTGGAAACACAGGGAATCCAGGATGGATGATCCCTTCAGGACCAGTGGTGAGAGTGGCGATACTGGGAGGGTGGAGTGGAAAGGGGTAACCAATTACTAGTATCTACATATATCCTCCTCCCTGGGGGATGGACAGCAGAAAAGTGGGTGAAGGGAGACATCGGGCAGTGTAAGTTATGAGAAAACAATAATTTATAAATTGTCAAAGGTTCATGAGGAAAGGGGAGCGGGGAGGGAGGAGGAAAAATGAGCAGCTGATGCCAGGGGCTTACGTGGAGAGCAAATATTTTAATAATGATGAGGTTAACGAATGTACAATTGTACTTTATACAATTGAGTATGTATGGATTGCGATAAGAGTTGTATGAGCCCCCAATAAAATGATTAAATTTTAAAAATTAAAAATTAAAAAATACAAAGAAAAACTTCAATCTCTCGCATCAGTGCTGTGTAGCTCTCAAAAGCTTTGCTGGTTTCTCTATGCTACAGCCAAGCACAATTTTAGTTCACACGCAGAGCTAGCAGATCCTCCAGGGGAGAAAATGGCTGGCAACCATCAGCTCACCTTGGAAGGACTTCATACTTTTCTGGAATGCCAATTAATCTAGTCCTCGTTGCTTCTAAAGCTTGCTGGCGTCTTTACAGCATTTTTAAAAATAACTTTTCCAGATTTTTCTTAGTTGTTGCTGTGGGAGTTTTGAGATGCTGCAGCCTACTATCTTATAGTCGAAAGTAGAGGCTTTTAAAAATGTCCCTAAGCGGATCTCTGTGCTGCTAACTTCCCAATCTCCAATTGCAACTTCAACTACACTAGTCTCATCCAGCAACTACTTACTGTCTCATTTCCCTCTCCCATAAAAGCACCCAGGACTGACTTCTACTTGTTCAATTACTTGCTTGTTACACTCTGGTCGGTTCCTGCTAGACTTTTTAAAAAAACCTTTTAGGTAAATAAATTGGGGGTGGGGATAATTCGACTCATAATATAGTTCAATACCTTTATTTTACAAAGAAGTGATTGGTACACGGTTATAATTTGTGGTGGAGCTGAATCAAGAACTCTAGGTCTATTTCACATTATGTGCCAGATGGCTTCTCCCCCAATACGGCAATCACACGTCAGGGACTTCCTCTAACTTGGCCTATCCAGCTTTAGCTCACAGCAGTACAGATCTTTTCCTATCCTGGAAATCCACGGTCAAGATGGCCCAGTATGTGGATACCAACTGCAATAGTGCTAAGGTCAGTCTTACCTGGCTTCCTTTTGAGTAATAGTTTAGTTCTGTCCAGTAGCACAGGTCCCAGCTCGCTTACGTATTATCTTCCTACCACCTCTCAGAGTTTCACATGGTTATTAGTTAATTTCTCCTAATTTAGCCTTGTTCATACGTATATTTCAAAGATTTCCCTCACATTTACATCATGGACCACAAACTTGAGGGCACCACTTGAAGACTGCTATGGTAACAGTGTTTCCTGAAGTTGGGTCCTGCCCTTGCTGGATGGATGAACATGCCCTGGGGTCACCTCAGTCTTGCCTTCTTCAGTGTCTGAAAGACGTTAGCTTTTCAGAGACACAGGTCAGAATGCCCCATCCCTTTTTCATCTATTTTACTTGTCTTCCCCACGTCTGATTCCATTATGAATTCCTATGATTCTGAGCCTCAAATATGCATGGGCTCTGAGGGATAGATGTATCTCTCACAGTTTTTAATATAAGATCAGGGATAAGTTTCTCTTTTATTTCTATTGCCATTCCAAGTTATGCACCTTGCCCTTAGGGAGTTCACCGGGTAGTGGAGGAGATGAAAGTCAGTAGTTGAAACAGGGTCTGACAGGTACCAAGAGCTCTGCACTAAGTTACATGATAATAAAAGAAAAACTCCAGGTGAGGCACCTAATTCACCAAGGGGCAGGAGAATTGGATCAAAACATGCTTGTCAAAGACTGATGATATTTGATTAGACATGGGTAAGTTTGGTTTCTTCACTGCTTTATTCCCAGTCCCCCAGATAGTGCCTGGTCCCGAGAAGATACTCAGTAAGTATTTGCTGCTAGGAGTAAGGAGGGCATTCCAGATGGCTGGAAGGACTTGGACAAAAGAGTAGAGAAGTGAGAGAGCTTGGTGAACGCTGTTCAACTGTAATGAAGAGGAGAAATCCTGTTGGCATTGCGGATTACAAAGTGGGCTGCTAACCACCAGGACAGCAGTTCAAAAATCACCAGCTGTCATCAGGAGAAGGATGAGGCTTTCTACTCTCGTAAAGATGCACAGTCTCAGGAAACCCTCAGAGGCAGTTTTACCCTGTTCTATAGGGTCACCATGAGTCAGAATTGATGATGGCAGTGAAGAAGTGAGAAGAGCTAGAATGGGGAAGACGAGCCGTGATTGGGCTGGCATGGTGAAAGGCTGGAAAGAGAGTCCAAGCTCAGAACATGAAAGGCCTGTATGTCTTTCTAGGACTTTTGAACTTCATCTTGAGGGCAGGAGTAAGCCACTAAAACACTGAATAGGAGGGCCACACAATCAGATTGTGGTTTTAGCCTGGCGTGCCAGTTTTCAATTTATGACCTCTTGCCTCCAAATTCACCCTGCATTGCCACCTCAGCATAAATAGAGGTGGGCCCTTTTAATAGTTCTCCTCTCTCAGCTGGCAGACGGCTAAGTTTTGTCAGTAGAGAGCACTTGAGGAGCAATGGAGGAACAAGGAGCTTTTCTACCTGGATCCAGCATGCCTCTCTTGCCAGGCTCCAGAAGCATGCACAGGGATCCTTCAAGGCTTGGATTCTCCAGCATGTGGACCCTAAGTGCTCCACTCCTAAAGTGGATAGCAGTCAGAAGGACCCAATGGCCAACAGCTTTCCTTAGCATTTGCCATAGGAAGCTTTGTAGCAGTGTTGCTACTGAGACGTCTCTGCCTGAATGGCTTCTCCGATATCCGAGAGAGCTAGTTTTCACTGGCAGGGCACCTCAGGAATGTCCAACTGCCTGGCCACACCCTCTCCAACAAGCCCTGGGTCAGGTCTCTTCCCTGGATGATCGAACTCAAGAGTAGTGTATTGGTTCCTGTATTATTTAGAGCTCTCTGATCAACTTAATGGCAGTGAGTTCAAGTTTGGGAAGCTCACCTCTCACGACTCCAATCCCATTACTTCCTTGTTCCAATTTCTGTGTGAGTTCTGATTCCTTGTTGGACCCTGACTGAAACACATGATAGCTCTGACCATTGTGTGAATGGGCTGAAGGGGACGAGGTGAAGCTTCAGATAGAAACCCTGGTTAGAAGAATATGACAGCAATGCTGGTGACACCTTGTTTTGAAAGTAGTTGCGGGGTGTGTGTGTGGGGTCGTTTGGGAGACATGGGTATTTACTTGGCAAGATTTACAAGACTTGGTAATTTGAGTGAAGAGAGTGAGAAAGGGGAAGAGTCTAGGGCTTATTAATCCCCAGCGTACAAACTTGAAGGACTGAGGGATGGTGGCACTACTGTCGACCTGATGATACTGGAGGAGGAACATGGCAGGTCTCCTCCCAGGTTCCACCCACCTCCAGAGTTCCATACACTTCACTGTTTGAGTCACAAAGCCTTAGAATCATAAGCACCTTGGGTTGGAGTGGCACCAAAGCTCAGCTTTTCTGCCTTTAGGCAAAGTGAGCCATTTGTTTACATCATATGGGGAAAAGAGGGGGAAGATCCATTCTATCTAACTCCTTCATGATTCCAGTATTTTGTAAAAGCCTTTTCCATTTATAGAGCTCTTGGAATGACAGGGCTTCTTCAGTTATCCCCTCTGGATAATATTTTAACAATTAACACCAGATCCTATTTAACAATTGTTGTCTTTAGTGGAACCTATATTCCTCCCATTGTGGAATGTCAGGCCAATCCATACTTGCTACATGTTGAATGTAGGCTTTATCACATATGGACTACAGGCTTGTTTCTGGAATTTCTCCTTTGCCTTTGCTGGTGTGGGCTAAGCAGGGCTTCCACTATGTGAAGGAAGGGCTTTGGACACCAGCATATCAGAGGCAATTTTTACGACCAGTTCTTGGGAGCACAGACCAGGTAAAGGTACTTTGGGGTTAGGAATAGGATTTGGAGTTACCTTTGCTTAGCAAGCACTCCCTCCCTTTTCATAGATTACTACTTCCTTCAGAGCTCAGCTCAGGTGGTCCTGACCTGCCTGAGTTAAATTCAGCCTGCCTCCAACAATCACTGAGAGTGGAGTGGAGGGCTGGGATGGTCAGTTTTGCTCTCTCCAATGTCTAGCTCACTGCTGTGGACAGCCTGGGCTCAATGAATGTTAGTGAAATGCATGAAAAACAGCAGTTGACAAAGCGCTAAGCATGTCCCTTTGGGCTTTCTGACTGCCCCCACCCCTGCCCCTACCCAGGTGTTCTTATATCCATGTTACAAATGAAGACGTGGAGGTTTCACTCATCTGTGTAGGAAATGATCAAATAGTAGTTTGGGGTTCTACGTGGGGGAAAGATGGGGCTTTCTACGCCCATAAAGACTGACAGTCTCGGAAACCTACAGGGGCAGTTCTACCCTGTCCTCTAGCATTGCTGAGTCTGTGGTATTGACTCGATGATGGTGAGTTTGGCTTTGGGTGGGGAGAGGGGGTTCACATAGTTTGGCCAGAAAGCAATAGCCTGACCCCACTCCCACCCCCATCCCAAGCATTCTCCCTTAAAGATCACCCTTCCCTCCCCTTGTCTGTGAACACAGTGGGGTTATAATGCAGGGAGACCCATCCAGCAGGCCTCTCCCTTCAGGCCCTGCGCGGCCACTGGGGCTCACCGCTCCGGTGCTGTCGTCCTCCAAGTCCCCTCCGGCAAGGTTACCAGAGATTGGCTCTTAAAGGGGCTGTCTGATACCTTGCGCCTGGCCTCAGGCAGCAGCAGTGGGAAGTGATCCTGTCCCTCGCACCCTAGGCAGAAGGAGAGTCTATAGAATCTGGGCGTGACCAGAGGCAGGGCTAAAAAGGTCCAGAGAGGTGGGGCAGGTGGGGCTTTGTTTGCGCTTCGCCTTTGCCTGGCAACTTGGACGTGGACTCCACTGCCTGGCGACCGGGTGGAGGGGGCCAGGCACGACGTCACAAAGCCTCCCACCTTCCTCACCCTCCTCCCAACTTCTCACACACACCCCTCTTGTAGAGTTGGGTTTCTAAAGCCCGGGGAGCCGGGCTGGGCGGGAGGGGAGGGGCTAGGTTGGGTTATGGGAGGGCCAGACCTTGGCGGTGTAAGGCTGGGCGGAGGCTTTCGGAAAGTTCTTGAGGACACGCGTAGCCGGTTTTTACAGTGGGCTTTTGTAGGTTAGGAAACCGAAACGGGGGAGCTTTTAAATGATCTTTGGGGTTGGTGAAAAGTGGACAGGTGGGGAGAAGCTCGTGGGAATAATCGTAGCACACACTTTCGAAGTGGCTTCTTTATGCCAGGAACAGTGGTAGGTGAATTATACACATTAACTCACGCAATCTTTGCAATCAGCCCACGTGGCAAGCGCATTGCACCAGGAGAGCCTTGTAGCACAAGCCAGTCCAGCGACCTGGGCATGCCAGGGAAGAACTGTGCACTCACAGGGTTTCCAGGGCTGCCTTTGCAGTAGACTCGAATCTCTGGTGGTTTGGTTAGCACTCCAGCAAGTCAGCCATTTAAACCACACAGATTCAGTAACTTGCCCGGTCCAGTAACACAGTCTACAAATGATAAAGAGTCAGAATTTGCGTCTAGGTTGGATGGTTCCCTATTAGACACTAAACTTCTAGGATTAAAAAAAATCAATGTTGTCAAGAAATCGTGGTTGGCCACATCATTTCGTTGCAGTTGGGGGGGGGGGGGGCTGTGAGAGGAGGAATAGGACCCTGATGAGGGCGCATACACTAGTGCAAATCCCTGAGGACAAGATTGCCCCTCCCCGGGCTAGCCAGGTCACCCCCCACCCCACCTCTCCCACCAACAAACTGCTCTTTTACTTTGACTGTCAGTGGTTAGAAAGTATACAATGATGGTTGAATCTTTGTGGAGTGTAAAACTAACACCTCGGCCAAGAGTTAATAGGGACCCTGTAGAACAGGGTAGAACTGCCCCTCTGGGTTTCCAAGAAGATATTTATAGGGAAAGAAAATCCTGTCTTTCTCCCAAGGAGCAGCTGGTGGTTTCAAACGGCTGACCTTGCAGTTAACAGCCCAATGCGTAACCACTAAACCACCAGGGCTGGATTTAGGGCTCCCAATTGTAAACTGTAACCTCCTTCAAACCTAGTGCATAGAATTTAAGCTTTACCACATCTTCTCTGATCATGAATCTTATTAAAAATCCTTTGATATCATGTAGGTTGGTGTGCTTTCTTGTGCATGAACTGCTTGAGGGCTCCTTTATATGATCATTTGTTTTAAGACAAGCCTTTAAGACCCCAGATGCTATTATTTTTGATAGCTGGGTACCATCTGATTCCTTCACCGCTCTTTGCTACAGCACCCAAATTTTATGCACTGGCGCACGTCTACAGAGGTGCATGAAATATAGTAACATTGTAATTAAGTGTTACCTTTGTACATATTAGAAATGAAGAACTAGCTCAATACTTGTGAGTAACTCTCTATGGCCAAACATCTGCCTCTATGGCAGTGGTTCTTAACCTTCCCAATGCTGTGTGTGACCCTTTAATACAGTTCCTCATGTTGTGGTGACCCCCAACCATAAAATTATTTTCGTTGCTACTTCACAACTGTCATTTTGCTACTACTATGAATCATGTGACTCCTGTGAAAGGGTCGCTTGACCCCCAAAGGGGTCGCGACCCATAGGTTGAGAACCACTACTCTATGGCAAACTTGGTTCTAGGTTTTCTGATTTCAATGTTGCTCTTATTCAGTCTCCCAAGCAGTCAAGAGAAACTTCAGTGTTCCCCGGTACTGCCTTTACCACTTCATGCTCATTTTTAAGGTGTCCATTATAACAGTCAATCTTTCAGTCTATTTATACAGTCATGTGCGTTAGTTTAAGCCAATGAGTTCGCTTACCCAGGGCCTTCAAAGTTTCTCCAGTTGTGAGATGAAAGCTGCTGTCTCCTTTGAATGCAATTTCAAGCATCAGTGAGCAAGTAGGGGAGGTAGGTGGTTGGTTTATGTATACAGAGGGCTTTGCACAGCCTTGCTCTTAGGCATTGGTAAAGAACCCTCTCTATTGGTGGTGTTTGTCTGCAGGATTCTGCAGATTCTTGTACACCTGGAGAATCTTGGGCAATGTGGGGGTGGCCAGCTGCCCATAGGCAAGATCGAAGAAGGAAATGATAGCTAATTACTGACCTTCACCTGCCTTTGTGAGGCCTCTATGAAGGGACATGTGGCCATCTGGGTACACTATAGGATGGCAGAGGGAGGATAGAGATGTGAGATGCATTGTCTCAAAGAAGGAGAATGTTTATGGCCATCGGGGTCAGTTCTGTATGTACACTAGGGGAGAAAGGTGTGCTGCTCTCTATCCACTTTAATGCAGAATAAATAGGGCAGGAGAGGATAGTAATCATCTTTACATAGAAAAATGAATTTTTCAGGCAAAGAGGTAGTAACCAGGTAGGAGTGGAAGATAGGGGAAAAATGGAATTGATATGTGGCCAAGTTAATGTAAGAAAGAATTCCATAATATGATAGGACTGCAGTGGTCTAGGTTGGTGTGTCTGTGGGATTCCAGGTTGAGAGGTGATGTTGCCCTTGATCTGTCGATCAGTCAATAAATACCACAGGGTATTTCTCAAGGAAATGATCAACATAAAAGTTAGCAAAGTTGTATCCTCTGGAGAGAAAGGGAAATGGGGGTGGGAGGGCACATGGTTGATTGGTGGTATTCTACATTCATGGGTATTAATTTATTATGTTTCAAGACTTATATATACTGTTTAATAAACTACGACCTAATGACTCCATGTGGGTCAGAGTACAACTGTGCTTCATAGTGAGAGGTCAACACTGAGACACTGAACGGAGATAGGATTGAGACAAAGAACATGAGGTTAAGAGTGGCTTTATTAGGGTAGGGAAAGAGATCCTGGGAGGGAAGGGAGAGCAGAGACAGGGACAGGAGTATCTTGAGCTCCTGGGAGGGTTCCAAGACCCAACATTAGGTCAGGGAAATCGCAGCTTGTTGGTGAGGCGGTAGGAGATATACAGGGCTCAAGCTAGGGAGGTATACGTTGACAACAAGAAGGGAGATTTTTTGCTTGCAGCTGCAGGACCTTGAGTCAGGATGCAATCTGTGGGAAGTGCCTTTGTTGTTTGCCAACCTACTCACTGGAGTGCTGGGACAGGGGCTAAACAACCTTGGTCTGGAGAGATAAGCTCCTTAGAATGTTGGGGCAGAAGATACAGACTTCAATAGGTCATTGATCTTCCCAAGAGACTGAAACGGGGGCCTTGAAGGTCTATCTTCCTGAGGAGCTGGAGAAGAGATGGGGGCTGCCTAGTCCGGACCCAGCCCAAACATCCCAAACTTTTTAATAGTGGTAATGGAGTGGTGTGTTCCATCTTAACGACTTCCTGTTGAGATAGGGTGAAGAAGGTGGTGGGGGGGCGGGATTAAGAGTTGGAAGGTTCGGGACCAGGCCAGTTGGCAGCACACTGTAAGCGAGGAGAAGCAGCTGATTGAAGGTCAGGTTGGAGATATCTTTCATTTGTTCCTGCAAAAATTTAAACACACACGGAGCCAGAAGTAATAGTTCACAGATTATTATCAGAGGTTCTCCGAGGGGCATGATCCAGGTCATGACAGGCCTTTGAAACCGCAAGGAAGGGCTGGTGGTGCCCCACTGACGTTTTCTGATTTCCTCGGCCATGGTGCGGAGCACTTTGACATTTTATTTAACTACTTTCGACATATTGATATAGTGTACGTACCTTTGTGTCAGCTGTTAACAGATTTAATGCACGATGGTTTTGAAGGGTTACCTGTGCCAGGGATGTAAGTTGTTGCTGCAAGGAGGTGAGAGACTTCGAGGTGGAGTTTATGACCAGCTGGAGTTGTTTGCTTAAGTTCTCTGTTTGGCACATGCTGTGCCCTAATGGGTGAGTGTGCAGACATGGGCATGCGGATGCCTGAACATAAGTGAGCAAGTTTGTACCAACCAGTGTGAGTGGGCACATGGGCGAATGGTGAATATAGGAGTGTGAGAATGTGAGTGTGAGAACGAGTTGTAGTGAATCTAGGAGTGCAAGAATTAGCTGGTGTATCATCAGTTATATTGTTTGTTAACTCTATGTAGAGAAAAGCTGCTTTCATCCTGAGTTGTGAAGGAACAGACTAGCTGTGGTCAGGACTTGGGTTTGGCTTTTATAATAACTTGTGTATTCTGTTAGCAGGCTTTGTTCAGGGATTGTTTCCTGAACTGTGAATTGCTACATGTACACGTCTGAGACTAGGGAGGGATTGGGTGTCACAAAATTGAGTAAGAAGTGGAAGAAGTTTTAGTAAAGCATAAGGTGGTAGGTCCCACCATCTGAGTGGAGTAATGGTTATGGTGTGGGTTAGGAGTTAATTTCACCCAAGTCAGATGATGCCAATTGGGGTCTTCGAGGACTTTGATTGCTCTGGGAGTCGTCAGGATGACCATGTGTGGTTCTTTTACTTGGGTTGCAGAGATCGAGGATGGAGATTTTTCAGCAGAACACAGTCTTCTGGGTTGATTACAGGTAGGTCAGGTTGTGCAGGATCAGGGGCAGGTAGACATCTGTCTGTGTGTTCTCGGAGAAAAGTTATTAAGAGAGAGACATAGGGTAAGTCGTTTGCCAGTGGTGGTAGTGTGACTGGTAAGGTATGGTTGATTAAATTAGGCCTGCCGTACATCAACTTGAAGGGACTCAGGAAAGAGGAAGAGTGAGGAGTGGCGTGGATTCAAGTTAGGGCTAGTGGAAGCAGTTCTCTTTATGACTGGTATAGTTTTAGAATTAGTTTAGACAGATGGCCTTTTATAATTCCATTCATCTTTTAACTTTTCTGGAGGCCTGAGCCTGTACAGGCTATGTTAGCACCACTTACTGTCTCGTGTGAATGACAGTTGTGTGATTTGAGACACAAAGCATAGGTTGTAGGAGCTGAAGAAGAGCACGGGGCCGAGATGCAGGGAACGATGACTTGATGGATCAGGTAATTGGGGAGAGTCTAGGGGACTAGCAGGGGTGGCTGGTTTGAATCAGTGATCTGGTCTGCTTTGTTGATTCCCTGTGTTCCCGGGGAACTATCAGCTTGATGTCCTTCACATATTTTCACTGAATATAAAAATTGTATTAACTAAGTGTCAGCAAAGGGTTAAAGGTTTGCTGGGAGTTGCTTTTGCTGCCTCACTAAAGGCTGCTGCGACCACGACCACCCGTGGGGAGTTTGAAGGCATTACTAAAAAGGAGTGGGAAATAGGGGAGGCCCTATGTCCAAGAACAAAGGGGAAATTATTAGGGGTTTTGACAGTTTGTCATCTATTCCCATAACCGTGACCTGGGAAGGAAAGGTTGGACCCGAGAAGGAGGTGAGGGCTAAAAAGGCAATTCCCACTCATTCACCAAAAAGGAAACCGGCCTACCTGCTGCCTTGATCATCACTCTGAGCTTGGGGAGGGGAGCCGGCACTGGGGCCGCTGAGTGAGGGGCTTCTTCATCGGTCATTGTCTTCGGTGGCCAGGTCAAGCAGTGTTATAGCAGTTCAAGGTTTGGAGGGACTGACCCTCTGCAGCTAGGTGCCGAGGGGCAATCACTTCTCCAGTGGCCTTGCTGACCACAGAATGGGCAAGGCTTAGTGGGTGGCCGGGGATGTGGGCAATGCTCAGCCCAGTGCCCTTCCTGGCTGCATGTGAAGCAGGGTCCCAGCAGCAGGCAGTTAAGAGTTACTGCTGAAGTTGCCCTTTCCTGAAGTCGTCTGACCCCTCCCTCCAGCCAGCCCCAGGGCGCCAATCAAGACTTGGGCTTGCCAGCTTGCCCTTTGATGGGCTTGGGATTGGTAAACTGCCTCAGCCTGTTCCTTTTGGGTGTTGAAAACTTCAAATGCTATGTTTACTAGATGGGGGTCTGAGGGCCATCCTGGGATTTTTTAAGTTTCTTTTTAATATTGGTGGCTGACTGCATTTTAAAATGAGTGGCTAGCACAGTAGCCCCTGTTGGAGAGGTAGGGTGTAGCCTAGTATACTGGGTTAAGGCTTCAGTTAGGCAAGTGAGGAAAGCTGCCGGGTTTTTACCCAGTTGCTGGGTAATTTCCTGCAACTTCTCAAAGTTTACCGCTTTGTGAGAAACGGTTTGTAAGCCGGCCACCAAGTACTGTGTCATGCGGTTTCAGCGAGCCCTGCCTTTGCGTCCAGCTTGGGTATCTATTTGATACCCTTCTTCCCTAGGAACTGCCTGAGGACCCATGGGCATGGTGGCATCTGTGAGATGGATCTGATCTACATGTTGCTGAGAGGCTGTAAAACCCATTTCTGCTCATCAGAGGTGAGGGTGCAAGTGAGGACTATATGAAGGTCGTGCCAGGTTAAGTCATAAGCCTGGGTGAGATATCGGAGCTCCTTAATGTATGTAGTGGGGTTAGAAAATGTTCCCAAGCGCTTTTCTATCTGGGAGAGATCTGGGAGGGAAAATGGCGCATGGACCCTGGTGGGCCTCAGCTCCAGCCACCTCACTGAGGACAGAAGTGATGTGACCTACAGCGAGAAGCAACAGGGGAAGGGAAGGTTGAGGAGGCTGAGGCTGAGGGGCTGAAGAGGTTGAGGAGGATTCTGACTAATTCTGGGCCTGAAGGGGGTGGAAGGGAGTGAGGTGGAGGATGGGTAGGTGGGAAGGACAATGCTTCCAAGGAGTCAGAAGGGGTGAGATCAGGTTGAGCGGCGGTGGAAGGTAACCGGAGTTTAGCGGGAACCGCAGAGGGTGATTGAGCAAGTGAGACCTGGGCTGGGTGACAGGTGACACGTCAGGAAGGATAGGAGCGGAGGAAAAGTAAAGCCTGAACTCACAGAACCTCAGACCATTTTTTAGTCTGGCGACAAAAATTGTTGAGGTGGCAGAGAATGGTGGAATCGAAAGTCCTGCCCAGCGTGACTCATTGTCCAATTGGGCTTATGGCCACACTTGGTTACAGAAAAAGACCGGATGCTTGGGGTGACTATCTGGAGCCAGGCCCAGTTCAGGAGGCATTCCATGGGACTGTCCCTGGGAGGCTTAGAGAGGGAGCTTTCCATGGTGTCTTAAACTGCAGGGGGTGTGGTCACTGAAGAACGGCTCCTGGTCCCCGTCCACACCCGTCAGTCAGGAGGTGGTCCGGTAACCCTGAGAGGCGTCCCGGTCAGAGATAGGGGCCCAGTGGGAGAGTCCTGGACTCCCCGGAACAGGAAGGTTCCCTGGCGCAGGCCTGCGACTCTAACCAGCAGACAGGGACCTTGGGTGAGTGACAGCGAAAGACATGGCAGGAAGCCAGGGAGGGGAGGGCCTGGCTTTGTGGCCAGCTGAATGGAGGGCTGAGGCTTTTGCTCAGGAGGGAGCAGATTTTAGATAAGGTCTGAGAGCAGGCACCGCAGAACTGCCAGCACAAAACACACAAACAGTAGAAAAAGCTCAGACACACTCTTTGCGCTCTTGTCCAATCAGAGGGTGCAGTGACTGCCAGGCCCAGTGCCAGGAGCCCTTTTAGCGGCAGAAATCACAGAACGTAAACACAGAGACAAAAGGCTGGGGGGAACAGCAGAGGGGTGGTTGGGAGTTGAGGGGGTAGTGCAGGGAGATGATGGTGAAGGGCACCCAGAATATGGAGGAGGCCTTACTGGGGGCACAGACAAGGAGTCGGGGGATTCGGAGAAAGATGAGTGGGGGTGTATTGTCAGGGGCCTGATTGGGGAGCAGCGGGTCTATTTGAGCTGCAAGCGTTTCTGGTTAGGAGAGTATTGGGCTAAAGAACTTGGGCGAGGTAGCAGTACAGAGAGAGGGATGGGAGCGTAGAAGGAAGGAAGCTTGGATGTAGGGGACCTCAGGCCATTTGCCAGTTTGCTGGCAAAAGTTACTAAGATCAATCAAAATGTTGAAGTAAAAAGTACCGTCTTCTGGCCATTAAGACCCATTATCTAGTTTACATTGGGGCCAAACCAAATTGCATTAAAAAAAACACAAGGTGTTTGGGGAGATCTGGCTTTAAGCCAAGAGAGAGATTAGCCAGGAGGCAACCTACAGGTGGGGAGGAGTCCGGCTTGGAATTTTTGTTTCCCAGGCTGCAGGGTGCTTGGAAGAGATGGAGCTAGACAATTAGCGTCAACTGGGCTTCTGGAACGGGGAAAGGGGAAGGCTTCCCAGCTCCCCCAGAAAAGGAGCAGAGAGAATCCAGCGTCCCCAAGTGCTGTCCTTTAGATGTGGCTCTGCCGTGGGGCCGCGGTTCAGAACTGAAATGAATGAACAAAGCCTCTAAAGAACCCAGCAGCAAGGGGCAGTGGCCGGAATAGCAGAAATAACTTTAGTCGGGTACTGTCAGGTACTCACTCTTAGATGCAGTGGATGGCAGCTGAGAGGTCCTAGTCCAAGAAAAGGGGGCATGGAGGAGAGAGGGGCGTCACACTCGCCCAACGGAGGGCGGGGCGGGTCAAAACACCTCTTACTCCTCCTGGGTTTTGGGCACCACGATGAGAGGTCAGCACTGAGACACGGAACGGAGATAGGATTGAGACAAAGAGTACGGTTAAGAGCGGCTTTATTAGGGCAGGGAAAGAGCTCCCGGGAGGGAAGGGAGAGCAGAGAAAGGGACAGGAGCATCTTGAGCTCCCGGTCGGTTCCGAGACCCAACAAGTTAGGTCAGGGAAATCACACCTTGTCGGTGAGGTGATGGGAGTTATATAAAGCTAGGGAGGTATACGTTGACAACAAGAAGGGAGATTTTTTGCTTGCAGCTGCAGGACCTTGAGTCAAGATGCGATCCATGGGAAGTGCCTTTGTTGTTTGCCAACCTACTCCCTGGAGTGCTGGGACAGGGGCTGCACAACCTGAGTCTAGAGAGATAAGCTCCTTGGAATGTTGGGGCAGAAGATGCAGACTTCAATAGGTCATTTATCTTCCCAAAAGCCTGGGAATGGGAGCCTCAAAGTTCTATCTTCCTGAGGCGCCGGAGAGGAGATGGGAGCTGCCTAGTCCGAACCCAGCCCAAAGACATAAGGTTCCAAAACTAATCTGTGGAAGCAAATCATCACACCTTTCTTCTGAGGTGCCTCCGGGTGGATGTGAATTAATAGTCAAGTACTCTTTGCATCACCCAGGTACCCCTGTACTCTTTTATACATTTAAATATCAAATAATAAATATGTATGCGTAGACCTACCAGGTAAGTAATACTGATCCCCTACATTGTCTTGTGGATTTGAAAATTGACTGTATGATTTTTCATCACTTAATGTTCCTTTCTATAAGGACACCCCATCAACATACAAGCATCCTTTAATGTTTCCCATTATTTTCAACCCTAAATCTACCCATCCCTCTGTCTCATTTTTATTGTAAAATTCTTGAAAGGATTTCTCTCTCCTTGTTTCCTCTGAGGTCTTCTTTCCTCCTGATCTCTCTTGAATCCACTTGAGTCAGGCTTTTATCCCATCACTTCTCAAACACTGCGCTCATCAAGGTCACTGGGAACAGGTTGTTAAATTCAACAGTCATCTCTTAGCCTTTACTTGCTGCCCTAGCAGCAGGATTGACCCTCCAGATCAGTGTGGTTCTTAACCTTCCTCATGCCACGACCCTTTCATACAGTTCTTCAGGTTGTGGTGACCACACAACCATAACATTATTTTTGTTGCTACTTCATAACTGTAGATTTGCTACTGTTATGAATCAGGCGACCCCTGTGAAAGGGTCATTTGACCCCCAAAGCGGTCACGACCCACAGGTTGAGAACCGCTGTTATAGACCATTCATCCTTGAAAGACTTTTCTTTTTTTGACATCTACGTCATTACACTTTTGGTTTTCTCCATCCTCATTTGATGGATCCTTCTGAGTCTCTGTTATCCATTGAGTTATGTCCTCAACACCAACTCCCAAATATATGATAAGGAACAGCCAGAATGCCAAGGCAAATTCGGAGAAAGATGTGGAACAGGTTATCTGAATATCACTACTGATGCCAGGTGGATCTTGGCTAAAAACAGAGAATACCAGAAAGATATGTATTGTTTCTAGGGCCCTAGAGATGGTTCTGACTCATAACAACCCTATGTAAACATAATAAATCATTGGTCTTGCACGTCTTCATAACCATTGGTATGCTTCAGTCTACTGTTGGAGCACTGTGTTCATCCATCTCCTTGAGGGTCTTTGTGGTAGTTTCATGTCATACTTTCGGGTCAATGTGATAACTAGAGTGAAGGGGTGGAATCTAGCCTGTCAATCAGATCACAGCTTGATGATGTCTACTTGTGGATATGGACTGCCCCCCCCCCCTTCATCTTCCTGTAAGGGAGCCACCGGGAGACCTCTCGGAACCCTATGATGCTTCCACCACCATCGCATTCTCAAGACTTTGCACCCAGTGACCAGTGATGTTCCTGCATTCTGTATCATTGCATGTGACTTCATGAGTCTGAAGGGGGACATATGGACTACAATCAGACTTATGGACTAGTATCAGCCATATGGACTTAAGTGGGACTGGGCTGGGATGTTTTCTTGATATCTAATGACTCGTTGATATAAACCACTTTCTTACACATCTATGAAGTGTCTGTGGATTTGTTTCTCTAGTCTACCCGACCTTACACAGTCTTGCTATTTTCTTTTTGTTGCTGTTTACCCTCTATTTTATCATGAACGGCATCCTTCTTCAGGGACCGGTTCCTCCTGATAACATGTCCAAGGTATGTAAGAAGACTTCTCGCCATTCTGTCTCCAAAGGAACGTCTGGCTGTACTTCTTCCAAGACAGATCTGCTTTCCCTTCTGGCAGTTTATGTTACATTTCATATTCTTTGGCAACACCTTATTTTAAGGGCATCAATTCTCCTTCAGTTTTCCTTATTCATTGGTCAGCATTCACACACAGGTCCAGTCAAGTGTACCTTCGTTCTCAAATTGACATCTTTGCTTGCTTTTTTTTTTTAACATTTTAAGAAGTCCTTTAAGCAAATTTTCCCAGTGTAATATGTTGTTTAGTTTCCTGACTGCTACTTCTATGGGCACTGATTGTGGGTCCAAGTAAAATGAAATCCTTTACAAATTCAGTATTTCCTTCAATTGTCTAGATCCGGGGTCGGCAGACTTTTGAGATTTGAGAGGCAAGCCTGTCCCTCACAACAATTTAAAAGTTATTCTAGAGCCATAAATATATATTTACAAACAAATGAAAACATCACTATCTGAATAATATCCTTTAATATTTTTTCAAATTTACTTCCGAGCCGCATGTACATATCGAAAGAGCTACATATGCCTCTCTAACTGAAGTTTGCCAATCCCTGGCCTAAGATGTTGCTTATTGGTCTAGTTGTGAGGATTTTGGTTTTCTTTATATTGAGGTGTAATCCACACGGAAGGATTTAGTCTTTGTAGTCTCTGATCTTCATCAATAAGTGCTTCAAGTCCTCTTTGCTGTCAGCAAGCAAAAAGTGTTATGTAAATATCACTGGCTGTTGAGGAATATTTCTCTCTCTAAAGCCAATGCCAGATACTTCTTCAAACTGCCTGGTTTCTCAGATATTTGCTCAGCATACCGATGAAATAAAAATGGTGAAAGAATACAACCCGATGTATCATTTTGCTGATTTTAAACCACACGTCTGTTCAAATGGCTGCCTCTTGGCAAACGTGGACAATTTCTGTATGGGCACAATCAAGTATTCTTGAAATCTAATGCTTCACACGGTTATCAGAATTTGTTATAATCCACACAATGGAATACCTTGGCTTTGTCGATAAAATATAGGAAATATCAGCTGGTCTTCTCTGATTTCAGGCAAGACCGATTTGAAGTCAGCAGTGATGGCCCGTGTTCCCCACTCTTTCATGGATCCAGGTGAAATTTCTAGTAGTTCCCTGTGTTAGTCTGGGTAGACTAGAGAAACAAATCCACAGAAAATTATATGTATGTAAGAGAGTTTTATATAAAGAGTAAGTGTATATTAAGAAAGCATCCCAACCCAGTGCTGTCCAAGTCCATAAGTCCAACATTAGCCCATATGTCTGACACCAATCCACTAAGTCCTCCTCAATCTCACAAAACAGATGCAATGATGCTGACTGTAGGAGGAAAGCCGAATCAGTGAGCATGTAAGCATCTCAGCGCTGGCAGGGGTCTCCACACGGCTGCTCCTGCACCCAGGGCCGCATCAGGGTAGGTCCATGTGGCTTCTCCTCAAGGATGTATCCCAGGAAGTGAGCCTTGCCAAGTGAAGCAGGGAATTGGCTAAGGCAGCTGCACCCTGGTCCGACCATCAGAAAGCAAGAGACCTGAGAACTAGAAAGGTGAGGCTCACAGAGCCATTCAGCTCTCCACTCTTCAATTAACCCCACATATGTTTATCGGCCAGGTTGACAAAATAAACCTCAACTATCTCATTCCTATTGAGGGAATTTTAAAAATGATCTTCAGCAACATTTTCCTGTATGCTGTGGCAGTTACATACTCTGTCATCTCATGAAGAGGTGGAGTCTAGCCTGTCAATCAGGTCATAGCCAATGAGGCCTCTGTGTGGGCATGGCCTTCCTTTGAGGATTTTGGGAACTCCTGTCTTCTTCCCTGGAGGTGGGACACACTCTCTCCCTGCAAGACATTCCTGTGGACAAGCCACATGGAGCTACGTTGATGGAGCCAGAGCCCTGGAGCTGGAGGAGCCATGTGCTGAGATGCTTCCACCTCCGCCACTGGATCTACAAGACTTTCCACCTATTGGCCTGTGAACTTCCTGCATTCAGCTTCATTGCATGTGTTATGTGAGTCTGAAGAGGAATTTATAGACTGGTATCAGACATATGGGCTAATATCGGACTTATGGACTTGGTCTGGACTGGGCATTGATGTTTTCTTAATATATAAATCCTCTTTGATATAAAGCTTTTTTTTCTTTTTCTTAATACTTGTCTTACTCTGTAATTTATTGTAAATATGTAAGTTCATTAATGTTTTAAATGATGCTACTCTTTTTCATCTGGTGGTAAAATACAAATGCAAACTTTTCATCACACTGCTACAGATAAGAACCCGCAAACACAGGGAATCCAGGACAGATACCCCCCAGGGCCAACAATGAGAGTAGAGATACCAGGAGGATTAGGGGAGAGTGAAGGGAGAAAGGGGAATCGATCACACGGATCGACATACAACCACTTCACAGGGGAACAAACAACAGAAAAGTGGGTGAGGGACAATGGAGTATAATGTAAGACATGAAATAATAATCTATAACTTATCAATGTTTGTGAGGGAGGGCAGGTGGGGGAGGGAGGGGGAAGAAATGGGGAGCTGATATCAGGGGCTCAAGTGGGAAGAGAATGCTTTGAAAATGATGATGGCAGCATATGTGCAAATGTGCTTGACACACTGGATGAATGTATGGATTGTGATAATAGATGCAAAAGCCCCCAATAAAAGTATTTAATAATAATAATAAAAAGAGCTACAACTAGGAAACATATGTATCCTCTGTCCAATTGACTTGCTGGTGGACTTTGGGTCTCCCTTATATCCATTCCCCTTCATATCAATTTGGATGCATGCTTTTGGGACTTGTGAAACCTCTTTCTGTTGACACATCATGATCACACAGACTGGCGTGCTTCTTCCATGTGAACTTTGTTGCTTCCCTGTTAGTTGGCTGCTTGTTTAACTACAAGCTTTTAAGATTCCGGACACTATAGCTTTTGATAGCCAGTCACCATCAGCTTTCTTTTGTTGTTGTTGTTGTTTTGTAATCATTTTATTGGGGGCTTGTACAACCCCCGTCACAATCTATACATGCATCCATTGTGTCAAGCACCTTTGCACATATGCTGCCACCGTCATTCTCAAAATATTTGCTCTCCACCTGAGCCCCTGGTATCAGCCCCTCATCCTTTCCCCTCCCTCCCCGCTGCCCCCTCCCTCATAAACCCTTGATAATCTATAAATTATTATTATTTTGTCATATCTTACACTGTCTGATGTCTCCCCCAACCCAACTTTCCGTTGTCTATCCCCCAGGGAGGGGACCATATGTAGATCCCTGTAATCAGTTCCCCTCCTCCACCTTACCCTCCCTCTACCCTTCCGGTATCACAAATCTCACCATTGGTCCTGAAGAGATCATCCGTCCTGGATTCCCTGTGTTTCCAGTTCATATCTGTACCAGTGGTCTAGCCAGATTTGTAAGGTAGAATTGGGATCGTGATAGTTGTGGGGAGGGTGGGGAGGAAGCATTTAGAAACTAGAGGAAAGTTGTATGTTTCATCATTGCTACATTGGACCCTGACTGGCTCGTCTCCTCCCCATGACCCTTCTGTAAGGGGATGTACAATTGCCTACAGATGGGTCGTGGGTCCCCAATCTGCACTCCCCCTCATTCACAGTGATTTGATTTTTTGTTCTTTGATGCCTAATACCTAATCCCTTCGGCACCTCATGATCACACAGGCTGGTGTGCTTCTTCCATATAGGCTTTGTTGCTTCTGAGCTAGATGGCCACTTGTTTACCTTCAAGTCTTTAAGACCCTAGATGCTATATCTTTTGATAGCCGGGCTCCATCAGCTTTCTTTACCACATTTGCTTATGCACCCACTTTGTCTTCAGTGATCATGCCAGGAAGGTGAGCATCATGGAATGCCAGTTTAATAGAACAAAGTATTCTTGCATTGAGGGAGTACTTGAGTGGAAGCCCAATGTCTATCTGCTGCCTTAATTGATACCGTGGTTGAATGAACATGTAACCAAACAAACATACACACACAGAGACAATACAGGGCTGCAGCACAAAATAGACACAGAGACGGTACAAAGCTGCTGCCTTGAGTCCACAGTGCTTTATTTTTGAGTACTAAATACTGGCAGTGTTCCCAGACAAATTTGCTATTCCCACGCCTGAATTTCTCATAGCCTTGAGAGTGAGTTCCATATCTCGGCCCATACCGCTTGTTTACATACTACCAGGGAAATACTGTTTGCAGCTGCTTCCACAATTTCCTTACTGTTTGCAGTAAGGAAGCAGTTTATGAGAACCAGCTAGAACAGACGTTTGCATACTCTCCTAGGCAGATACTTGACATGAGACACAGCTCTCCATGGCTCCTTCATTTAATGCTAAACCTATAAATATATGCACCTAGATCTATTTCCCCATTCTCATATATAAATATATTTACATATGTATGTGCCTTTATTTAGACACAAGGGGATGGGGCTACCGCAATACATTACATGTGGCACCAAAGAGCAGGTTCCGGGGACTCCGCAGCAGGAAAAGTCCAGGCTAGCATTCTTTCCAAATCACGTGCAGTGCAGTTTTAAAGTCTAGCCAACCTTCTGTGCCCTCAGCCTTATATCTCTGAGTAACACCTACGATAAACACGCCGTGGAGTGTTTATTCTTACTGTTTTCTTTAATGTTGTTTAGTATTGCATTGTGTGTAGGTACCGTACTTTGTTTACTCACTCACCCATTGATGTGCAATTTAGATTGTTTCCGTCCTTTTGCTATTGTGAATATTGCTGCAGTGATCAGGAGTGTGCTTATGTCACAGCTCTTGTACTCTATAAGACATATACCTGGAAGTGTGATTGTTGGATCATATGATATTTCTATTTCCAACTGTGTAAGGAAGTACCATATGGTTGCTGTAACATTTACAATCCCATCAGCAGTGTCTCAGGGTTCTATTCTCTTCACACCCTCACCGGCATTTGTTTCTATTTTGCTTGTTTTTTATCTTTGTCATTAATGCAAGGCTGAGATAATCTCTCATTGTTTTTATTTGTATCTCTAGTGGCTAATGATTGTGAGTATGTCTTCATATGTTTATTAGCCCCCTGAGAGTCTTCTTATGTCTGCCTGACTGTCTTCTTAGGAGCCCTCGGGGTGTAGTGGCTGTGCATTGGGCATAACCACAAGGTCAGCAGTTAGAAACCACCAGCTTGCTCCTTGGGAGAAAGATGAGCCATTCCACTCCTGTGAAGAGTTACTGTCTTGGAAACCCATAGAGGCATTTCTACCCTGTTCTATAGGGTCACTAGAAATTGGAATCAGTTCCATGGTAGTGAGAATGGCTTCTTTGGTGCAGTGCCTTGCTGTCTACTCTGCTCATTCATTGATGATTGGTCTTTTAAAAAAATCATTTTATGGGGACTCTTACATATATTATAACAGTCCATACATCCACTATATTAAGCAAATAAGCACAAATATTGCCATCAACCATTTCAAAACATTATCTTTCTTCTTGAGTCCCTTGATATCAGTTCCTCTTTTATTAGGTTTTGAGATAAGGGAATGTGAGGTCTCCTACTTTGTTTTCATCATTTTTCCTTTGCATACCTACGGTCTCTTTATTTCCATATAAAGTTGTTGATTAGCTTTACCATCTATTAGAAATAAAGGTAAAATTTGAATCAGTATTGCATTATATAGCTAGATCACTTTGTGTAGTGTTGACATTTTTATAATGCTTAGTTTTCCTATCTGTGAGCATGGTATATTCTTCCATTTATTTAGCTCTCTTAGTTTTTTATAGTAATGTCTTATAGTTTTCTTTGTGTGTTTTTTTTTCTCTGTTTAGATTTATTCCTAAGTATTTAATAATGTGTAAATATTGTGAATAGCATTATTGTCCTGAGCTCCTTTTCAAAATCATCTTTGTTAGTGTAAAGAAATCCAACTGATATGTGTGTGATCTCATATCCTGCCACTTTGCTGAGTGCATAGTTTAAGTAGGTTTCTAATTGAGACTCTTAGATTTTCTGTATATAAGGTCATACTATCTGAAAATAGTGATAGTTTTACTTCTCTGCCAATTTGGATGACTTTTATTTCATTTTCTTGCTCTGACTAGGACTTCCAATAAAATGATAAAGAGCATCCTTGGCTGGTTTCCATTTGCAAAGGGAATATTTTTAGTTTCTTTGCACTGAGACTAACATTGGCTATTACTTCTTTGTGCTGAAGAATGTCCCTTCTATTCTTATTTGGCTGAGTGTCATCAAGAATTGGTGTTGGATTTTGCCAATTTCCCCCCCTGCATCAATTGATATGATCATGTGGTTCTTTGCCTTTTAAAAATTTATTTAGTGTATTATATTGATTATTTTCTAATGTTAGACAATTGTGTTAGTCTGGGTTGACTAGAGAAACAAATTCATGGACACTCATATGTGTATAAGAAAGAGCTTTATATACAAGAGCAGTTGTATATTGATAAAACATCCCAGCCTAGTTCAGATCAAGTCCATAGGTCTGATATTAGCCCATATGTCCAATACCAATCTATAAATTCCTCTTCAGACTCACGCAACACGTGCAATGAAGCCAAATGCAGGAAGATCACTGGCCAGTGGGTAGAAAGTCTTGTAGATCCAGTGGAGGTAGAAGCATCTCAGCACTGGCGTGGATCTCCATGTGGCTCCTCCAGCCCCTGGGCTCTGGCTGCATCAGTGTAGCTCCATAAGGCTCATTGTACATAACGTCTCACAGGGAGTAAGTGTGCCCTGCCTTCAGCGAGCTATTTATCTCCGTGGAGCCTCAAAATGAGGTCATCAAGCTGCGACCTGATTGAAAGGCTGAACTCCACCCCTTCACTCTTAAGTCTCAAGTTGACAACAGATTACGTAACTACCACAACTATCCTGTCATATTTGGTATGAATTTCACTTGGTCATGACGTATGATTATTATTAACTTGATGTGTTGATGGAGTTAAATGACTACGATTTTGATGCATAGTTTTGTGTCTATGTTTATGAGCCCTGGTGGCATAGAAGAGTCCCAGTTATATGTTGGGCTGCTAGCCCTAAGGTCAATAGAGCCAAACTACCAAACTTTTTCTGCAGGAGAAGGATGAGTCTTTCTACTACTGTGAAATGTTAGTTTCAGAAACCCAGAGGGGTAGTTCTCCCTGTCCTTTAGCACTGTTCTGAGTCAGAATTGACTCAGAGACAATGAGGTTTTGTGTTTGTTTTTGTTGTTTAAGTTCATGAGGGATCGTGGTCTATGACGTTCTTTTGGTGTCTTTACGTGGTTTGGGGATCAGGATTATGCTAGTTTTAATAGGAGTATTTCATCCTTTCCTATGTTCTTGAATAATTTGAATAGAATTGGTGTCAGTTTTTCTCCGAATGTTGGTGGAATTTGCTAATGAAGTCATATGTCATGATTTTTTGTTGTTGTGGGAACTTTTTTAATGGTAGTTAATGTTGTTGTTGTTTAATCGTAGTTAGTGTTGTTGTAAGTTTTCTAATTGGTAGAATTTGCCAGTGAATTCATGTTATGATTTTTTGTGGTTGTTGGAAGTTTTTTAACGACCAGTTTTATTTCTTTGTGTGTGTGTGTGTGTGTGAGATGATGATGAATCTGCTTAAATTTTTGCCTTAGATTGTGTTAGTTTGGGTAGGAAGTGTGTTAATAGAAATTTGTACATTTCTCCTACGTTTTCAAATTTGTCAGAGTATAATCTTCATAGCAATCTGTTATTATCTTATTTCAGTTAGTTCTGTTGTGACATTATGTATTTCATTTCTTAGTTGTGCAGTTAAATCTTCTCTTTCCCCTGTAATATTTGCCAGTGGATTGTCTGTTTTATAATCCTTTCAAAGTACCATCTTCTGTCATTGATATTTCTATTGTTTTTATGTTTCTTTTTCTTCTTGCAATTTTATTATTTCCTTTCTTCTAGTTGCTATAGAGCTTTCTTTGGTTCTTTTTCTAATTGTTGGATATTTATGGTTAAGATTTTTATTTTGATCCTCTGTGTTCTAATATGTGAACTAATTGCTATAAATTGACCACTGAGCGCTGCTTTTGCTGTGTCCTAAAGATTTTGGTATGTTGTTTTCATTCTAATTAGATTCTCTCTATATAAAAAGTCTATTTTATCAAAAATTAATATATTGCTACTACTGAGCTATTTCAGTTGACATTTGTTTGATGTTTCCTACCTTTTTATTTTTAGCTTATTTTTGTTTCTATCCCTGTTGTGTATTTCCGTTAGACAGCATATTGATGCATCATGTATTCTTTCTTTCTTTCTTAAAACTTTTTGTTGTGAATTGAGCGAAGTTTTACACTCAGCAATTCATACATATTTTGTTTCAACTCATCCATTTCAACCCCTTCAGTGTGCCATCCCTTACCCCACTCCCCCTTGGTGTTACCTGTTTTTATTCCTCTTTCCCAACCCTCTGAACCTTGTCTATGGATGAATGCTGCCCTTTGGATGTTCAATGGTTGATAATTCTGACACAGGAGTGAATTCCGTTCTAGGATTGAAGTGTGACTAAGGGCCACAATATTGAAGATTCTCCCAGCCTCAATCTGACCAACAAATCTATCTTTTTTATGATTTTGGATTCTGTTCCACACATTTCTTGCATTCTATCCAGGACTTTCTAATTGTGATCCTTTTTGGAGCAGTTGGTAGTAGTATCTGCTCACCATCTAGTTTTTCTGGCTTCAAGGCTGTGGAGACTGAATGTTTGTGTGGTCCATGATCCATTGAACTAATTATTTCCATTTGCTTTTCCATTTTCATGATGCTTCTTTCCTCTGGGTGGGGAGAGACCAACAGCTGCACCTTATATGGCTGCTCACAAGCTTTTACCACCCCAGTCATTACTTACCAGAGTAGACTATAAAATATTGTCTTTGTGAACTGATATGCCAATTGACATTGGTATCCCCTGAGATGATGGTCTTCATCCCCCAGTTCCTTGAGGTGTTTGATTATGTATGAAGTTTTTATAACTTTCTCCCTATATGTTCTAGTATACATGAATATATTTGTAGCACATACAATAGCATGTATATCCATGCTGCTACTCTCTGTCTCTTGACTGGTGCATTCAATCCATTTACATACAATGTAATCATTGATAGGTATGAATTTATTTCTATCAGTTTGCTGGATTGTGTGGGTGTGTTTGAGAGTTTCTTTGCTACATTTATTTTTCTGTTCTGAATTCATTTTGTTTATGGGTTTTCTCATAATTTCTTTTGTTGCTTTATTTTCATGTTTACTGAGACTTTATTATTTTCTTCTTCATCTTGATGAGGTTTATTAATTTTCGTAGAGCTTACCATGTAAGCTCATTATTATCTTTCAAAGTTTAAAATCATTCAATTACATCTGAATATTCTCTTGATTTCCTTTCCATTTGGAAGTTCCATAGCTACATAATTTATTCCTTCAGTCTTTTCTTTGTAATTGCCATTATTTACAAATTGACATTGAGAATTACCTATTTTCAGTGCCAAAGGTGTATTTTACTTTTGATTCTTCTGTGTCTAGCTTGATTTGTGGATACTATGGTTGTGTGTCTTAATCTCCAGTTGTTTTCTGCTGTATTGATTCTCTGAAGGACTCTCCTAAGCATTTCTCATAAGGTTGGTTGGTCTGGTTTTCCAAAATTCCCATAATTTCTGTTTTTCTGAGAATGTCCTAATTTCACCATCCCCTTTTAAAGGCAATTTTGCTGGTTATAAAATTCTCGTTTGCCTTTTTTCCTTTCAAGGTTCCGCATACGTCACCTTCTTGTCAGCATGGCTTCTGCCAAGACGTGGAGCTTAGTCCTCTTCGTTCTTTGCAGCTAATGCCTTTTCCTGGGTTGCTTTCAAGATTCTGTTTTAGATTTTGGACACTTTGATTATGATCTGTCATGGCGATTTTATTTTTCAATCTAATCTTTTGGGGTTCATTGAGCTTCTTGAATATGTATCTTTTTCTTTTTCATGATAGAAAAGGAGTTTTCTTCCCAAAAAAAATCTCACACTTTTTGTGTTCTGGTCTCTTCTTGTTTTGGACTTCCAATCACATGTGTTGCTCATCTTAGCGGTGCATTCCACGTAACTCTTCGGCTTTCCTTTTTTATGAACATTTCTGCAAGCGATAAAGATAAATATGAAGAGACTTGTCTTCAGTTTTACTAATTCTGTCGCCTACAGATTAAATTCTGCTCCTTTATTCTTCTAATGTATGACCTATTTCTGAATAGTCTGCATGATCTAGTTCTTCCAATGCATGATCTATTTTCAGGATTTCTATTGGCTTTTTTCTATAGGGTGATTTTTCATTTATTTTGTTTATTTGGTCTTATTTTGCTTTCTTGGATTCTTCTATAATTTGGTCTGTATCTTTTATTTTGTCTGTGGGTTTCCTTGATCTTTTTTAAAATTGCTGATAAGACCTAACTATATATTTCCTTATCAAATAGTTCTAATAGCATTTGTCTCCCCAGAAGACTTTCTGGTCCTGCGTTTTGGTCACTTATTCGAGTTATTTTATCCTGTGATGCTTTTTGTTTTCTTTCTTAATTTGAAGTTTTCTGTTATTTCTGAGACATTGAAGTATTGTTGCATTCATGTATTGCTTGCATGATGGTTTATTTCACTGATTTTTTTGTTTTAATATATTCAAGAAATTCAGTGTATGTGCTACTTCGTTACTAATTTGGCAGCAGTGTTACTTAGTGCCTGCCTTTGGCTGGGTTTGGTACTCAGTAGAAGCGAATCTTTAATTGATGGTTGTGTGGAGCAACTGAGAACAGACTACCCTGTTCCCCTGAAAATAAGACAGTGTCTTATATTAATTTTTGCTCCCAGAGATGCGCTAGGTCTTATTTTCAGGGGATGTCTCTTTTTTTCCATGAAGAAGAATACGGTACACATTTATTGTTTAATTAAAAGAGACCTCACATTTCCTGTCTGCTCCGGCTGCACTGCGGCCAACAATGAGCTGCATGGTGGTGCCCGCTGCTATGGTCCAGAGTCCAGAGTTATGGTAGCTTCGGGGGGCCTTATTTTCAGGGAGGTCTGCCTTATATTTCAGTGAGAGGCAAAGCTGTTGGATACTGTCTTTGGATCAAGTGGTACTGGAGCTTGTGGTGATACTCATTGGATAGAATGACAGGTGGATTGGGTGTGACTCAGTAGAGACCACTAGCTTCCAACTTCTGGGTAAAAAAGTAAGGTGGGGGAAGAGAAAAAAGAGGGTATGTGGAGGAAGGAAAAATGGAAAAGTGAAACAAAATGCAAGGATATGGGAGGAGGGAAGACCTAAGAAGAAGAAAAAAAAAGAGAAACAGAAAAATGAGAAGCCTCAAAAAACAACAAAGCAAAACAAACGTGGTACAGTATTGATGCCATCACTAGCTGTCAAACAACCGTGGGAAGAATGAGTGTTTGATTTTCAGGAGTATATAGCACTGAATGTGAAGGGTCAGAGTCAGGTAGTACTGAATGTGGAAGTGATGAGATCAGGCCACATATTTCACAATACCAAAAATTTTTAAAAAGCTTAAAAGTGGGAGAAAGGGAATGAAAATAGAAGTGAAAAAAGGGGGAGGAGCAGAAAAGGAAGAACTTAAAAGAAATGCATTAAAGGAAAGAAAGGGAAATACTGGGGAAACATATATCTGTGGCACCGTACTGACATCAGCATTAGCTGCCAAATATGACCACAGCCAGAATGTGGGTTTCATTTTATGGGAGTATGCACCACCATCTATGGAAGGGTGAGGGTGGGTGCCTCTGATTGTGGAGATGTGGGTGGCAGGCACCCTGCTCTGCAATGGCTTTCTAACATGTCCCTCCTTGTCCACCTTTGCCCACCTACAGTATAGTCAAATACAGCTACCAGAGTAATCCTTTGAAGACACCAGATGAATCATGTTGCTCCTATGCTCAGAACCCTCAGTGGCTCCCATCTCACTTTGAGTAACAGACAGAGTGACCTTGCATGCTGTGAAACTCTCTGCACTCATTCCCCTCGCTTTATTCTGGGCATCCCTGTAGCCACATGGGCTGGCATGCTGTTCCTTACAACACTAGGCACACTCCTGCCCTAGCACTTTTGCATTCACCATTACTTTTAATTGTGGCACTTTCTTCAGATCCCTACAAGGTTCATCCCTCAACTCCTTCAGATCTGTATATAAAAGGTGCCTTCTGAGGGACCTTTTCAGGCATCTCTGTTTTAAATTGAACATCAATTCTCCCCTGCTTTATAGTCACCATCTGGCACACTATGTATTTGATTAATGCATTTTATTCGTTTGTCTATATACTCCAACTTGAGTGCAGAAGTTTTGTGTGTTTTATTCACTGCTGAGAGCAGGCCTGCACACAAATGAGCACAATAATTTGTTTAACGGAATAAAGTTTTCCTTTTTGTTTTTACTTCCCTCTTCTATCCTCCTCCCAAGAGGCCCTTCTGAGAAATGTTACTTTAGGGTTCAGTCAGTTTTCCTAGTCCAGTATCTTAATGAATAAAATTTTACTTGGTCAAGTAAAGGCCAATCTGGTACTTAAAACTTAAAACTCACTGCCATCAAGCTGATTCTGACCTGCCACGGGGCCATTACCTAAGGTTATTATAGTTTGATATTATTTTTTAAAACGAACTAATCTACATGAGTTGTCAGCTCAGAAAGTAAATTCTAGTCTCTTTTGTGTGGCCTATGCTGTGGTTCACTTTCCCAATTTCTAAGTTTGATATTTCATAGGCGTACAATACTTGACTCCATCCTGCCTTCTGCTTCGGCTATCATGAGGCTGAGACTGAGCAAGTGGTGAGGTTACAATATAGCCCAGCCCAGGTCTGGCACAGTTCTGGGGTATAGCTTTCTGTAGTGGTTGTAAATCTCAGCATGGAGCCATTCCACCCTGTGCCTACAACCTCCCTTAAAGTGTGCACCATTTTCCTTTTGCTACACGATGTTGGTCATGAACATAAAATAACACCAATGTGATTTCCATTCCTAGAGGGACAGGATTCTGGGTGAAGGCTTCTAACAGTCTCTTACTGGCTGGAAGCAAGGTCTCAGATGGAGTTGTGATCTCATAGACAGCTCAGGAGTCTAGTCTGGGCTCAATGGTTGTTGGCAGAGGTCAATTCTTTGTAGGTTTTTTGGGGGTTGGGGTGGGGGTTGTTGACGATTGGTCAAAGATCCTCCCTCAGGTGCTAACCACATGGTTCTCACAGATGAACATATATGAAGTTCATGCCCTGGTTGCCTGCTGTCCTACAGGCCAACATGTGGATATCTATTATTGTTGCTGTCTCTTTTAAGGACTCATTTGATTAGGTCAGGTCTACCCACCCAGAGTATTTGATTTTAAATTGCCGAGTTTAATTACATTAAAAAAGAATACAACCTGTTTTGCCACAGAGTGTTAATTATTAGAGGGAAGCATCCCTTTTCAAGTTGTCATACTGTGTGATGCTGGAAGCAATGTCAGTAATATTTAAAATACCAGCCCGGTTACCCAAAGATAGCAGTTTTCAGCAGAGCTTCCAGACTAAGAACAAACTACGAAGAAGGAGTAGGGTGTCTACTTCAGAGGCATTGGCCACTAAAAACTTTGTGCATGGCAGCAAAACATTGTCAGATACTGAAAACCTCATGAATAGCAACAGAGCATTGTTAGATAGACTGCCAGAAGATGAGCCCCTCGGGTCAGAAGGCACAAAAATATGTGCCTTCCCACATATATGACTGAGGAGGTATATGTCCCTTCTCAAAGTAGAGTCATCTATAATGATGTGGATGGATAAAGTGAAGCCTTTGAGACCTTCATTTGCTTACAGGGTGAGACAGTTAAAGTTTATTGTGCCAACCTGGCCGATAAACACATGGGGGGTTAATTGAAGGGCGGAGGGATAAATGGCTCAGTGAGACTCGCCTTTCAAGTTCTCGGGTCTCTTGCTTTCTGATGGTCAGACCAGGGTGCAGCTGCCTTGACAGTTCCCTGCTTCAGCTGGCAAGGCTCACTTCCTGCAAAACAGCCCTGAGGAGAAGCCACATGGACCTACCCCGATGCAGCCCTAGGTGCTGGAGCACCATTGTGGAGACCCCTGCCAGCGCTGAGAAGCTTACACAGTCACTGACTCGGCTTTCCTCCTGCAGTCGGCATCCTTGCCTCTGTTTTGTGAGAGGAGGAGAACTTTGTGGATTGGTGTTGGACATATGGGCTAATGGGTTAATGTTGGACTTATAGGCTTGGGCAGCACTGGGTTGGGATGTTTTCTTGATGCACACTTAACCTTTATATAAAGTTCTCTCTTATACATGAGTTTATGTGGATTTGTTTCTCTAAAGTACCCAGACTAGCACACAGGGCATGACTCAAAATAAGAAGAAACCACTGAAAACATCTATTACTAACTAGAACTTAGAATGTCCAAGTATAATTTAAGGAAATTGGAAGCTGTCAAAAATGAAATAGGATGCATAAAGTTGGATACCCTATCTATTATTGAGCAGAGATAGTCTGCTATTGGCCATTTTGATTCAGAAAATCACATTGTTTACTAAGCTGGGAATGACAAAAAGGGGTGGCATTTTATGCATTTGCAAAAAGGACATTTCAAGATCTAGAAGTACAAGGCTGTCTCTGGTAGATACTATATATGCCATATAAAAAATCCAGTCAATACAACTATTACTCAAATTTTTGCACCAAACAAAATCTAGTGATACAAAAATTCAAGAATTTTACAAATCGTTTTCAGTCTAAAGCTGATCAAACATGCACAAAAGATTCATTGATAATTGTTGGCAATTGGAATGTAAAAGTTGGAACAAAGTGGAAGGAACAGTAGTCTTAAAAAATAAGCCCTTGTTTAGGGCCCTTCTCTGCTATTTCTGATGATAACTGATGTAAGCTGTATGTACATATTCAGAGAAGTATCGACAAAGTCTGAAAGGCTACCTAATAAAGTCATAAGATTTTTCCAGCTTGAAAAAATAAATAAATAAGCCCTTGGTAATAGATATGAAGCAATCCTGGTGAGTTAGTGGTTACCCATTAGGCTGTGATCTGAAAGGTCATCAATTCAAAACCACCAGTCATTTCTCAGGAGAAACAGGAAGGGTTCTACTCCTGTAAAGAGTTTCGCCTCAGAAACTGCCCTGTTCTAAAGGGTGTTGACGACACAGCATTGATTCGCTGACAGTGAGAAATAGAAATGAAGTTGGAAAGTGCATGAGGGAACTTTTCAAAACCAATGACTTCTTCATGGCAAATACCCTTTTACAACCACAGAGAAATCAAATTGACTGCATCTGTGGGGAAATATGATGAAGAAGCTCAATAACAGTAGCTAAAACCAGGCCAGGGTCCGATGGTGGCACAGATCATCAACTGCACATACGTAAGTCCAGGTTGAAGATGAAAATGAATACAAGTCCATGAGATCTAACATATGGCCTTGAGTCTATCCCACCTGCATTTTGAGAAGATTTCAAGAACAGATTTGATGCATTAAACACCAATGACCTTATGAGCTATGGAACAGCATCAAAAACATTGTACACAAAGAAAGGGAAAGGCATTAAAAAGGCAGGGAAGAAAGAAGAGGTCAAAGTGGTTGTCCGAAGAAACCCTGAAACTTGCTTTTTAATCATAGAGTCGCTAAGGCAAATGGAAGAAATGACAAAGTAAAACAATTTAACAGAAAATTTCAAAGAAAAGTAAAATATCATAATGAAATGTGCAAAGACCTAGAGTTAGAAAACCCAAAAGGAAGAACATGTTCATCAAGTCTTCAATTGAAAGAACTTAAAGAAAAAATTCTGGATTAATCTTGAAAGATTCTGCGGGCAAACTATCGAACGATGCAGAAAGCATTGAAAGAAGATGGAAAGAACACAGAGTCACTGTCCCAGCAAGAACTAGTCAACATTCTACCATTTTAAGAGGTTGCATATGAGCAAGAGACAATGGTACTGAAGGAAGAAGCTCAAGCTGAATTGCAAGCGTTAGCCAAAAACAAGGTTGCAGGAATTGATGTAATACCAACTGACATGTTTCAATGAGCTGATGAACCCCTCCCTCATTTGTCTAAGCCAAGATATTTGGAAGACAACTATTGATCAACTCACTGGAAGTGATCCATATTTACTCATTCTAAAGAAGGCGATCCAACCAAATACACAAATTATAGAACAATATCACTGATAACACACAGGTAAAATGTCACTGAAGCCCATCCAACAATGGTTGCAGAGGTGCATTGACAGGGAGCTGCCAGAGGTTCAGATGGGATTCAGAAGAGGATGTGGAACAAGGGATAGCCTTACTGATGTCAGATGGATGTTGGATGGAAGTAGAGAATACCAGAAAGATGTTTACTTGTGTTTCATTGACTATGCCAAGGCATCCTACTGTGTGGTTCATAACAAACTGTGGATAGTGTTGAGAGGAAATGGAATTCTGGAACACTACATTGTGTTCATGAGGGATCTGTACATGGATCAAGAGGCAGTTGTGGGAACAAAACGAAGGAATGCTGCGTGGTTTAAAATCAGGAAACGTGTGCATTAGGGTTGTATCCTCTCATCTTAATTATTCAATCTGTAGACTGAGCAAATAATCAGAGATGCTGGACTCTATGAAGAAGAATTCTCCATCAGGACTGGAGGAAGGATTATTAACAACCTTCCCTATGCAGATGACCCATCTTACTTGCAGAAAGTATGGAGGACTCAGGGCACTTGCTGATGAAGATGAAGGATTGCAGTCTTCAACATGGATTTCAACTCAATGTAAAGAGAACCAAAATCTTCACAACTGGACCAATAGGTAACATCATGATAAATTGTCAAGTTGTCATGGTTGAAGTCAAGGATTTCATCTTGCTGGGATCCACAATCAATGCTTGTGGAAGCAACAGTCAAGAGATCAAATGAAGTATTGAGTCGGATAAATCTGCTGCACAAGACCTCTTTCAAGGGTTGAAAAGCAAGGATGTAATCTGAAGACTAAAACGTGCCTGACCCAAGCCATAGTATTTTTAATAGCCTCATATGCATGTGAAAGTTGGACATTGAATAAGGAAGAGTGAAGAAAAATGGATGCATTTGAGCTTTGGTGTTGATGAAGAATATTGAAAGTGCTAAGGACTGCCAAAAACCAAGCAGATCTGTTTGGGAAGAAGTACAACCAGAAAGCTCCATAGGAGCCAAGGATGCAGGATTTTGTCTCACATGCTTTGGACAGGTGTTCAGGAAAGACCAGTTCCTGGAGAAGGACATTATGCTTGGTAAAGTAGAGGGGCAGTGAAGAAGACAAAATGGAATGACACAGTGGCTCCAACAATGGGCTCAAACATAACACCAGGTGTGAGGATGGTGCAGGCCTGGGGATGTTTTCATTCTGTGTATGTAGAGTTGCTATGACCCAAAACTGACTCAATTGTGCCTAACAACAACAACATAGGCACATATCTACTTTGACCTAACATGCCCTCTTCCTTTCATTTCTTTACTAATAAATGTTCCCATGTTTTTGAGGTGGGCTGGGCTATTTTCCATTTGTCCCTTTAGGTTAATGTCTACTCTTCTCTCCCTTGTTCTGGGCCTCAGAAGAGTGTATCACCTGACCTCGCTGGTCCTTCAGCTTTGGTGTTAGGATTAACCCATGGAATCTACCAGCAGGAGACCAAAGGTTGAGTCTTTATTTCCAGTTGTCAACCTGAGCCACCTCCTCAGTTCTTGAGGAGTCTCCCTTCTCCTCCTCTACGCCCATTCTCCCGGGAATCCAGTAACATCATTCCAGTTCTTGTCTCTTTAGATCAGGAAGTGGAGCTCCCTACCCACTGTTGCTCGGCACTGAGTCCACCATCGTGGTTAGTTTGCTTACCACCACCCACATCTCAGCCATGCAGGCTTATGGCAACCTTCCAGGACAGGGTAGAACTTCCCAGGTGGGTTTCAGAATCTGTAACTCTTTATGGAAACAGAAAGCTCTGTCTTTCTCCAAAGGAGTGGCTGATGGTATCGAACTGCAGATCTTGCAGGTAGCAGCCCAATATGTAAACACCACGCCACCAGGGCTCCCAAAGCTCAGGAAATGGTTTATTTGTTAAATTATCTTTACCAGTTAAAACAGGTTGCTTTTGAGTTGATACTGACTCATGGCACCCCTGTGTGTAGCACAGCAGAATTTCTGCTATTCCGTGGCTGTGGGTTTTTTGTTTGTTTGTTTTTTAATTAGGAGGCCTTTCTTCCAAGGTGCCTCTAGGTGGAGTTGAACTGCCAACTTTCTGGTTAGCAGCTTAATGCGTTAACCATTTATACTACCCAGGAGCTCCAAACACGGAGTCATGGCAGTATGAGGATCTCCTTTTGAGTGCGCCATCTACTTCCTCCTGGACCTTCCTGGGTGCATCCTCACTTGAGGGTCTCTCTCCTTGCTTGGCTTCCATTCAGAAACAGTGGGACCATTTCCATGCTGTTCAGAATAGATGGCCCTATTCTGCTGGGTTTCATTGACATCTAGCATTTGCTGTATTTCTCAATGATCTTGCCAAGTCCTTACGATTGCAAATCTTTCCTACATCTTTGTCTTCTCATAGCACCATGCTATGTTTATTAAATGCTTGCCAATGAAAATTATGATTATATGTATGAAGAAACATATGGGTTTTTCATACTGTTATGAATTTTCATTACTTCTGTTTTTCCGTGCTGGAGGAATTTGAGGTGATGCAAACTCAATCACTTTTCCATGATGCTATAAAACCGAGGGAGGTGTGGGCAGTGCCACGTCAGTTTTTGTTTTCCTCAGACTCTGTTTTGCTTACCTCCTGGTTCTTGATGATGTTGTGTGTCTTTGTGGCTGCAAAATTGGGGGTTCCAGTACTGACTTCCTCCCTTGAGAGCAATATTATCTCCCTTCAAAACTCTTCGCTACATTCTTATATTGCTGGTCTGCAGGGAGCAAACTACCGTTCTAGTTGCCTCTGACGTCTATAATCTGCCACTGCCTTGTGCCCAAACATGTGCTTAATAAATGCCGTTTGGTCCCACAACTCAACTCAGTGAGTTTTTATTTAAATATTTAATGATGCAAAAATTGGTATAAGTGCCTCCTTAGGGAATCTTGGGGAAGTATAGGGATGTAATCAAATGGTTTGAAAATTGCACTTATTTATTTATAACTCTAATTTGAAAAGAAGGCCCATAATTATGAAAGGAACGCTCACATTTCCCAGGGACCTTATCCAAAGGAATGAGGGGTAGTCATCTTTAAGAACAGGGGGAAGCGCTGACTCATTTTCTAGAGCCCTTGCTTTTTATCCTTGCTGCTGTGCTGTAATGCTTGCTTGTGTGGGCATTTTAAAGGCTATTGCTTCTGCTTTCTGCCGAAGATGTCTCCATTGTCTAATTCTGCAGTGGGGGTCTCAGTTTGACCTCATGGGACTGGTTACTATCGTACCAAAAATCCACACCCTAACGAGGTTTCCTCTGCATGAGAAAGATTCAGATGATGAGTACCCAGAAGTGGGCCGTATTTTTGGTTTGCAACCCACTTCAGTGATTTCATAGACGGCCTTGGAAAATGTAGGCTCAGTGAACTAGACAGCCTTTTGTAGACACTCAGCTTTTTTGCCTTCATAGCCTCCTTCATAAAAAATATGAAAAACAATGGCATGTCTGTGTTGGTTTAAAGACATATGCATTCATGTTTATATATATAAAATGTTCTTCAAACTAACATTTCATTTTTTCTTTCTGTTTTTAAGAGAAATTAAAATGGGTTTGTGGCCTCTAAAAGTGTTCTGTTCCCTAGGCTCTTTGCCTGATGAGTCTGTTGCCCCTGGAAGTGAGTCATCGGAAAGAAGGTAGCTTGGCTTCTCCTCGGAGACGCTTGAGTTAGAAGGTGATGGTCCTAAATAAGGCAAAGATGTGCTCTTCCTCTAAGGCACTTGGGGGGTTGGGAGGGGGAGGGAGCTTCAGACTAAGAAATCCAGCTACTTACAAGATAACTCACTAACTCACTGCCATCGCGTCACTTCTGCCTCACGGCGACCCTCTAGGGCAGGGTAGAACTGCCGCTGTGGGTTTCCCAGACTAACTCTTGATGGGAGTAGAACTGTTGACCTTGAAGTTAGCTGTTCAACATTAAACTACTCTGCCACAAGGGCTCCTGGATAGGAGCTCTTAGCTCTTTACCAGGTCCCAGGTGACATCCTATCTGCCATATCATAGCATCTTGTTACAGGCTTAACGCTGGGAGGGCCTAAGGGGGGTTGTTTTGAGCCTACAGCCTGATGAGATGAATCTGGGCCTTTCTTTCGTGCACCTGCTTTAAATTCCAGTGTCTTGCAGGTTTCCTTGAAGAAAGAGGAACATATTTAAAACAAAAGTTCATAGCATACAAAATGAAACTGGCTTATAATAAAAAATTGGAAAATGTAAGACATTAGGAGAAGAGTGAAGGAAAAAAAAAGACCAAAAAACCCCAAATCGGCTCCCTTAGTCCTGCTTCCTAGAGTCAACCTCTGCCCACTGCTTCCGGAGGCTCTGTCGCCTTTCTACAGGTGGGGCATGCTCCCGGGGGCCCACCTCGCGCAGTCCCTGTCACTGCCACTGTTGTTCTTTCAACTGTAAAGTGGTGGGATTTCATTACAACACCACCCCTGAAAGGCTAATAAGCTACAATATTAACTGGAAAAGGTGAATGGCATCATTTATTTGTGCTGTGCTCTCCATTGTGTAGAAACACCCATAAGCTATTGGGGAAGGCAATACGTAACTGTGTGATGGTCCGCGGTATTGGCCTGCAGAAGCTCCTACGTGTGCGAGGGATAGCTTTTCAGGGGGGTGGTAGCTTTTCACAATTCCTCATCTTCCTCTTGCTTATACTCCTATAAGAGGCAAAGAGGGCAAGTGATTTCTCTGGGACTCCAGCCCAGACCCCAGGCCTGTGGCAGGCTATTGTCCGCCCTCATCTCCTTTTCCTGGGCCCACCGTGAAGCAGCATTTTCTGCAGCCTCCTATTTGTATTCAAGGCTGACAGCAGGGTTTCCAAGCTATCCTCTTGGGAACAGGATCCTATTCTCTACATAAAAGCCAGGATACAATTAAAGCTACGCATCGGAGAGCAATCAAGGGAACTAGCAACTCCATGTGACTGTGAAGAGGATGCCATGGAGGGAGGAGAGTTTCTGCTACCAGAGCAGCAGAACTGCGGCTGCAGGACTCTGTGCATGCTCAGAAGAGAGGCAGCCGGGCAGGTGAAGTTGAGATCCCCGCCCCCCACCCGAGGGATGGGGTCAACAGACAAAATATTTTGTCTCCATGGGTGACTTGGTCCAGTGTCTCACAATGTTTTCCTGAGGTTTCACCTGAATCCTGCCTGCTAAGGTCTCAGCCCTTGTCTGTTTCCATTGAGGAAGACAGAAAACACGGACATGCTTGTCTCTATCTGATAACCTTACAAAGTCTGGGGTCGACACCAAGCTCCCTGGGTATTCGAATGATATATTCTAAGCATATTATTTTTATTTATAATTTATACAAATGAATATTATATATATCTTTAAAGGTTGCCATAACAAACAAGGTGGCTGAAAACAACAGAGACCTCTATGATCCCAGAATTCTGGGTGCAAGAAGTGCTGAGTCAGGGTATCTTCTGGATTCTGAGGGGGAATCTGCTCCACGCCTGTCTCTAACTGGTGGGGTTTGCTGACACTCCTTGGGGTTCCCTGGTTCTGCTTCTGCCATCACCTGCCATCCTCTCTTTCCGTGTGACGGTACCTTTTAAACAGGACATTAGTTACTGCATTAGGGAAGATTCTAATCCGTTATCACCTCATCTTCATTACATCTGCAAAGGCCCTATTTCAAAATAAAGTCCTAATACATTTGAACATCATTCAACCCACAACATTAGATTAAGAAGTTTGTGCTTATATGGCACATTGGATCATTTGATCCAGCAAATGGTTATTTGAGCACCTACTGTATGCCAAGCAGGGAAGAAATGGGCAAGAGAAACCCTGTCCTAACCAGTAGCCATCTACCTGTGCTGCCTAAGGTGCTGTGTTCAAAGATCACAAGTCCTCTTTGAGTCTTTAAAGTGAGCCTTGAAGTCAAACCCACCTGAGGGAATCTGTTTTCTGTCTTATCATTTCTTTTCTTTTTTTTCAAATCATTTTATTGAGGGCTCTTACCATGCTTATTATAATCCATACATCATTGTATCAGGCATATTTGTACATATGTTGCTAGCTTCTTTTCTAGACAACTACTTTCTATTGAGTAGCAGCTCCTCTTTCCCCGCCCCCTCCTCCCCACCCACCCCCGTGACTCCTTGATAGATTATAAATTATTATTTCCATGTCTCACACCGACCACCATCTCCCTTCCCCCATGGTTTCCGTTGTTCTTTCTCCTGGAGGGGTTCTCCCTTCTTCCCCTCCTCCCCTCCCCACCTTTACCCTTCCCACCTGGTATCTCTCTTCCCTTTTCTGCTCTTGGGTTGTGTGTGTCCCAAGCTCTTATCTCTACCTGTGTACATGCTCCGGTCTAGTCCAAAGTGAGAGGCAGCACCGGGGTCATGGTGGTGGGATGAGGAAGCCACAAGGAACCAGAAGAATATGGTGTTTCATCAGTGCTTTACTGCACCCTGGTTGACTCATCCCTTCCCTGTGACCTCTCTGTGGGAGATGTTCCATTGTCTACAGATGGGCTTTGGGTCTCTGCTTCAATCCCCCTCATTCTTAACCATATGATTTTGTTCGTTTGATTGTTAAGGGTCTTCTGATGCCTATAACCTGGTCCCAATGACACCTGATGCTCTCACAGGCTGGTGTGCTTCTTCCATGTGGGCTTGTTGTTTCTCTGCTGGATGGCTGCTTGTTTACCTTCAAGCCTTTAAGACCGCAGACGCTATATCTTTTAATAGCAGAGCACCATCTGCCTTCTTCACCACATTTGCTTATGCACCCATTTTATCTTCAGCAATTGTGTCAGGAGGGTGAGCATCTCAGATTGCCAATTTGTTAGAATAATTTGTTCTTGTATTGATAGAGGGTATGAGCAGAGGCCTAAAGTCCATCTACTACCTCAGTGTATTGCCATATAAATATATGTACATAGGCCAATACTGGGGACACACAGCAGGGAGGAAGTGCAGTCTGAACCTCCCACAGCGGGGCAAACCAGGAAGGGAACACAATAGATCAGTAATGGGAGCAAAGCCAAGCCACAAAGCCCCTCAAGAGCCCCGCCAAATAGATTTCAGGCTAGGAGAAGCAGTACCCAGAATTCTCCCAGGACCAGTGGGCAGATAGTATTAAAGGTCAGCGGACAGACCTGGAAGCATGCATGTTTTGTTTTTGCTGTGGTTGTTGTGGGGGTTTTTTTTGGCGTTTTGTTTGTTTCTCTAGGGTTTTTTTTTTGTTGTTGCTTCTGTTTTGTTTTGGGTTTTTTTTTTTTCTCCTTCTTCTCTCTCTCTCTTTGTGGTCAACCATTTGTTTTCTACTTGTTTGGACTATGCCATTGTTGGTATGCCTACTTACACAAGGCAGGCGTGGGAAGCAAGCTCGAGGAGAAAGGAATGGGATCGATGGACTTGGGGGGAGAAAGGGGTGGGCAAAGGTGCAGTGGGAAAACAGTGCCATGGAGAGGGGAACAACTAGGGAATAAAAGTCAATAACGAGGAGGATATAGAGATACTGGGAGAGTGGGCACAACAACAGCAATCTAGCTGAGAGGAAGCACTATGAGGCAGAAGTAGAGCGAGCATGATGGTGGGGCAGAAGGAAGGTAAAAGGAAGCAGAGATGATCGAGGAAGCAAAACTATGGATAGAGGCATGAGTATAGGGGTGTCCGGATGTAATTACATGGAGCCTTATCATTTCTTTTATTGCAGACAAACCATTCATCTACTGGAGGCTCAGTTTTCATACCCACCCCATTTCTGAGGTTTGGGAACAAATGAAGACATTTTTAAAAACCACAATTACTAAAACGTGCAAGGTAGCCTGTACCTGTTCCTAGATTTAGATTGATAGTGATTTGGTAATGAGGGCAGCAGAGAGAATAATAATAATGGATGTTCATGCGAGGCTGCATTTTCTAAAGAAAATATACATTTAAGACACATGTATAAGTGACACTCATATATGTGTAAGAAAGTAATATACATTTTATATATATATGAACTTTACATCAAGACAGTATCCCCACCTAGTCCATGTCAAGTCCATGGGTCAGATGCAAGCTGGCGGCCCCTTCAGACTCACACAGCTACAGGCCCCTGAAGCAGGAAGGTGACGTGGGAAGCTGGGGATGATGGGCCAGTGGATGCAGAGTTGGGTGGATCCGAGTTGGCAAGAACATGGCAGGGCACTGATAGCTGTCAGGGTTGGCAGGCCACATGAGGCGCTGGTCCCCAAACCCAGACATGGGATCCAAGCAACCAGGAAGGAGAAGGAGAAGAGAGAGACCAGTTTCCCACCAGGTCTCTTATAAATACACCCTCCCCCACCCCAAGGTGATGTCATTAGGCTGTGATCTGATTGATAAGTTGAACTCTACTCCTATCTTCTTACAGCTTTGGCAAGTTGACAGAAAACTAAATCATAAACTTTTTCTTTTAAATATGTATCATGCACTTTGTAGATTAGCTGCTCTAATTCCAAGTGGATTTCTCATAGACTCCGTTGATAACTTCTCATTTAACGGGCTGGCATTCCCTCATCCACTGAACAAGGATCTCTTCAGTATCTTTTACGGCACAGTCAGTGTGCATTCAGGGAATAAAATCCTCCTTGGAGGTAAGCTAGGTTCAGTTATGTTCAGGAGGGGAAATCAGCTTGGAAGAAAAACTATGGAGGCAGCTTCCAGGACAGTGGAAGATGGGCTTCGAGAGGCACAGCTGCCAGCCCAGATGCTGTAAATGCCGGCAGAAAAAAACAACTAACAAATGTCTGACAGCAGAAGACTCCCGGGAGCCTGGACTTGCCTCGCGTCCTTGAATTGTGTTTATTCTGGGAACCAAGCAGAGTGCTGTGTCAATCTGCTGTGAGGGAGGCAACGTTATAAATAGGGCATGTGCTAGAAATAGGAAATAAGATGAAAGATGGCATTTGGGGCCTTCACAGGACCCTCCCCCAGCACCCCGAAACCACCCACCTGAAGCACGAGGGAAGCAAGCATCCAATTTTGATGAAGACAAAAAATGTAGGGGCCATCCTTCCAAGAGCAGTGGAGTGGAGGGAGGAACTGGAGAGGAGGGAAGTGGTGAAATGGAGGAGGTGGGAAGACTTGAGTGAGATGTGAACAGAGGGCTGGGAAGGGAAGCTGGTCCCCTGGGCAGATGCTATCAAATCAAAGAGAAAACCCCAGAGTGAGGACAGAGACTTGACCCAGCTGGAGAGACACCTGAAAGAGCAAAGGAATACGTAACAACACACAAGACTAGGAAGAAGGGTTGGGTAAGGGGAAAAATATTAGCTCTAAGCTATAAGAGTAAAATGAGGTGGTAAGTCTGATATGACTGATGCAGTTCCAGGGGGTTGCTTTGCCCTTTCCCCCGAAGCAGACCATGAGGACGGGAATATTTCCAAAGGCTTTGTTGACCGCACAATTGGGTGTCCTTTCATCAGATGAGAGGAAAGGATGTTCTAACTGTGGCTGAGGAAGAGCCACAATAATAAAAACTCTTGGAATAACAAGTGGGTTCTTTGCCATCATCTAAACTTATACCTGGAATAAGTCACCCGAGTGAACTGAGTTTGCATAACCTGTTTGATCTTGATATACGAGAGGGTTTTAAAAACAGTTCATGGAAAAAAGTGGAATTAAAGATGGGAATTTTTCCATGAACTTTTTAAAGACCCCTTGTGCTTACTTCCTTTCTTTGGCCTTTATTATCTTTATCCAATATAGTGATGGGCATTACACTCTATGCCTTCACTTGGGGGTAAAGCTGGTTACTTGGGGGAGGGAGAGAATAGTCATTTCATATTTAATGTGTTCTATAATAGGAAATATTTCATAGAGAGCCTGTTCAGTTTAGATGCTGGATGACTTGATAGCAGTAAGTCCTGATCTAACCAAAGTGTCTCCTTTTTGTATAACAACGACTCATGCCCTCAACCATCTCTGTATCACAGAGGTGCCACGTTTTGATCTACGCTGCTTGTGTAGGGAGTTCTCCATAGCTCCCCAACTAAGCTAAGGGTAGAAGGGAGTCAGTGGATGACATAGACTAGAGACTCTTCAAGGTGGCATTTGACCAAGGAAATGTGACACACCTAGTTCCCTTGCAAGTAGAAAGTAAGGGCTGTTAGGTATAGTTCTCACTTGTTTTCTTAACGTGATTGATATTTCTGCGGCCCACACAAGGATTTGGAGAAGTCATAGGTCATAGTACACCCAAGTACATCAATGTTCCAAAGTATACCATGAAGAAGTACTGCCCACACTTATCACTCAGGAATAGCCATGTGCTATATGTAGAAGCTTGGATTCATTTACCTTAAATTTTACTTTGACAATTCATCTTGATGAAATAGTGGGTTCTCTCATCAATCCCTAAAAACAAAGGTTGTGTTATCTTCTGGAGTTCCCTTCAGGTTTCCATAAAGATGATCCAAGACACTTACAAAGATTCTACTTCTGCTCCTTTCTCCACACCTGCAAAGATGCTAGGATGGAGAATCTCTTTCCTATTAGACGGATAATGTTGAACCGCCTTAGATTTTGAGGGTAGCAGGAGGAATTCTCAAATATTCTGGATAGTATATCCAGAGAGATTACTGATTTTGTCAAACTCTGTGAAATTTGGGTAAAAAATATGACTGTAGGTACTGGCTCCCTCCGTCACTGTCAGCAGACACTACCGTGGATGTTGGTAGGCCTGGTCTGGGAGACAGAAGACTTAGTATTGTATTTAGAATTTAAACAGCATGCTGCATATTTGGGGGTGAAGGTGGGTTTTGTTAGAAGACTTCCTTGTGAAAAGCTGAAGCGATGCCAACAGGCACTATGTCTCCTCTGCTTCAGGTGTTTTGTCACACGTGACAAATTGCTGCATTTTGGCAAACTGATCCACTCTCATGGCCTCATACAAGGAGGCACATGCATCAGAAGAATCGATTGTTTGCAGGGTCAGACTGACTATTGTTCAGAAGACAGCTTTATTGGAGATCGGGCCTTGAGCCTCACAGTTCAGTCCCGAGCAGGCAGCATCAGCATCAGCATCACCTGGACACTTGTCAGCAAAGCAGTCTCATCCCTCAGTCACACTCCACAGCACCTAACAGCATCAATAAAACAAGACATTTGTATAAGGCAAACAGTGAAAACCTCAACACTACATATTTGTTCTTACTAGAATCAGTTATTCAGCCAAATAACAACAAGCAATCATGAAAGAGACCAAAGTTACTGGTCATCTTGAGACTGATGAAGCCCCCAAGACTCTGGTCCTTATTTTTTTATTTTTAAATCATTGTATTGGGAGCTGTTACAGATATTATAACAATCCATTATTCAATTAGATCTAGCATAATTATACAATTGCTGTCACCATCATTTTCAAAACATTTTCTTTCTTCTTGAACTCTTTGATATCAGCTCCTCTTTGTCCCCTCCCTCCCCCACCCAACCCCCAGAAGCCCTTATTATTATATATTAGTAGTAGTAGTATTTTGCTGTCTTACACCATCCAATGTATCCATTCACCTACAATTCTGTTATTCATTCCCCTTGAGTCGGGTTATACAGTCATCATTGCTATCAGTTCCTTCTTCCCCCACCCCCTAGCCCCTCTTCCTATACCCTTAGGAAATCATTCCTCCCATTACTATTTCTTAAGGTTTTATCTATCTTGGATTTCATGTATCAAATGATCTTAGTTATACAAATGAACACACACAGGTCTAAACTAGGACCATAATAGTAAGAGGAGGAAATATTAAAGAATTAGAGGATTGTTATTTGTTTTATCAGTGCTATACTGCACCCTGGATATATCATCCTGAGTGGCCCTTCTGTGAGGGACTGTCCAATTATCTACAGATGGCTTTTAGGTCTCCACTTTGTCTATACTTCTTCGTGTCAATTGGATTACTTGTTCTGGAACTTCTGATACCTATTCCCGTTGACACCTCATGATCACACGGGGTGGTGTGCTTCTTCCATGTGGGCTCTGTTGCTTCCCTTCTAGATGGTCGCTTGTTTAAACATAATCCTTGAAGACCCCAAATGCTATTTCTTTTGCACCATCAGCTTTGTTCACCACATTTGCTTATGCACCCATTTTGTCTTCAGCGAACCCGTCGGGAAGGTGAGTACCATACAATGCCACATTGTTAGAACAAACCGGTCTTGTATTGAGGTAAGATTTAAGTAGAGGCCCAAAGTGCTTCTTTATTGTATTTGCATATATATGACAAATAAATCTATTTTTATATGTTTATATATTTACATACTTCTATTTATACCTATTATATAATTATATAATTTTTACTTTCTTGTTCTTTCCTCTATTTTCTTTCCTCCTACCCTACTATAATGTTTACCCATCATTCATCTCTCAGTCATTCCTCTTGGTTCCATTTTGATTGGTCAAACATGGCCAAGAATGTGACACCTCCTCACTGTCAAATTTAGATCACTTGCTATTCCCCTGTCCCTGATGTTATTGGCTTCTCAATCCCTGCCCCCCCCCCACTCCTCCTTTCCCATGACCCGAACCCCCCACCCCTTCCCCTGGAACTGTTGGTCCGTTTTTGTCTCCTTGATATTGTTTACCCTGCCTATCTTATATAGATAGAACTCAAGGGGTGGTGGGAAAAAAAAGACCATAGAAATAGTTCCAAGTCTAATTGTTGTCCTGACGCAGAGTAGAAGAGTATCCCTCTGCTCAGTAGTGATTAGGCCCCATTGGTCCTTACTCTTTACATCTAGAACTGAACTCACCTTCACATTAGAATAATCAGCCATGCATGTATGTATGTAAATATATTTATATATAATGATAGGGAAATAGAGCTAGGTACTTATATCTATATGTTAAGAATTAAGGTAGCAGATGAACATTCGGCCTCCACTCAAGTACTCCAACAACACAAGAACACTTTGTTCTCATAATCTGGTATTCTGTGATGCTCACTTTCCCAACACAATCACTGAAGACAAAATGGGTACATAAGCAAATGTGGTGAAGAAAGCTGATGGTGCCAGCTATCAAAAGATAGCTGGAGTCTTAAAGGCCTGAAGAGAAACAGGTGGTCATTTAGCTCAGAAGCAACAAAGCTCACATGGAGGAAGCACACCAGACTATGTGATCATGAGGTGTCGATAGGATCAGGTATCAGGCATCAAACACCCAGAACAAAAAAATCATATCATTGTGAATGAGGGGGAGTGTGGAGTGGAGACCCAAAGCCCATCTGTAGGGAATTGGACTTCCCCTTACAGAAGGGTCACAAGGAAGAGATGCGCCAGTCAGAGTGCAGTACAGTACTGATGAAACATACAACTTTCCTACAGTTCTTTAATGCTTCCTCTCCCCCCACCCCATCTATCATGACCTCAATTCTACCTTATAAATCTGATTAACCCAGAACATGTAAACTGCTACAGAAAAAAGCCCACAGACGAGTGAATCCAGGATAGACAAACCCCTTGGGGCCAACAACGAGAATAGGGATAAGAGGAGGACAAGGGAAAGATGGGGGGAGAAAGAGGGATTCGGTCACAAGGATCAACATATAACCCCTCCCAGGGGAACGAACAACAGAAAAGTGGGTGAAGGGTGACAAAGGATGATGTAAGATATGAAAATAATGGTCTATAACTTACCAAGGGTTCATGAGGGAGGGAGGAAAAATGAGGAGCTGATATCAAGGGCTCAAATAGAAAGAAAATGCTTTGAAGGTGATGATGGCAACATATGTACAAATGTGCTTGACACAATGGTTGAATACATGGATTGTGATAAGAGATGGAAGAGCCCGCCAAAAAAGTATTTAATAATAGTAATAATAAAGAATAACCAGTCATGTAAGATCAAAAGGGCAGCATTTACCCAGGATCAAAGTTCAGAGGGTTGGAAGCAGGTAAGACAGGAGGAAGTGTGCTAAGTGATGGCACATTGGGAAATTGCAATGGGTTCATGAATCAAAACACACATAAATTGTTGAGTGTAAAACTGTGATCTGCTCTGTAAATCTTCACCTCATTCACTATAGAGAGTTAAACCAAACAAAAAAACTACTTCATAGAACCCATGAGTTTATTATATTAGTCTATATGGCAAAAGTGAATTAAGGTTATAGGTGGAATTAAACGGGCTAATCAGCTGATCTTAAGATAGGAAAATTGACCTCTGGCAAGATGGAAACCAGGAGGGCAGCTTGCACTGGGAGCTCGATGGAGGATGGTGAGTGGGGAGATCTGGAGGCCCAGTAAGGGATCTGAGGCCATGGGTTAATCCCAGAGGCAGCCCAGGGTGCTTCCATGAGCCGGGAGCTGACTTCCTCTCTCACAACCCTGTGGAGTCCCAGGGACCTGTGACCTGCTGCAGGGATTGCTCCAGGCCCATGCTGCCCATCCTGTTATGGATCCCACCGAGGCTATCACCCCCCATTCATCCACTTGTTCCCTACTGGCTGCTGGAAGATCTAAGACTGGCATTCTCCTTCCTGCCCTTTCCCTGATCGTCCCACTGCAGAACTGCGTGCTAAACTGACAGCCATGGATGGGGCCTTTTCCCCTTGGCCTGCAGTGCCTCTAGCCATGAACAGACAGTCCCCCCACCCCCACCCCCAGCCCACCTCCCAAGTTTCATGCTCCCACTCCTGGGCCTGCACTTAACTTCAGACCAGGGGCTGCGAGCTTTGGATGGCTCTCACAGCTGCGAACAGACTCCTATGCAAGCACAAGTGTTGCTGGAATGCCACGCAGGCTGACTATGACTATGGAGCCTGATGACTGAGAGGGCCATCCACCTGCCCTCCAAACAACAAACTCCCAATAGACTATGGTGAGAGGGAAACTCCAGTGGGATAAAGCTGTAGCATGCCACACCCAGGGCAGTTGGGTACAGCCAACCCACAGAAGCATTCCTACCAACTTCCCAAAGAGAGAGCCCAGGGCTCTCTGACTCCCAGGAAAATGCCACTGAGTTCCTCCAAAGTGATACGTAGACAGCAAGCTTCCTCAACAACCTCAATGAGGAAAAAAAAAAATCCAATGTCAGAGGATGTCCCGAACCTAACAAGGTTTGTAGAAATGGCAGACGTTGATCTGCCACAGAAAGAAATCTTAAGAATGCTGTTTGGAGTCACACAGGATATGAGGGAAGCAATACAGAACAAGGATGAAACTATAGAGGAGATAAAGGCCATGCACCAAGGGAAATGCAAGGGGTCAGGAATGAGGTAACAAAAATGAGTAGCAAATTCACAGACTTGCCCAACAGACTAGAAGAAACAGAATCTTACCAGTCACCTGGGGATACCCAGACAGACTTAAACAAGCAGGAAAGACAGTCAAACAAGATAATCAGTGAAGCTGAAGAAAATCTGACAACAATGTCTGATGCTATGAACAGAAACAACATTGGAATAATTTGAGTACGGGAATGAGACACAGTGAAGAAGTCAATGGCAAAAATAGTGAGGGAATTCTTAGAGGAAAACTTCCCCAGCTTAATGGATGAGAACCAGGCAACCACTCAGAAACCAAAAAGGACAGCAGCTAGACTGAATCCCAAGAAGAATTCTCCAAGGCATATAATAGTTAAGCTGTCCAACTTTGAGGAAAAGGAGAAAATCATAAGAGGAGCTAGGGGTACAAAAAAGCAGTCACCTATAAAGGTTCCCAAATAAGAATATCCTCAGACCAATCAGCAGACACTATGAAGAAGAGGAGAGAGTGGAGTAACATATTCCAAAAGTTAAAATAAATACAAACCCAAGAATACTCTTTCTAGCCAAGTTATCTACCAAGATATATGGAGAAGTAAGAGTTTTCCCAAACAAGGAAAAACTCAAAGAATACGTTAAAAGAAAGCCAGCTCTACAAAAAATCCTTGCCAACCCAGTATGGGCAGAAGATCAACACTCACCAAGTGAAAATAAGAGGCCATCACATAGAGCAACTCCACCAGAGGTAAACAAATTGAAAACAGACCCCAAGATAGCATTGGCTTAACGATGAAAAAAGGGCAAGAATGAGACACACACACACACACACACACACACACACGTACACACACACACACGCACAACACACTGATAAGAAGGGAAGTAGAAAAAACATCCAACACAAAAGGTACACTGAACTCACCCATTAAAAGACAGCGCCTAACAGACTGGCTTAAAAAGTACAACCCATCGATCTGTTGCCTACAAGAGGCACATCTCAAGATTACAGCCAAAAATAGGCTGAGAATCAAAGGCTGGAGAAAAATATACCTAGCAAATGGCAATTCAAAGAAAGAAGGAGTTGCGATCCTAATCTCTGGCAAAGTTGATCTCAAGGTGGAAGGCATAACAAGAGATAAGGAGGGGCAGTATATAAAGCTCAAGGGAACAGTGGACCAATAACCAGTGAGCATTATAAATATATACGCACCCAATGAGAGACCCATGAAATTTACCAATCAAACACTCTAAAAGGTGAAAAAAGAACTCACAGACTCAACAATCAGAGTAAATGACTTTAATACACTGCTCTCTGAGAATGATAGACCACAGGGAAAGAAGATATTAACAAGTAAGCTACAGAACTAAACTCTACAATTAGGAGACTTAACCTGATAGATATTTTCAGAACTCTCCATCCAAATGCAAAAAAAAAAAAAAAAAAAATCAGTCTTCTCAAGCCCACCTGTTACATACTCAAAGATAGACCACACGCTGGAGCACAAGTCGAGCCTGTGTAAATCCAACCACACAGAGATCATCAGACTACCCTTTCAGCCCATTATGCCATAAGGCTGGAAATCAACAAAAGAACAATTAAGAAAACAAGGACAAACAATTGAAGGATAAATAACTCTATTGCAAAAGGAGTGGGTACTGGCCCAGATCAGAGATGAAATTAGGAAGTTTTTAGAAACCAACAAGAATGAGAAGACAACTTGCCAAAACCTATGGGACACAGCAAAGGCAGTTATCAGAGAAATGTTGATAGCAATAAATGCACACATGAAAAAGGAAGAGAAACTTGCTATTGATAAGCTGGCACAAAGCTGCCAGTAAATAGAGCAGAGTCAACTGGACAATCCTACTACCGTGTTTCCCCAAAAGTAAGACATCCCCCCAAAATAAGACCTACTTACAGTTTTGCCTCTCACTGAATTATAAGACATCCCCCCGAAAATAAGACCTCCCTGAAATGAAGGCCTGCCTGATAATAAGGCCCTCCAAAGCTACCATAACTCTGGACTCTGGACCATAGCGGCAGGCGCCCCCGCACAGCTCACTGTTAGCCGTGGCGCAGCCGGAGCAGACAGGAAGTGTGAGGTCTCTTTTAATCAGAGAGCGCGCGCCCCCACCAGGACAAGCTGCCACCTGCTGCTCACTCTGCCCTGATGGAGTCTGGCTGACTCACAATTAGACAGGGAGTCGCGTGGGGCAGGAGTAACAATAAATTCTTGATACTGTAGGATTCACAGTGTGTCTGGTTATGCTGGTTTTTGATGACAACTACTACCGTACCATATACAGGTAATAAATTTCCTTTTTTGTTGTTGTTCAACAATAAATGTGTACCATATTCTCTTCATGTAAAAATAAGACATCCCTGAAAATAAGACCTAGCGCATCTTTGTGAGCAAAAATTAATATGACACTGTCTTATTTTCGGGGAAACAGAGTAATAGCAAAATAAAAGAAATTATAAAAATAAAGGCTGAGATACATGAGAGGGAAAACAAGAAAACAATGGAAAAAATAAATGCAGCTAAAAGTTGGTTCTTTGAAAGGATTAATAGAATCAATAGATCGTTGGAAAGCCTAACCAAAAAAAGAAGGAACAAATTTCTATAGACAGGATGAGGGATGAAACCAGGGTATTACAATGGATCCTAATGAAATTAAAAGGATAATTACACCGTGCTATGAAGGACTGTACTTCAATGAATTCAACAACTTGGAAGACATGGACAAATACTTGGAAAAACAATCCCTCCCTGGACTATCCCAGATGGATGTCAAGAATCTCAACAGACCCATAGCAATTGAAGAAATAGACAAGGTTATCAAGGTTACCAATCAAAAATCTTCTGAGCCAGACAGCCTCACAGAATTCTACTAAGCATTCAGGGAAGAACTGACACCAATCCTACACAAACTCTTCCACAGCATAGGAAATTCCTGAACTCTTTCTCTGAAGCTAGCAGGCGAGGATCCCACAAGAATTGAAAACTACAAACTAATATCTCTAATGAACATGGATGCAAAAATCCTTAACAAAATACTGGAGAATAGAATACAAAAGTATGAAAAATGAATACTTCACCATGACATGGTTCAGGAACGGTTCAACATATGAAAGTCCACCATCATTATTTGCCACATTGATATGAAAAATGAGAAGAACCGCATGATAATATCGATAGACACAGAAAAAGCACTCAACAACATCCAACACCCATTCCTGCTTAAGACACTCCGGAAGATAGGAATGAGAGGGAAATTTCTCCATATAATAGTACAATCTATGTATGCAAAACAAACAGCCAACATGGTAGTCAATGAGAAAAGAGGAAAACAATCCCACTGTAAAAGGATGTGCCTTGTCCTCACTTTTATTTAACATTGTACTGGAGGTCCAAGCTAACAACATAAGACAAAGGAAAGACATTAAAAGTATTCATTATGGGAAAGAACAGGTGAAACTTTCGCCCTACTGGGCATATACCCAGAAAAGGCAAGAAACAGACCATGGCCAGGCATTTGCACTCCAATGTTCATTGCAGCACAGTTCACAATTGCAAAGAATTGGACACAACCTAAATTTGAAATACAGAAGGACACTAACACAGAGGAAACACAAATTTGACAGGTGGGATATACTAAACACGTGTGTACATCAAAATACTTCACCAAGAGACTAATAAGTGAGCCCACAGACTGGGAAAATTTAGTAATGACACGTTAGATAATGGTCTTATTTTTAAAATCTACAATACTCCCCTAGCATACAATAAGAAAACACTAAAAGTCCACTGAGGGGGTGGGCAAAGGACCTGGACAGAAGTTTTATAGGGGCAGATATCCAAATGGCTAATAAACATATGAGAACATGTTTCCGATCTTTAGCCATAAGAGAAATGCAAATGAAAACAACTATGAGATACCACCTAACACCCTCAAAGATAGCCCAATTCAAATCAGAAAGCAACAAGTGTTGCAGGGGCTGTGGTGAGATAGGAGCTCTCATCCACTGTTGGTGGACCTGTAGGTATGTACAGCCACTGTGGAAATTGATTTCACAACACCTAAAACAAATGGAAATCGAGCTACCATGTGACCCAGAAATCCCCCTACTGGACATATACCCAGAAGAGGCAAGAAACAGACCATGGCCAGACATTTGCATTCTGATGTTCATCATGGCACAGTTCACAATTTTGCAAAGAATTGTGACAACCTAAATTTCAATCAATGGAAGAATGGATTAAAAAACTCTGGAACATACATACAATGGAGTACTAAGCATCCCTCAAAAGCAGTAATGAATGCTTGAAGCACATCGTCACATGGGAAGAGTTGGAGGAAATTATGCTAAGCGAAGTGAACCAAACACAAAAGAACAAGTACGTGAGTTCACTGAGGTAAGCTTAAAAAGCACAATGAGCATGGGGGGAAAGCTACTAAATGCATAAATTCTAGGGGTGAGGTCTAAGCACTCTGGCAGGGATCAGATCCAACCTAGGGATACGTTTGGCAGCCAACTGAAAAGGAGGGGAAAAGAAAAAGAAAAAAAAAAGAGGATGTGGGTAGGAAGGGGAACAGGATGCTAACCCACCCAGGGAGAGGATATTGTTCATGTCTCCACATGAAAGGAATAGAGGGACAGACCTCAACCTGGTGCGCCAAGACTTGAAGGCAACATAACGGCATGAAGCAGTGAACCAACAGAGAGATCTGCCAGGCTGGCCCCAATCCAGCTACGTGGACCCCCCTCCCCAGAAGGGTGCACTACAGAGGACAGCACTGAAGATATAGCCTGGGGAGAGGGAAGGAGAGAGATAGCAAGAGCGAGAGCAAGAGTAGGAGAGAGAACTGCATCCTGGCCCACCAAGCCCCAAGGATGACATTCCCGCTGGGAGCAGCCAATGCACAGAGAGGACCATAGGACCTGCCCCAATGAGACATGGCTCCCTCACTGACCCATAACGCTATGGGGGACAGCACTGGAGACACAGTGTGGGAATTGTGCCTGGTCTGACACCCCCACACAAGGCAAAACACAAGGGAGCACAACAGAGCTGCAAGGGGAACAAAGCAATGAAGTCCCTGAGGAATCCCCAAAATAGACTTCAGGGGCAGGGCTTAGTACCTCATCCTACTCAATCAGAAAACATCCATAAAGATCAGCAGACAGACCTGGAACTGTTTATAGGCTTTTATTGTTTTGTTTTCTTCATGTCTATCTAGTAAAGATAAGCAGGATAAACAATCCAGAGGAGAAAACAATGGGACCAACAGTTCCCAGGGAACATGGGAGGTGGGGGTGGGGGTGAGCAAAAAGAAGTGGAAGAGCCAACAAACCCAGGGACAAGGGAACAACAGTGATCTAAAATCAATGGTGAGGAGGGTATAGAATGCCTGGTGGGTTTGATCAAGTGCAATGTAGCTGAGAGGAAGTACAAAGAGCCGGATGAAGGTTGAACATGATAGTGAGATAGAAACAAAGTAAAAGGAAATAGAGGAAAGGACTAGGAGGCAAAGGACATTTACAGAGGTATGAATTCAGGTATATACATATATAAATATATTTTTATATGACAATAGGGATATAGGTTTTTGTACATATATTTACAGGTTAAGTATTAAGGTAGCAGATAGACAGTGAGCCTCTACTCAAGTCCTCCCTCAATGCAAGAACACTTTGTTCTATTAAACTGGCATTCCATGATGCTCACCTTCCTGACACGATCGCTGAAGAACAAAGTGGGTGCATAATCAAATGGAGTGAAGAAAGCTGATGGGGCCTGGCTATTAGAAGATATAGCATCTTAAAGGCTTGAAGTTAAACAAGTGGTCATCTATCAGGGAAGCAACAAAGTCCACATGGAAGAAGCACATCAACCCATGTGATCATGAGGTGATGATGGGATCAGGTATCAGGCATCAGAAGACCCAAAACAAGCAATCATATCGATGCGAACAAGGTGGGGAGGGGGCGCAGAGTGGAGACCCAAAGCCCAGCTATAGACAATTAGACATCCCCTCACAGAAGGGTCACAAAGAAGGGATGAGCCAACCAGGGTGCAGTATAGCACTGAAGAAACATACCACATTCCTCTAGTTCTTTAATGCTTAAGTAGAAAGAAAATGTTCTGGAAATGATGATGGAAATATATGTACACATGTGCTTAATCCAGCTGATATATGGATAAGATGTATAAGAGCTGTTAGAGCTCCCAATAAAATTATTTATTAAAATAAAATAAATAAAATAAAACCTACACTCATGCACCTATCTCATATTCTTCTTACCAAAGCAACTATCACTCCCTCCTCATCTCCACGCAAGATGATTTCTACCTCCTATCTTATCCTCCTCTAACCTAAAGAGCCAACCCTGCCCACCCCCACACACAAACCAGAAGCCTATGTATCATCTAAAGCTGGACCAGTATGTGGCACAAACAACAGCCATCAGCAGCGGCCACACAAAAATTTAGAGACACAGCAGTCAACAACTGAAGACTACCCAAACCCAATGGAATACACAGAAACGCCCTTGAACGGCCAGAAAGAGAATACAAGAGAATGGTGCTTAGGGCGGTACAAGAGATCAGGGGGTCAAACCAGAAAATGAAACAAGTGGAGATACTAAAAATCTCACACCCAAAGGAAATTCAAAAATTGAGTAATGAGTTAGCAGAAATCAAAAACATGGTACAAGATCTGAGTAATAGAATGGGAGAAAAGGAAAATTGAATCAGTGAACTTGAAGACAACCAAGCAGACGTCAGCAAATGAGAGAAACAATCAAACAAAAAAGCAAAAGAATCTGAAGAAGCCAGAGGATGATGTGGGTGCCATGAAACAAAACAAGTGTCAAAACACTGGCGTTCCAGAGCCTGAAGAAACAAATGCCCACAGTTAAAATAATAAGGGGATTCTTGGAAGAAAATTTCCCAATATCACAAAGGAGATCAAGTCCGTAAATCTGATATTAGCCCATATGTCCAATACCGATCTATAAAGTCTTCTTCTGACTCATGAAACATATGCAATGATGCCAAATGCATGAAGATCACAGACTAGTGTGTGTGGGGTTTTTTTGGGGGATGCAGGGGGAAGTCTTGTGGATCCAGTGGCATTGTAAGCATCTCGGACCTGGAAGGGGTCTCCACATGGCTTCTCTGGCTCCAGAAGTCTGGCTCCATCAGCCTGTCTGCATGTGTCTTCTCCACAAGATGTCTTGCACGCAAGGAGTGAGCAGAGAGAGAGTGTGTGTCTCCCGCCTCCAAGGAGGAAATGCAGAAGTTCCCAGAATCTTTAGGAGAAGGCCATTCCCACACAGAGGCCTCATTGGCTATCACCTGATTGACAGGCTAGACTCCACGCCTTCACTCATAATTCTCAAATTGACAACAGATTATATAACTACCATACACCCCTAAAGAACAGCAATGAAACACCTCATGGCATGGAAGGATCTGGAAGACATGCTGAGTGAAGTTAGTCAATCACAAAAAGACAAATACTGTATGAGTCTACTGCTGTAGGGACAAGCAGCAGGACCAGAACAAGCTCAGGCATGCAGGGCATCTAGCCTGCTGACCAGGGTGGCCAGACAGCCTGGTAGAGCGCCTGACTGGTGCCAATGAACCATACACCATCCTTTCTAGGTACGCATCTTGTAGGTCACTGCTGCAGGGCACCTCACATCAGCTGGGATCAAATTATTGAGGAAGGGAAAGGGGATGTTGTCTACTGAGTGGCTGCTATGCAAAGCTATGACGAAGCCCCTGGACAGGTAGACAGCTTGTGGTAGTTACACAATTTCATATCAACTCGATAAAAGATTGAAGGGGTGGAGTCTAGCCTGTCAATCAGCTCACAGCTTGATGATTCCTCCTTGTGGGCGTGGCCTTATCATGAGGTTTCTGGAAACTTCCTCTCTTCCTTCCTGGAGGCGGGACACTCTCTGTCTTTGTCTTCCTGTTGACAGGCCATATGGAGCCATGCTGATGGCAGCCAGAGCCCTAGATCTGGAAGATCCACGAGGAGACCCCCATCAGCGTTGAGATGCTTCCACCACCACTGGATTCTCAAGACTTTCCACCCATCAGCCTGTGATCGTCCTGCACTTTGCATCATTGCATGTGCTGCATGAGTCTAAAGAGGAATTTATGGACTAGTATTGGATATATGAGCTAATATGGGACTTATGGACTTGAACTGGACTGGACTAGGATGTTTTGTCAATATTCAATTGCTCTTTGATATAAGGCATATATATATAAATGACAATGTGTTTGTTTCTCTAGTCAACCCAGACTAACACAGCCCTACCAGAAGTATGAGGATCACTGATGGCAAAAACAAGTCCGGAGAGGGGAAAAGGAGCAAACACATCTGGAGGAGCACAAATGCAGGAAAAATGAGAGGGCTGACCTCCAGGCTGGGGGAAGAATGACTGAAAATGCTTTGGGGACTGTGGTAGTTATATAATCTGTTGTCAATTTGAGAGGATTATGAATGAAGGGGTGGAGTCTGGCCTGTCAATCAAGATACAGCCAATGAGGCCTCTGTGTGGGCATGGCCTTCTCCTGAGGATTCTGGGAACTCAATATTCCTCCTTGGACGTGGGAGACACAGTCTCTCTCTGCTCACTCCCTGAGAAACGCTCTACTGACAAGACACATGGTGCTCTGCTGATAGAGCCTGTGCCCTGGGAGCTGAAGGAGCTGCATGGAGACCCCTGCCAATGCTGAGATGCTTACAACACCACTGGATCCACAAGACTTCCCACCACTGGCCTGTGATCTTCCTGCATTCAGCATCATTACATGTATTTTGTGAGTCTGAAGAGGACTATATAGATTGATATCAAACATATGGGCTATTACCAGATCTACCAACTTGATCTGGACTGGACTGGGATGTTTTCTCAATATTCAATTGTTTTTGTATATAAACCTCTTTCTTATACACATATGAGTGTCTCCCTGGATTTGTTTCTCTAGTTTACCTGGACTAACACAGGGACCCTAGGGAGGAGTGTCCCTGGTGGTATTCACCAAATGGGCCATATTGACCCAGGTTTCTGGGTGCATTCTGGGGACCCAGACTGGATGCTGTGGAATGCTGGGGCATTGAATCCTGGATGTTCAGGGCACACGGCTGCATCGGTGAAATCTGATGAAAAAATCCGCTGGGTGAACTGGCCTCTACCTCAAACACACTTGTAACCTGAGGACTTGAGACTGAAAATTCATGCTGGTCCTAGAGTGTTGTACTGTTTTCGGAAGGCAAATAATCATGGTCTTGCTACATCAGTGGCCTGTATGTTGTATATTATTATTCCAGCAAACCTGTGACTGACAATCTCATTGATTATTATTGTAAATTTCCCTGACAATTAACACCCATTGTTTGTATAAATAGCGTCCAGGGTGCAGTTTCCTTAACCAGTTCCCTGCGTTAGCTGGCAAGGCTCACTTCCTGCAAGACATCCCTGAGGAGAAGCCACATGGACCTACCCAATTGCAGCCCTGGGTGCTGGAGCACCCATGTGGAGACCCCTGCCAGCGCTGAGATGCTTACACACTCACTGACTCGGCTTTCCTCCTGCAGTTGGCATCATAGTGTGTATTTTGTGAGATGGAGAAGGGCTTTGTGGATTGGTGTTGGACATATGGGGAAATAATGTTGGACTTGTGGGCTTGGGCAGCACTGGGTTGGGATGTTCTCTTGATGCGCACTTAGCCTTTATATAAAACTCTCTCTTATACATAAGTTTATGTGGATTTGGATTTGTTTCTCTAAAGTACCCAGACTAAAACACCACCCTCATAGCCCCTTGATAAATTATAAATTATTATTATTTTCCTATCTTATACCAAGCAAGGAGGTTTGAAAAGGAGCCAAAGGCAGATTTTTTTTTTAAAAGAAAAGATTCCTACATTTAGCATCATCAAATGTGCTGCGTGAGTCTAAAGAGAAGCTACTACTAAAGACTAGTATCGGACATATGGGCTAATATCAGATTTATGAACTTGATCTGGACCGGGTTGGGATGTTTTCTCAATATACAATTGCCATTTTATACAAAGCTCTCTCTTACACACACACACACACACACACACACACACACACACACACACACACGAAAGTAAAACAGATCCAGGAATGGGTTTTGGACTTGCAATAAAACCTAGCTTAAGACTTGTCCTCAGGAAAGGAAAACAGAAGATATGGGTGCTATAGTAAAGTGTGGTGAAGAAGTTAGATGGTGTCTAGCTGTCAGATAAAATAGCATCTAGTGTCTTAAAGGCTTGTTTCAAAACAAGCAGCCATCTAAGTGAGATGTCAACTAAGTCCACACAGAAGAAGCTTGCCAATATCAGTGACTGAAGGATTGTAAGTCATAAATTCCAAAGCTGAAGGAAGGAATAGTATCAGAGCCTAAAATTGTGAGAATCTGTCTGCAGAGGCTATGGATGACAGTGGAAGCCCAAGATACATTTCCTTCATAGGAAAGAAGTCTCTGGTGATTTCCGTCTATCCATAATAGGGGGATGGGAGGAAAGTAGTCACCAAATAGAGTGAATTGGAGCGATGACTACAAAAGACGAAAATGAGAAACCTGACTTGGATGGTTAAAACCTTGCCAGTTGGTCCCCTCTCTGATGCATGTTAGGCCTGATGTGCTTTTCAACATTGTCTGCATTTTGTTACTGCTGTTGTTTTTCATATTGGGGTTTATCTCAGATGTATTATATCATTGGGGGTCACCTTTTTGAATTTCTGTTTCATGTTTTTCTGTTTTCAGTGTATGAAACCCAGGATTGATGAACCTACAGGGACAGGAAGTAGAGTAAGGGTGGGTACAGTGGTGGCAGGGGTAGTGGGAGTGGGGATAAAAGGGAGCTGACAACAAGGAGTTCAGGGAGGAAAAGACTGTTTTGAAACTGACTGTGGTAGCAATTGTACAGTACTGTTTGATGTGGTTGAACTATGGAATCATATATCTGTATCAACTCCCAGTAAGTACTACGGTTGTGAGAAGAAAAAGAGAAAAAGCATCATCAGTCATCAGTGAGTTGATTCTGCGTCATAGCAATCTCATGTGTGGCCCAGTAGAACTGTGCTCGTCGGGTCTGGTTAGTAGTCAGAGACGTGAATAGTTTGTACCACTCATTGATGCCAAGGTTTTACATAAGTACAATTATATAGTCCAATAGTCCCTTGCTATCAATGGGAGACTGGCTCCAGGATACCCTCACCCACCCCTGCCCTCAAATCCTAAGATGCTCAGGGCTCTTATATAAAATAACATCATATTTATGGCTGACCTACACACATTCTCCCTATATCAAATGTAAATAGTATATAAACAGCACCTCGTGCTCCCTCTTAGCCTTTGAGGAATTGCTTTAACCACTCAATTGCTTTCCCCACCAAATGCCTGAATATTTTTAATTCATGGTTGCTTCAATCTACAGATGGGACCTGTTGATATGGATGGCCAACTGTATGTATTCTTTTGTGTCCAACTTTTTCACTCTGCAACCTTATTCTGAGATACACCCATATTATTGGTGTATCAATATATTTTTCCCATGTTTATCAGAGAATTGTTCAATTGTATGATAATATGGCTTCTAAAAATCTGTTCACTTGTTGATGGACATTTGAGCTGTTTACTGTTTGGTTCTATTACTATGAAAACTGCTATGTATATTCATGTGCAGGCTTTTGTTTGGATATAGGCATATTCATTTTTTAAATTAAAAGATCATTTTATTGGGGGCTATTACAACTCTTTTATCAATCCATACATCAATTGATGGTCTTTTTTTTTACTGAGTTTTGCAAAATGTGTTTTCTTACAAATTGAAAGTTTTTAGAAACCCTGCAAGGAGTATATCTACTGACGTCATTTTCCCCCAACACCATATGGTCATTTTGTATCTCTGTGCCACACTTTTGTAATTTTTGCAATATAATAATTCTATCCCATACTTAATAGGCCACAGGATAGTGTAAACACAGCTTTATATTCATTGGGAAACCTCAGTATCCATGTGACTGCTGTATTAGTCCAGGTAGACTAGAGAAACAAATCCAGGGAGACTCATATGTATATAAGGAAGAGGTTTATATACAAGAGCAATTGAATATTGAGAAAACATCCCATCCCTGTCCAAATCAAGTCCATAAGTCTGATATTAGCCCATATGACCGATACCAATCTATAAAGTCCTCTTCGGACTCATGAAATACATGCAATGACGCTGAATGCAGGAAGATCACAGGCCAGTGGGTTGGAAGTCTTCTAGATCCAGTGGCACTGTAAGCATCTCAGCACTGAAGGGGTCTCTACGTGGCTTCTCCAGCTCCAGAGGTCTGGTTGCATCAGGGTAGATCCATGTGGCTTCTCCAGCTCCCAGGGTGTAGCACCATGTGTCTTGTCAGTACAGTCTCTCAGAGAATGAGCCTTGAGTCTTGTCAGTAGAGAGTCTCCAAGGGAGTGAGCAGATAGAGTGTGTGTCTCCCACCTCCAAGGAGGAAATATAGGAGCTCCCAGAATTCTCAGGAGAGGGCCATATCCACACAGAGGCCTCATTGGCTATGACCAGATTCACAGACTAGACTCCACCCCTTCACTCCTAATCCTCTCAAGTCCCAAATTGACACCAGATTATTTACCACACTTGCCTTATTGTGATCTTTGCTTTATTGTTGGTCTGGAAATGAACCCACAAATATCTGAAGAATTTCTATATATGCCTTTGATTCTCTTGTGTAGATAGCTAGGAGTAGAGTGGCTGAATCATTTGATCCCAAACCAAACACCCAGCCATTAAGTGAATTCCAACTCAAAGCAACCCTATAGGACAGGGTAGAACTGCCACAGTAGGCTTTCAAGACTGTGACTCTTTATGGGCATAGAAAGCCTCATCAATCTCCCAAGGAACAGCTGGGGATTTTGAACTGCTGACCCTATGTTATATTTAACCATATGAGAAACTGCCATACTCTTTCACAGAGTGGCTGAACTATTTTATTGTCTCACCAGCTTTGTAGAAAAGTTCCAGTTACTCCACATATTTGTGAAGAGATGGTATTTCCAGTCGTTTTAACTTTGGCCATTATAATGGCTGTGCAATGATATCTCATTATGGTTTTAATGTGTATTTCCTTAATAACTAATATGATGGCCAAAATATGACTAATGAAGAGCTGCCTTCTTAAAGTAGAGTTGTCCAGAATGACATGGATGGCGCAAAGCCTGCAGGACGATAATCTTTGGGAACTTAATTTACTGATTGGACACAACTCAAAACAAGAGGAAACAGCTACAAACATCATTTAATAGTCAGAACTTGGAATGTACTAAGTATGAATCTAGGAAATTTGGAAGTTGTCAAGGAAGAAACGAAACACATAAAGATCAATATTCTAGGTGTTAGTGAGCTGAAATGGACTAGTACTGGCCATTTTGAATCAGAAAATTATATGGGTTACTATGCCAGGCACGACAGATTTAAGAGGAAAGGTATTTCATTCATTGTCAAAAAGGCTATTTCAAGATGTATGTTGAAGAGACTCTGAAAAGTGCTCTTAATCATAGAGTGGTAGCTAAGGCAATGGGGAAAATGATTGAATCAAACAGCTGAACAGAAAAACTTCAAAGGCAGCTCAACAAGACAAAGACAAATATTATAATGAACTGTCCAAAGAACTACAGACTTGGGAAACCGAAACCATGAACATGGTCAGGAATCTGAAACTGAATGGACTAAAGAAAAAATGTCAAGCCTTGAGTTGCAATATTGAAAGATTCTATGGGCAAAATATTGAACGATGCAGGAAGCATCAAAAGAAGATGGAAAAGAATACAGAGTCAAAGTGCCCAGAAGAACCAGTTGATAGCCAACCATCTCAGAAGGTACCATATGATCAACAACCAATGGTACCAAAGGAAGAAGTTTAAGCTAAACTGAAAGCATTAGCCAGAAACAAAGTTCCAGGTATCAATGGAATACCATCTGAAATGTTTCAACAAGCTAATGAAGCGCTGGAAGCACTAATTCATCTATGCCAGTAAAACTGGAAAAGAGTTACTTGACCAACTGATTGGGAAAAGTCCATTCCAAAGAAAGGTGACCCACAGAATGCTCAAATTAAAAAACAATATCACATGCAAGTAAATTTTAGCTCAAGATAATCCAACAACGGTTGCAACAGTACATTGACAGGGTTCAGAGGTTCAGTCAGGGGACTTGGAAAAAGGGGTATCATGACTGATGTCAAAGAGATTATGGCTGAAAACACAGAATACCAGAAAGAGGGTTTACTTGTGTTTTATTGACTATGCAAAAAGCATTTTAGGTAGTTAGTTTATTGTGCCAACCTAGCCAATAAACACATGTGGGGTTAATTGAAGGGCAAAGGGATAAATGGCTCGGTGAACCTCGCCTTTCTAGTTCTCAGGTCTCTTGCTTTGTGATGGTCAGACCAGGGTGCAGCTGCCTTAGGCAGTTCCCTGATTTAGCTGGCGAGGCTTACTTCTTGCAAGACATCCCTGAGGAGAAACCACATGGACCTACCCAAATGCAGCCCTGGGTGCTGGAGCACCCATGTGGAGACCCCTGCCAGCGCTGAGATGCTTACACATTCACTGACTTGGCTTTCCTCCTGCAGTCGGCATCATTGCGTCTATTTTGTGAGATGGAGGAGGACTTTGTGGATTGGTGTTGGACATATGGGTTAATGGGTTAATGTTGAACTTGCGGTCTTGGGAAGCACTGGGTTGGGATGTTTTCTTGATGCACACTTAACCTTTATATAAAACTCTCTCTTATACATGAGTTTTGGGGGATTTGTTTCTCTAAAGTACCCTGTCTAACACAGCATCCTACTGTGTGGATCCTAACAAACTATGGACAGCCTTGAGGAAAGGGACTTCCAGAATACTTTATTGTGCCCATAAGGAACTCATACATGGATCAAGAGGCAGTTGTGAGAACAGAACAAGGGCATACTGCTTGGTTAAGTATCAGGAAAGGTGTGTCAGGGTTGTGTCCTCTCACCAGATTTATTCAATCTGTATGCTGAGAAAATCATCTGAGAAGTTAGATTATATGAAGAAAAATGCAGCATCAGGACTGGAGGAAAGCTCGTAAACAACCTGAGATATGCAGATGACACAACCTTACTTGCTGAAAATGAGGACTTGAAGCCCTTGCTGATGAAGATCAAGGATTACAGACTTCAGTATGGATGACAACTTAATGTAAAGAAGAGCAAAATCTTCACAACTGGACCAATAGGTAACATCATGATAAATGGAAGAAAGGCTGACATTGTCAAGGATTTTGTCTTGCTTGGATCCAAAATCAATGCTCATAGAAGCAGTAGTCAAGAGATCAAATGATACGTAGACCTCTTTAGAGTGTTGAAAAGCAAGGAGGTTCCTTTGAGGACTAAAGTGTGCCTGACCCAAGCCAGGATATTTTCAATCTTCTCACATAGTTGTAAGTTGGACAGTGAATAAGGAAGACCGAAGAAGAGTTGATGCATTTGAATTGTGGTGCTGGAGAAGAATACTGGAAGTACCACGGACTGTCAAGAGGACAAACAATTCTGTCTTGGGAGAAGTATAGCCAGAGTGCTCCTTAGGGACAAGGATGGTGAGACTCTGTCTTATATACTTTGGACATGTTGTCAGGAGAGACCAGTCCCTGGAGAAGGACCTCATGCTTGGGAAAGTAGAAAGGCAGTGAAGAAGAAGGCCCTTGATAAGATGCAACAATGTGGCTGCAACAATGGGCTCACGCACAGGAACTATTTTAAAGACGGGGTAGGACCGGGTAGTGTTCTATTCTGTTGTGCATAGGGTCACTATGGGTTGGAACAGACACCATGACACCTAACAAGAATGACAACATTTTGAAATACAATGCTGTCTGTGATAGGATTCTATCTATTCCCATACAACTATTACTCAAATTTGTGTAAAACCCACTAAAGCTAGTGATACAGCAATGAAAGAATTCTACAAACATCTTCAGTCTGAAATTGATCAAACATGCAATCAAGATACACTGATAACAATTGGTGATTGGAATGCAAAAATTGAAAACAAAAGGAACAGTAGTTGGGAAAATTTGGTCTTTGTGATAGAAAGTAAGCTGGAGATCACATGGTAGAATTTTGCAAGATCGATGAGTTATTTATAGCAAATATCCTTTTTTCAGAAAGACCAACAGTGACTCTACACATGGACCTCTCCAGATGGAATACACAGAAGTCAAATTGACTACATCTGTGGGAAAGCATGATGGAGAAACTCAGTATCAGCAGCTAAAAGCAGGCCAGAGACAGACTACGGAACAGACCATCAATTGCTCAGATGTAATTTCAGGCTGAAAGTGAAGACAATGAAAACAAATCTACAAGAAACAAAATATGTCATTGAGTATATTCCACCTCAATTTCAAGACCATCTCAAGAACAGATTTACCTCATTGAAAATTAATGACAGAGACCTGATGGGCTGCAGGAGGACATCAAGAGCATCATTCAAGAAGAAAGAAAAAGGTCACGAAGAAAATAGGAAAGAAAGAAAAGATAAAAATGGACGTCAGAAGAGATGCTGAACCTGGATGTTAGTCATAGAGTAGCTAAGGCGAATGGAAGAAATGACGAAGCTAAAGAGCTGAATAGAAATATCAAAGGACAGTTTGAGAAGCCAATTAAATTATTCTAATGAAATGCGTGAAAACTTGAAGTTACAAAACCAAAAATAAAGAACAGGTTTAGCCTATCTTAAATTGAAAAAACTCAAGCCTGAGTTTGCAATATTGAAAGATTTTGTGAGCAAAATATTGAATGATGCATAAAAAGAGAGATAGAATATGCTATCACTGTACCAAAAAGAATGCGTTGACATTCCACCATTTCAAAAGGTAGTATATGATCAACAAACAACCAATATTACTGACAAAAATTCGACCTGCACTGAAAGCATCAGCCAAAACCAAGACTCTAGGAATTTACTGAATATCTATTGAAATGTTTCAACAAGTTAATGAAGCACTGGAAGCACTCACTGGTCTATGCCAAGAAATTTGAAAGACAACTGACTGGAAGTGATCCGCATTTGTCCCCATTCCAAAGAAAGATGACTCCGCAGAATGCTCAAAGTATAAAACAGTGTCATCAGTATCACATACAAGTAAATGTTGGCTGAAGATTATCCATCAACAGTTGCAGCAATGTCTTGACAGGGAGTTTCCAGAAGTTCAGGCTGGATTTAGAAGAGGACTTGGAAAAAGGGATAGCATGGCTGATGTCAGATGGATTGTAGCTGAAAGCAGAAAATACCAGAAAGATGTTTACTTGTGTTTTATTGTCTACGCAAAAGTGTTTGACTGTGTGTATCCTAACTAACTATGGATAGCCTTAAGAAGAATGGGAACTCCAAGATACTTCGTTGTGTGTATGCAGCACTTGTACACAGAGCAAGAGGCAGTTGTGCAAACAGAACAAAGGAACACTGCGTGGTTTACAATCAGGAAAAGTGTGATTATATTTATCATACTTATTCAGTCTGTGGGCTGAGCAAAGAGAGTATTCTTGTTCAGGTACCTGGAGCGGAAAGAGGGATCCGCAGGGCGTGAGGTGTCTCTCCAGGTCATTTTTGATGAGTCATGATTTAAAGCCTGACATCAGCAGGCAAAGGACGGCACACAGAGGTGCCACCTGGCACTCAGGGGGGAAGTGTCCTTCAGAGAGGGAATAAACTTCCCCGCCACCCAAAGTCACTGCCATCGAATCAATACTGACTCATAGTGACCTTATAGGATGGAGTAGAACTGCCCCTGTGGATTTCTGAGGCTATGTTTATGGGAGTAGAAAGTCCCGTTTTTTTCTCCCTCAAATCAGCTGTTGGTTTCGAACTGCCCACCTGTGGATTGCAGCCCAACATGTAATCACTATGCTGCCCGGATCCAGGGCAGACGAGGAAAGGCAGTAATCTATGACTATAGACCACATCTGTGATATTGTCAGCAACAGGACATGACAGGAGGCCCCTGTCAGTTTTGATTCAAGGCTCAGTTACAATGGAAATGACTGACAGACACACGGAAGAAGGATGAGCGAGTCGCTCTCTGGTCTTGTAGTCACCAGAAAGGCGAGGGCTACGGAGGCAGGCGTGTTGTCTGAACCGCACGCCTTAGGTGGGTGATGTGTTGTAGATCTGATGTATGCAGCTCCGTAGGCGGTGGTTTTGAGAAGTGGGCTAATGGTTGTCAAGGTTCCGCTGATATTTAAAAGGTATTCTGCTGTCACAGTTAGCTCACAGCACATTTACATGGCAAAAGGAAAAGAGTACATTATAAACCAGGTATCTGGCAGTTGCCACCTTAACTAGGCGATAACACTTGACATCATTTTTCAGGGGTCAATCTGAGATTATATACCTCCTGCTGTGATTCAGTATGAAATAAGCAGTCTCATGGAGGGAAGCATTCTTCCCAAAGTGTGTAATCTGAATCTAGTCGAAAGCTTCACGGTCAACACTGTCCAACAGAAATGTACTGTGAGCCGAATATGAAACTTAAAATCTTCTAGTAGCCACATCAGAAGTGAAAGTGAAAGGTACAAATAAGATTTAATAATTCATTTAACTCTCAGTATGCAAAATATATGGTGCAATGTGTAACTCATATGCAAATTATTGAAGTACTGCATATTTTTTGGAAATCTTTTTTATTATTATCATTTTATACATATGTATGTTGCCATCATCCTTTTCTAAAGATTTCCTTTCAACTTGCGCCTTTGGTATCAGCTTTTCATTTTTTCTCTCCCTCCCTCAGGGACCCTTGATAATTTATAAATTATTATTATTTTCATATCTTACACTGATCGCTTTCTCCCTTCACTCACATTTCTGTTGTTCGTCTCCCTGGCGGGGGTAAGGATGGGTGAGGGTGGAGTGGGTGTTATACAATGATCATTGGCTCCCCTTTCTCTCTCCACTTCCCCCTACCCTCATGGTATCGCTACTCCCATTATTGTTCCTGGATTCCATGAGAGCTCTTATCTGTACCCATGTACATGCTCTGCTCTAGCTGGATTTGTAAGGTAGAATTTAGGTCATGAGAGTTGGGGGGAGGAAGCATGAAAGAGCTAGAGGAAAGTTGTATGTTTCGACGGTGCTGTACTGCACCCTGGTTGGCTCGTCCCTTCCTTGTGACCCTTCTCTGAGGGGATGTCCGATTGTCTACAGATGGGCTTGGGGTCTCCACTCCACCCTTCTTGTTTGCATGTCTTTGAAATCTTAATGTGTGTTTTATACTTAAAAAACTCACTGAAATCAAGTCAATGCTGATTCGCAGCGGCACCCATTGGGTTTCCGATCCTGTAAGTGTTTATAGGAGGAGGAAGCTCTGTCTTTCTCCCATGGAACGGCTGGTGATTTCAAACTGCTGACCATGTGGATCGCAGCCCAATGCGTAACTGCTACGCCACCAGGACTCCTTCTGTACTCAAAGTACATATCGCTTCTCGGCCTCTTGGCTAAGGTCAAGTGTAGTATACTCAAGGCACACCACAATTCAGACGTACCATGTTTCTAATGCGCACCAGCCACAGGTAGTTCTGTGTACCATGCCAGTCGGTGCAAGTCTAGGCCTGACTTTGAAAAACAAAAGAAAGATGAACAATTAAAGGCATTTAGAAAAATCCAAATGCAGAATATTTGGGGCTGTTAAAAAAGTAATGTGCTGGTCTTTTTATTTTTCCCTAGTAAGTACATGTGTTAGGCTGGCTTGACTAGAGAAACAAAACCAGGGACATGCATATATGTATAGGAAAGAGCTTTATATCAAAGAACAATGGAATATGAAGAGAACATCCCAGCCCAATCCAGATCAAATCTATAAGTCCAATATGTTCGATACTAGTCCATAAATTCCTCTTCAGACTCATGTAGCCACTCGCAATGATGCCGAATGCAGGAAGATCACAGGCCAGTGGGTGGAAAGTCTTGTGGATCCAGTGGTGGTGGAAGCATCTCAGCACTGGCACAGGTCTCCACGTGGCTCCTCCAGCTCTCCAAGTGTCTCAACAGCAGCAAAGTGAAGTAGAGCGAGAGAGAGAGTGCAGTCCGCCTCCAGGAAGGAAGAGAGGAAGTTCCCAGAATCCTCATGAGAAGGCCACGCCCCAAAGGAAGCATCATCGGCGGTGTCCTTTTTGACAGGCTAGGCTCCACCCCTTCAGGCCAAGATCCTCAAATTGATATGCGATTATGCAGCTACCACAGCAGAAAAGCTAGAAAAGGCAATCTTGGAAAAATGGGAAACATTTGGTTGTTTGATACTATGGAATTATTAATTTTCTTAGGTGTGATAATAGCATTGTGGTTCTATAAAATCATGACCTTGTTCTTAGGAGATGCATTCTGAAGTATTTGGGGATAAAGTATCATAATGTATATAGCTTATTTTTAAGTAGTTCAGAAGAGTAAAACAAATAAACAAACAAAACCTCAAACACATGCACACATGCATGGGTATACACCCCCCACACACACACACAGAAATAAAGTCAACGTGACAAAATGTAAATAATTGATGAATTAGGTGGAAGTGTATGCATATACATTGTTTCATTCTTAGCATTTTTTTCTGTATGATTAAAAATGTTTAAAGTAAACTGGGAGTAGGAAGGGAAACGTTTCAAGTGAAAGGGAAGTCTCCAGCGACCATGAGACTTTAGGAAATGCCTCAGTTCTGTTCTTCAGAAGAATATAGGCACAGAGAACAATGACAATCTTCTCTCATTTGCTGTACTTGAGCTTGAATGCTGCAACTCCTCTCATTGCTAGGTGCCCTAAAGCACCTGGCCCAGGCCAAGCCGCCTCTGTGCCTCTCCTTCTCCCTGAGCATAAACCCAAGCTGGGGACCCTGTTCCTGGGACAAGATCCCAAAGAAATATGCATTTGCAGGCACAAGAGAAGAAAATTGACAATCAGACATGCTCTTCAGAAGTGTAACGGGAAAAAGCAAGGGCAGTGCCCGAGAGAAAGCTTCCTTTTTCTGAGCAATGCCCACTTAATGTCCGGGGAGGGCGCCACAGACTGGTGTGGCCTCTTGTTGAGATGCAGAGGTGAAAGGGAGAAAGAGAAGGGGAAAGATGGGGGAGTTCCTTTTCTTTCCAAAAGCAAAGGATGGGTGAAGTCTTCAGTCTGTGAATAGCCTGAAGGTTCCCTGTGAGTGACACACACGACTCTGTCATGAGAGGAATTGTGAAAAACAGAGGGTACAGTTCACAGAAATGTGAATTGGGCAAAGCAGTCTTATTATTGCTTGCCCAGCTGCTGAGTGCAGCAACAAATCCGACCATCAGAAGAGGGTTTAGGAGCCTAGAAGGAAAGTTATAAGCCTAATGATGACTTTTATTAAGGGGCCAAATTATTATATGACGCAAAGTTTGTGGGGGGGGAAATCATAACTTACTTAGGGGAACCATCAACCTATGGCCCTTCCAAAATGCCAAATTTCCTTTTATTTCACTTACCTTCCATAGCTTGCCATGTTGTTTTGGTGCCATTGAAACCATTCCAGCCCAGCGTGACCTGATGCACAACAGAAGGAAACGCTGCCTGGCCCTGCCCCATCCTCACAATTGTTCCTATTGAGCTCACTGTTGGAGCCCCTGTGTCAATCCATCTCCTTGAAGACCTTCCCCTGTTCACGGCCCCTCCACTGTGCCAAGCCTGATGTCCTTCTCCAGGCAGCGGCCTTTCGTTTCTTTCCTACCTATAAAAGTTCACGGAAAAGTCAGATGAAAAGGTAGTGGAATTTTATCACTAACATTTTGAAGCCCCTTTGCAGCGTTTCAAACCAAAGGTACAATTCAGGTCCTCTAATGTGCAGTGCTGTGGATTCAACGTAACTGAGCTCTCCTGGGCATACATGGTTTGCCTCATGATTCCTAATTTATCTACTTCCATAAACATGTTTTAATTGGGATGAACTCAGGGAAAAGCAAGTATAGTAGGTGAGCTTTGGGGAAGAGGAGACAGAGTGGTCATCTTTGGGGGGGACGCCAAGAACCTCTGACCTAACCATTTAACTGAACGTTGGAAAGCAGTCTCAAACAGAAGCCCCATTCCTTGGGTCACTTCACTTGCAGCTTCCCCCAAACTCTGCTCTTTTGCCAGCTTCCTGAAATCATCTACTGACTCTCTTTTGCTCACATTAAAAACGACTTCCTTCCACGCTTATCTAGATCTTTTCTTGCATTTAGAAAAAGGTCAATGCCTTCATCTAACATCATTGCTGGTTTCCCAGGGTTAACGACTTGACTGGGTCTGATCAGCTAGCTTTGCAATAGTTCCTCATCTCTGGAGTTCATTCTACTGCCTAGACCCACCACTCACAACGGCACAGCACCGAGAGGATTGGCATGGTGAGAAAGTGAGGCAGTTGTGGCTACAGATTTTAATCACATGCGGCCCGCTTCTGAAGGAATGTGGCTTCCTCCTACCTTTAGCCTTTGGAAGCGCTGTTTGTAGGGAATGAGAGAGATGTCAAATGTGCAGCGAGAACAAAGTCTGACAGCCACTGTGTCCTGGGGAAAGGAGGGGCGGCAGTGTGCGCTCTCCGCGCAGTTCTTTTTGGCCGGACCCTCTGGACTCAAGCCCTGCGCCCCCAGGAAACCTCCTCGGATCATAGGGTCCCCATAGCTTTCTTTCCACTGTGGTTTTCCCATCTGGAAATAGGAAGTCTAGAGACACCGCTACAAATAACAAAGCAAAATCAAAGCCACACTGCCGCCAAGTCCATTCTACTTCACTGTGATCCTACAGGAAAGGTAGAACTGACCTTGTAGGTTTGCAGGACTGTAACTCTTCACAGGAGGAGCAAGCCTCATCTTTCTGCCAAGGAGCAGATGGTACTTTCGAACTTCTGACCTTGCAGTTAACAGCCCCATGTGTAACCCACTAATCCATCATGTCCCCTCAAGACACTGCAGCAGGCCCATATGCCCCTCCCTTAATATTTCAGAGTGCCCCTGATATTTCCAGCTGGCAGCGTTCACACCGTGTGCCTGGCGTTTTTACCTGGAACCTACAGGGCAGTTCTTAAGTGCTGGGAAACTGACAGTGCAACTTCCACAGAATCATTCAAGCAACGAATGATGGGCGATGATGTATAAATATCCCAACATCCTCATCCCTCGAGGTGGGATAGTTCTGAGGTGTGTGTTGATCACTGCTCCCCAGAGTTCCTCTATAGCAGCGGTTCTCAACCTTCCTCAGGCCGCGACCCTTTCATACAGTTCCTCATGCGGTGGTGACCCCCCAACCATACCATTATGGTCGTTGCTACTTCATCACTGTCATTTTGCTGCTGTTATGAATCAGAACTTAAATATCTGATATGCAGGATGTATTTTCATTGGTACAAATTGAACATAACTAAAGCCTAGTGATGAGTCACAAAACAATATGTAATTATAGATTGTGAACTATTGTGTGTTTTCCAATGGTCTTAGGCAACTCCTGTGAAAGGGTCGTTCGACCCCCAAAGGGATCTCGACCCACAGGTTGGGAACCACTGCTCGCTAGGGTTAAGGTACAGTTGCCCACTGGCTAGCTGGCTTCATAATTCGCTTTTTACGAGCTGTCTTTCTCTCACTGACTCACTTCCTCACTCTCCGACTGGCATTTCCTTTGATTATCTCCCACATAGACTACTTGCTCTCTGCTCCTGATCTCAAAGCCGGCTTTAGGAGAACCCCAAACCAAGAAAGCACTCTGGTATAAGTTAGCTTCATAAATACACATTTTGGAAAATGTGCAAAATGAGAGAGATTCCCTCCTCTTCTCAATTCTCCCTCCCCTACTAGCCCACTTCCATCCCAAAGCCTGTGTCCAGAGACCTGAGTCTAGAGATCTGTGTCCAAAGACATGTGGACATAGTCTCTCAGAGGAGAAGACTTTTGTGTAGGGTAGTGGCTCTCAATCTATGGGTCGTGACCCCTTTGGGGGTCAAAGGACCCTTTCACAGGAGTCGCCAGATTCATAACAGTAGCAAAATGATGGTTACAAAGTAGCAATGAAAATAATTTTATGGTTGGGGGGTCACCACCACATGAGGAACTGTATGAAAGGGTCGTGGCATGAGGAAGGTTGAGAACCACTGGTGTAGAGCCTAGCCCTGTAAAAAAGCACGTTTGCAGGCCCTTGGGGAGTCTCCTCACTCTGATGTGAATTGTCAAATGAAGGAATATTCATCACAATAGGAAGAGAGGGTCAGAGTCTGTATTGATGTTGGGTGAGAGGAGCTATCCTTATGGAGAGTGGTGTTTCTTAAACTCTGCCCCATGATGTTCTGGCAGATGCTAATGGCCGGAAACCCCCAAATAATCTTCCTACGGTCAAATCTTTGGGAACTGCGGGATTAAGCAGAGACTCTTCTATGGCCTACCACCCGTCTGTCTGTTTGTTGCACTGTGATGCAACAAACTTTTGCATGTTCTGATTCTGGAAGTTATGCTTCTGATATCTCAAATACCTGCAGAGCACCTATGGTAGACAGGCTTCTGTGGAGTTTTCAGACCAAGATAGACGAGGAAGAAAGGCTTGGTAATCTACTTAGGAAGGCTGGTCAATAATGTTGTCTGATATAGTGCCAGGATGGGAGCCCCTTAGACGGGGAGACACTTAACATACACAGTGGAGGCAGCAATGGACTCAGGCGTACCAAATTCACGACAATGATGCGGGACCAGGCGGTCTTTGATAAGCCGTCTTTGCTTCTATTGTCTGTGGGGTTGCCGTGGGTTGGAACCAACTTGAGAGCAGCTCCATTTTATTCTCAGGATCTTTAAGACTATAGGCACTGAATCATGGAGAGAGATCTCCCATACGGTGTCCTCCAAACCTGTCTTGACTACAGACTCATTTGAGGGGACAGTTCCTAATACTCAATAGAAAACAATTTGGGAAGCAATGATAGACATATATTCTTCCTTCCCCAAATGTATGTCTTTTAAGCATGACTGTTTTGAAATGAGTGCTAACCTCCATCCCTTTTCCTTTCTCTTCTCGATGGGGTTAGATTTTAGTTCGGCCTTGACTCCTTAGGTGACCTACAGGACCTGAATCATAAGGCCCAGAGCCTGCCTGGCAGTTCACAATCTTCAGATGGTTTTCCCACACGTTAGTCCTCATAACAGTCTTGGGGGTGGGTCTTGTAAAGAGTTATTTAATACTCACTGCCATCGAGTCCATGCTGACTCATAGAGACCCCACCCCCTGTGAGTTTCCAAGACTGTAGCTGTCTGCCGGGGTAGAAAGCCCAGGCTTTCCTCCCAGTTGCTGCTGGTGGCTTTGTACTGCTGACCATGGGGTTGTCGCCCAATGCCTAGCCACCAGGGCTCCTGTACTTAGGTGAGGGAAAGAAAGTTCGGAGGTTTTCCCAGGGTCCCCTGGTGGTACGTCACCTGAGGGCAACTGGGATTTGTTGTTGCTAGTGCTGTGGAGTTGGTTCTGATTCGCATGATAGAAGAAACACTGGCTGGCCCTGCACCAGCTTCACAAGCATTGCTGTCTTTGAGCCCATTGTTGCAGCCACGGTGCCAATCCACCTTGTTGAGGGCCTTCCTCTACCAAGGAGGATGTCCTTGTCAAGGGACTGCTCTCTTCTGGTAATCTGTCCAAAGTAGCTGAGACAAAGTCTGGCCATCCTCAATTCTAAGGAGCACTCTGGCTGTACTTCCCCCAAGACAGATCTGTTGGGACGTTCAATAGTCTTTGCCAACTCGTAATTCTTTTTTTTTCTTTTTTTCTTTTTTAACATTTTATTAGGGGCTCATACAACTGTTATCCCAATCCATACACACATCAATTGTGTAAAGCGCATTTGTACATC
>NW_022103914.1:2636131-2655020 GCF_000313985.2 Echinops telfairi
CTACTCCCCTCCCCTGCTGTTCCGCTGCACCCCCACCCCCCACCCCAGTGCCTTGCCTTGGCATGGCGGGGTCAGATCAGGTGCAATTCCCACACTGTGTTCCTGGTGCCAACTCGTAATTCAAATGCATTGATTCTTCTTCAGTTGAAGGAGGACTCGGCTGTCCACTCTTGAGTCGTGACTCACGGAAAATCTTCCGGATAGCAACAGAACACCATCTTAGGACTCTTCTCCACAGCGCCTCCCTCCCTGCCTCCCTGTGGCCCGAACTTTGAGGAAAGTTTCAATTAACATAGGGGACTTTTCTAAGACTTTGGGATATGAAATGATTTGGGGACCAGGCCATGAATGAGGATGACGGAAACACCACCTCTCAGACTGTGATACACAGGATTCATCAACTCTCAGCGTGTGATACACAGGTGGGCCCTCCCGACCCCCACCCAGAGGTTAGAAGGGATAAATGTTGAGCTTCCATAGTCAATTCTGGGGTGGAGTTCCACCATTTATCAGCAGAGTGACATTGGACTAGTTACTTAAACAGTCTGAACCTCAGCTTCCTTGCCTATATAAGGCAAACAAGAATAATCTCTTTCTCGGGGTTGCCATGAGGATAAAATTCATTCATGTACCTAATGCTTTTCACACAAGGAGCCTTACCCTTTACCCAGAAGTATGTGCCTGGTCTATCATAGGAATGAAAAAGAAAAGGTAGATCTTATTCCTAAAATAGTTTCCATAGCTTTTCAGCTGTGAATTAATAATTTAACAGAAGTAATTTAACATCATCTTGTTGGTGCCTTCCTAGAAACACTGCTATTTCCTAATTTTATTGATTTGTTTTATTATGTACACAATCTGGATGAAATGAGATTGGTTTTGTTCGATGCGCTCCAGTTGATTCCAACTGCCCGTGGTCTTCTGTGTAACAGAAGGGAACCTTGGCCAGCCCTGCGCCACCTGAAAATCGTTATTTGAGCCCATGGTTCTACACATTGTGTCCGCCCATCGTGGTGAGCATCGTCCTTTTTCTCGCTGCTCCTTGGCTTTCCCAAACATGATGTCCTTCTCCTGATTCAAGCCCTTCCGGAAAATACGTCCAAAGTAAGTGAGACAAAATGTTAGCATCTTTATCTCTTTGAAGACAAAAGTTGTTGATTCTTCTGGCAGTCCATGGTATATTCAATGTTCTTCGCCAACACTCTAATTCAAAGGCATCAGTTATTATTCGTGGTCTTCACCCTCACTGGTCCACTTTTGCAGGCATTTGAAAACACCGTGGCTTGGGGGGATAGGTCTGTGTTAGTCCAGGTTGACTAGAGAAACAGATTCGGGGAGACTCGTGTACACGTAAGAGAGATCTTTATATCAAAGAATAATTGTATATTAAGAAAACATTCCAGCCCAGTCCAGATCAAGTCCACAGTTCTGATATTAGCCCTTAAGTCTGATACTAGTCCATAAATCCCTCTTCAGACCCAATCACACATGCAATTATGTAAAATGCAGGAAGATCACAGGCCAGGGGTGCAAAGGTTTGTGGATCCAGTGACAGTGGAAGCATCTTTAAGGCTCTTGCAGGTCTCGGCGTGGCTCAGTGTGTCTCATCAACAGGAAGGTGAGAACAGAGAGAGGGGCTCTCGCAGGGCTCAGCAAGTCTCCACGTGGCTTATCAACAGGAAGGAGAAGCAGAGAGAGAATGACCCTCCTCCAGGGAGAAAGAGAAGTTCCCAGAATCCTCATGAGAAGGCCACACCCACAAGGAGGCATCATCAAGCTGTGACCTGATTGACAGGCTCGACTCCATCCCTAAACCTATTTATCGAGTTAACATGAAATTATGTAACTACCACTAGAGCTTTGAGTTTTTTCTCTCCTACTGACTAGCCCACCAACCCTCCCCTGCGTCCCACTCCACTCCCCGAAGAAGAAAAAATGGAGGTGGTGGTGATGGTGGAGACAAATTGAGAACGTATGGCACCACACCCCCGAAATCCGAGCACTTTGCATGTCAGCTTTTCTTGGAATAATTTGATGAAAAGCCTGGGCTGTGGTTTTAAATGGCGTTGGGATGCCTGTCTTCTGTCCTTACCCCTAAGCTCCTGAACATGATTTATATGTCCTGGTTTAAGCTAGCACAGATCTATGAGACTTAGCACCACAATCGAAATTCGTTGAAGTTATTGGAGGTTTAAAGGGATTAGAAGATCCAGCAGCACCTGCAGGTGCGTAGGTTATTTATCACATTTATCAGCATTTCCATGTGAAACCCCCCTTTTCAAGGAGTCTCATAGTCTGGTCTGATTCTGTTTATTTGGGAATATTCAGGATTTCTCTTGGAATCCCAGATCCGTCTTTCTATGGCTTGCTGCTGAATCGTGCTTCTGCCTTTCGTCTGTCCATCTCTCATGCCTGTCCACCTCGGTCTCCTCTGAAGTGTTCCTTCTCCCTGATCCTGGCTCCTCTTAAACAATCAGCCTCTTGGCGTTTTTCATGTTCCCACGTTTCCCAATTCAGCTACGGACCTAAGGGTAGCTGGAGAGAGCCCGACGCTTCCCTGTGCTTGGTTGCTTGCTTGCTGAGGAGAATTCCTTGGCAAGGGGCAGCTGTGGTGGGTGTGGAAAGGCTGCTGCCCTGGTGGGGTGGGGAGCAGAATGCCTCAAGTCATAAGGGGACAGATCCCTGTGTTTACACCAGAGGGAGCAATGACTCCGTGGCTGTGAGGGGGCTGGCTGGAGTCTGGCGTTTCCAAATGAAGCACCCAAAGCATACACAACTCAGAGAGGATTCGATTTGTGGAAGCTGGCTGAGGAGGGTTTGAGAACATGCGTAGGGCACAAAGGGGGCTCAGACACGCTTTGTTATTGCGTACCCGTGCTCAGAAAAGCCAGCGTTCTTCTTCGCATTGCCAAGCATTTTTCTCATCAGCCTCTGGGTCTCGCCTCTCAGACTTCTTCCAAATCCCAGATCTACCCACTCTGGCCAATCAATCTGGGGGTTAGGGAACATGAACTCAGTTTAATATCAGCCTGAACCAACATTACTGGGAAGGAAATCAAAGAAGTCATTTCAAAGTCAAGCAAAATAATTCTCTGTGAGTGCATAATCCATGATTTCATGTATAGGCAGCCCTTGAAAAGACCAGTGTAGTTTAGACCGACAGAAAGGAGAATGGGGGTTGCCTAGGGCCCAGGCAGGAGCAGATGGGGCACACGGAGACTTCATGGGATGCTGAAGCTATTCTCTACCTTGATTTACAAACATGTGTTCGATGCTTCCACACTGCCCTTCCCCTTGATGAATACAGATGGTGGAGAGCTGGGTGTCAAAAAAGCTTAGAATGTTCCCCCAATCCCGTCTATCACATATAGACTGGACACTCCTAAGCGCTACACATCTAATCAGTTCTAATTGACTTGGGAGTGTTGGCTGAACATTTACATTCCCTAAGCACAACCTGACTGACTGGAACAGGAGGGAGCAGGCAGCCAAGAAAAGTGTTAGGGGACGCTGCCAGATTAAACAATTACCAGGGACAGACCACAAAAGGGTGACTGATCACACAGATGATAGCGAATTGTTGACTTTGTAATGGGAACTGTATACTGTATAAAAGTGCAAAACGGATTGGTGAAGTGGAGCAGATGCTCATTAGAAACCAAACCAACCACACTTAACGGTGCTGGCATCTGGATAACAAGAGGTCTTCATCATCTCCATCTTTTCCATATCCCTAATTAAAATTTTGATATTTCTTCACTCAGGCACTGTGCCCTAAATCCACTTTAAAGTTGGCCTGGCTTATCCAGAGAATGATGTAAATAGATCAAGAGACAGAGGTGGAATTAAGGACCTTGAATTTCAGTTCCTATTGTGTGGCCTAACAGAGCATCACTTTATTTATCTGCTCTCTCTCTCTTCCCCTGCTCCCCACCCCACTCCATAGACTATTATATTATTATAAGCCCAGCAGGTTGAAAAACAATGGAAGTGTACGGCTCTAGGCTTCACCTTTCTCATTGGTAAAATGCTTGCTCTGGAGTCTCTGCACCCTCTTTGCCAAGGGCTGGCGTGCATGGTGGCATTCTATGACCCGTCATGCTGTGCGGCTCAAGAGAAGGCTGCCGAGGAGGTACAACAAAGAGACGATGGCCCAGCCTCTCTGGTCTGGCTTTCCAAAAGGTAGGTTCAGGCCACGGAACGCCTCTTTGCTGTTGGAATTTCCATGGAAATGAAATTAAGCCTTTTAATTTTGTTTGTTGAAACACTGCCCTTAGAAAACCTATGGGCAGTTTCTAAAATTAATTCCTTGTTGCTTTAAAGGAGAAAATCACTTGTAGTTACAAATTAAATTACTATTTGATCCAGCACAGGGCAGTGGACCAAGGTTCTTGTTCAGTTTTCTCCCTGATTTGCAGTGCTCCCTGTCCTACCCACTCCTCCCCCAAGCAACACATAGACATCGCTAGTCACAAGGCTCCTTCTCCTCCCCACACTGAAGCTTTCCCCACACTGATCTTCAAGCACTCTAGATTTATAGGCGCTCCCCGCTCCAGATCAGCAAATCAGCATTCAGAAGAGTCTGGCAGGGTAGGAATCAAATTCTACTCTACAGTGTGTGACTCAGAGCGAGTCACCCTAACTTCTCTGTGCTTCCATTTCTTTCTCTGGAAGTGGGGCGAATAATATCTGCTTTGAGGTGTTGTGAGGCTTTAATAAGATAACGACGGTGAAATAAACGCATCCTGGTGACTAGACAAGAGAAGAAAATCAGCGGTAGCTGAGATGAATGCCCAGCAGAGCTGACGCCTGGGAAATAGAGAGAAAAAGTCCAGAGTAGGGTAAGAAGTATCCACCGATTCCTAGGATGGAGGAATCAGGACCTTCCGTCTTTGTCCAGGGAGTGGCTGCTCTGGGGCATAGGACCTTAGCCTGTGAATCTCAGAAATACATAGTATCTGTCTGGGAGAAGGCTTGGAAATTCTAAGAGGGGGAATCAAGTCATCTATACACACTTGACCCAAGAATGGTAGTGTTTTCTTTAACCCAGCATCTCAGCTATATTATAAGAATGCATAGATGGAATGATAGTGGAGAACAATGTCATTCCCCAGCCAGATATCATGGCCACATCAATAGAAGCTACATTCAAATTACCTCTATACTCCCGTAGGGACAGTTGACCTATCCTAAACCTTTCGAAAAAGGCCCTGTTCCAGCTAACAGGTCATAAAGAGGGCTACCAACCTGTCGGTCCAAGAACGACAGACACTTGGCTCAGGCTGAGACTGAAGGTGGTTGGAATTCACAGGTGGCAAGAACAATGACTACCTTCACGAACTGAGCTTCTGCTTACTCTCCTAGTCCACAACCCTCATGTCCTCCACCTGGATGACCAACTGCAATGTTTATGATGGTTAACGCCTGAACATGTTGGATGAAGTTGATTATTGTGTCATAAACTCTATGATGAATGATTTGAACATGTATTTAAAGAAGGCAAAACCTATTTGAAATTACTAAGAGCTTCAAATAGCCATTAGATTGTAGAGCTCTGTGTGGGAAGAGAACCTATCTGTCTTCTTCACAGCTTTATATCCAGAATCAAGCACAATTTCTTAGAAGGTCAAGTATTTCAATTTTCTCAGGATCCTCTGAGGAAATCCCTTAGTTCTAGAAAACACTGCAGTGGTTGGTACCCTAGGTAAAGAAAAGAAGTAATCAGCAGAAGTGTAACTGGAATTATAATGCAATAGATGGAGTCTTCCTCTGAGAGATACTGATTCAATTTGGTAAAACCCATATAGTAGTTTGATAATATATATATACAGGTTCAGTCCTGGGCATTTTATACCTTCTCATGACTGCCCCCTTTGTGACCTTAGTCTGTACATCTGTGTTGTTAGTGAGCATGATTGGCATTTCTGAACTCTGTTTTCCCCTTTGGTAATCTCTACTTAGATACCACCTGTTTAATATAGTTCATAATAAATGCCTGGGAAAGAAGGAGTATTTCTCCAATCAAAATAATTCATCAGTCCTTTGTTAAGCCTCTAGGCACTGTGATGATTGCTGCGGGACATTCAAAATGAGTGAAGTAGGGTTCTTGCCCTTAGGAGCTCTCAGTCTAGTGGCATCGGTGTAAATAAACATACATAAATATTTATATCATGCAGCAGGCATGTTACATGAATGTTAGGTTAAATATGTTAATTGTGTCCTCTGTGACTATGGGACAGAGGGGGCATCATTTTAAGATATAATATAACGCCTCTTGAAGGAGGTAAAATGTCAGGTGAGTTTTAAAGGATGCATAGGAGGTCTTCAAAAGTTGACTCTGGAGATGGGAGAGAGTGACCTTCCAGGTAAAAGGGAGACTACTGCCATGGGTGTGGCAATTAGTTATCTCAGGCTGCTCAATATGTAATCCTGACTCTAGGGCCTTAAGTATTTAGAGGCATACAACAATAAGTTCAAGGGTGATGCACCATCTCTAAAGAATTAGAGATGTCTCACCAGTGTCTCCGGATCCTTTCATCTTTCTGCTTCACCATCCTTAGGTTCTGGAGTTGTTTCCAGGATGGCTGGTTTACCTCATGCTTCATAATTGTGGGCCAGTGGGGAAAAGAAAGAGTATACTAAAGAAAGGAAGAAAGGAAAGAAGAGAGGGTGGGGAGAAGGCAGGGTCTGAATGAGGAAGCGAAGCTTTAGCAGATTTTTGCTTGTGTCACGATAAGTTATGAGTTACACGAGCACCCCTAGCTGCAAAGGAGTCTGGGAAGGTGAATCTTTTAGCTGGACACATTGCTTTCCTGAATAAGATTTCCATGTGTGCTTAATAAAGAAGAAAATAATAGATTTGGAATGGGCACCCAGTAGTGCCTAAGCCTGTGAACAGAAGCCTAGAGAGGGGACGAGGGCAGGGACTGCTGGACAAAGGAGAGGACAGAGAGCAGCATCTTGGGGCTGGAGCGTGGGTGTGTGTGTGTGTGTGTGTGTGTTAGGAAGAGATGGGGTGAGATGGCTTCATGGGATCGGCAGACAAGGAATCTGGATAGGCTAAGATTGGAAAAATAGATATGAGCCAAATGCTGGAGCTGTGTGGCTTTCACACGCTTTGATTTCTTGGCAAGAAGTCCCAAACAGCCTAGATGATTCTGGATTTCATGGCTTATGGGGTGGTAGTCTTTTTTTAAATGCCACACTGGTTTTCTTCCTTCATCTCCCATGATCAGGCATATAAGATAGATGTTCAGAAAACATCACTTTCAAACCTGCCACCTCAAATCATTATTTTAAAAAGGTGATGAAAACACTTGAACCATTTTCTTTTCTTAAACTCACTTATTAGCTGCATTTCAAGTTTTATATCACAGGTGTCCCTGATTTATGAAGGAGTTCCAGTCTATAACTCCAAGGTAAATTAGATTGACGTCGTCAAACACAGCTTTCTTTCTTTAAAAAGATTGCCTTTTATTGTCAGTATCTTTATAAATTCAATCTTTGAGCACCTGCTAGTGAATATCTGAGAGTAATAACATCGGAAAAGTATGCACTACTGCATTGCATGTGGTACATATTACTAACAATAAGATGTACAAAATCAAAATAAAACAAAAGCCATGTGATTTATCATAATTTGAAAATACAGTAAGCCAGGGGCTACCTATATTATTATTAACATATTATACTGATTAGCTCCCTTAATCCATTGGGTATTATACCATATCAGTCTCTTCACATCAAAGTCATGATTTTAGTAATGCTAAAAGTGAATCAGAGAGGACCTAATGCCGGGGGTTTAAGTGGAGAGAAAATGTTTTGAGAATGATGAGGGCAATGAATGTACAAATGAGCTTTACACAATTGATGTGTGTATGGATTTTGATAAGACTTCTATGAGCCCCTAATAAAATGATTAAAAAAACCCAAATCAGAAATATGCATAATTATATATATTCCTGTATTGTGTGGCCATTTAATATATGTGTATTTCTACATATATATGCATATTTTATATAGGTATGGACATTTAATATGTGTGTATTTATATGTACATATATAGTATTTACATACATTTTGGATTCATTCAATATAATACTAAAATCTATTTCTGTATATTAGGGGGGCTTCAAAAAGTTTGTGGAAAAAAATCCATCATCTTTTAATTCCATTTTCCATGCAATTTTTGACGCTTCCTCCTAGACATGCATAAAAACATACACTTATTGTACAAATATAATAAGCCCATGCTATACCATATATGTATATTTATGATTAGTATGTCCACTTCTGTTGAGTCAATTCTGACCCTGTAGGGCTTCCAGCGCTGTACATTTTAATGGAAGCAGATTGTCTCATCCTTATCCCTCATAGTGGCTAATGGGTTTGAAACCTTTTGGTTAGTACCTGAGTCCTTTAACCACTTGAGCCCTCAGGACTCCCCAGTTAGTAGTTAACAATACTACGATCAGTATGTTTTGCACACACACTTACACACACTTTCCATCTGTAACTGAATCTCTCCTTTAGTGTCAGATTTGTCCTTCGGCTTGATTCCTTTTGAATGTTGGGGAAATTTGCTTTGGTCCGCTCTGAATCCTTGTCTCATTGCTTGGCTCCAGCCTGGTTTCTTTCAGGGCAAAAGAAGTCTCTGGAGATAACCCAAAGCATAAGGAATAGTGGAAGAATCAGGAAGAGCCTATTAGCATCAGAGGAAGTTACAACATTGCCCTCACTCTAAGTCAAGGATCAGGAAACATTTTCTGTAAAGATTCAGGTAGTAAATAGCTTTTTATCTTGTAGGCCAGATGGTCTCTTTTGCAACCACTCAATCCTTATTTGTAGCACAGAAATGGTCATAGACAATCAGTAAACAAATAGGCACAGTGCATCCCAATAAAACTTTATTTACAAAATTCCTGTTCTAAATGGACAGTAAGAAGAGACTCTCCCCCATGCTCTACAACTCCTCTTTTCTCATTTTGCTAAAATCTGCCCACTCATCTTTCTTCCACTTCTGACTTTCTTCTGTTCTCACGTTACCCTTTCTGTTAAAACCTCTAGCTCTCTTGTGCTCATCGTAACCCTTTCTTGGCGTTGCTGAAAGACATCCCTGGGGTAAGGTATGGATGTTGGGCTTGCTCTTCAGCTGGCAACAGAGAGGATATTTTATTCTGCCTTCAGTTCACTCGGTGACACAGAGAGGCTCCTGGGCTGACTGGATTGGTTGTATTCTTGACTACGTCTTGGCACATGAAACTTGGGTAGCTTAAGATTTGTTTTCATTATTAACTTGAATCTTAGGACCTGAATCTCTGAGTTGTCTAAAGAGGTCTTTCTTTTAAGATGCAAGTGTCGCTTGAAGTGTCTCTGAATGATGTTTAGTCCTCATCTCTTCCACGTGGTTGAAGGCTGACGGGGAGCATGGGCCTGGGCCTAGGAGGATAGCACATGGAGCTTGGGTAGGGAAGCCTCATGACATTTCCCAGAGGGAGTTCTTCATCCAGGAATGGCTTCTGGTCACTGTCTGCTACCCCCAAAGACAGGATGAGAGGAACGATGGGGAGTAGAGGTGAGGAAGACCTTTGGGGCTGTCACAACTGAGCATCAAACAAGGGCATGACCAGGGGATGTTTGGGTGTTCCCTTGGATCTGTTCAAAGAATAGGACAGATTACTTCCTACGCTCACTCGAAACAGAAAATAGTGTGACAGAGGAAACAGCTTTTTGTTAGACATTTCCTGTGCCGTATGGGCTGGGGGCTGGGAATCAAGGCTGGAGGCCCAGATATCTTCTCCTAGCTTCCTCTATGTTGCCCGACTGACCTTCAGGATGCCCGGTGCTCATTGCAACAAGGCAGACCACCCACCCTTCCAGTTTCTGAGTGAAGTTGATAGCCTTCCAGTTTCTGAATACTGCCTTTCTTTCCTCTCTGATAGGATGTGCCTTATCCCAGACCTTCAACAATGCCTATCGATCACCATTTTGAAAAGCAAAACAAAATAAACATTTGGAAGTGTGACTATCTTGTATAGCTACTTTCTTATTTTCTTTTTCCACTGTCAAGACTTTATGAACAAATGGTGTAACTCTATTGCTTCCATTTCTTCCCCACATACTCATCCCTGTCTCATCTGCCAGGGCTCTACCTTCTTCTTTTGTCTCGTAAGGTCACTTGTACGAGGTACACCTACCACTTACCCAAACCTTGTCTCCATTTCTCAGTCCTCTGTGAGGGCTTTGTGGTCCATGTCTATGTCCTGGTCCCCTCTTTTATTTTCATTGTCAGCCTGTTCCTGTCACTCATGTGTCCCTCTGATCTACCTTCCGTTTTACCCCTCTACTCACCTCCCTCGCTTGCGTAGAGTGGATAGTTGGTTGTAGATATTCAAGATCACATAGCTAAGTGCAGTCTGGGCTAATATGGTGATAGAGGGGGAAGGGGAAATAATTGACATTTCCAAGGAAAACACTGACTGCGTTTAATAACAGCATGGTCACAGGAAGCCGAGAAGGGGAAAGGAGCCAAATAATTCTCCCAGGGTGCCAGTCCGTGAAACTGGCATTAAGACATCCAGAGCATCGGGGAGCGCTGCTTTTGCTAAGGCAAATTTTATTTGAATAGAAAGCAGGACCTACAAGTGGATAACATGTTCAAAGAGGAAAGTTAATGGAAATGGATAGAAAGCCTTTTATCTCATTTGCTCTTGTTGCTTCAGACAGCTCCTCGATCCTTAATCAATATTCCTAGCTCTGGAGTTCTCACCCAAGCTCTATGCTGACAGTTTTAATTGACCATTGGACATTACCACCTGGACACCCATCATCATTTCAGCCTCTTCAGGTAAGGGGCCAACTGTGTCAGAGAACCAGCATGGAAAACCAACCTGGGAGCCATGTCTTCTGGGATCTGCAGTGTGACCTTTGGCATGTCACTTTACTCTCCTGTCAGTTTACGCAGTGATGGCATGGGACATCAGATGAAACCTTATCTTATTTAGTCTCTTGCGAATCTTTCCCTGTTTCTGACTTAGCTCCTCCCCTGGATTTTTTTCTCCTTCTCCTTCCCATTCTGGCAACCATGGGTCTCACTAGTTCCCTAGTGCTCAGAGGCATGCTAGGCTGCTACTCCCCTCCCCTCCCTTTTCTTGCCTGCACCCGCTCCACTGCATCCACTCCACATGTAAACCCGCTACATGTGTGCTGTTGCTTGTTCCCTCTTTTTAAAAAAAGTAAGGAAAATGCATGAAATAGATTTATTATTGACATTATTATTTTTCAGACAAAACGTTTCAGAACTCCAACAATAAGGAGTGAATTCTGCCATTATTTGGAACTCCTGGTCTATGGTATGATAATTGAATTAATATATTTTATTTATTTAAAAAAATCATTTTATTGGGGGCTCATCAAAACATTTTCTTTCTACTTAAGCCCTTGGTATCAGCTACTCATTTTTACCCTCCCTTACTACCCTCCCTCCCTCCCTCACCCTTGATCATTTACAATTTTTTTTCATGTCTCACACTGTCCGATGTCTCCCTTCACCCACTTTTCTGTTGTCCGTCCCCTAGGGAGGGGATTATATGTAGATCATTGTGATTGGTTTCCCCTTCCTACCCCGCCTTCCCCTTCCCCTCCTGGTGTTGCTGCTCTCATTATTGGTCCTGAGGAGTGTATCTGTCTTAGATTCCCTGTGTTTCCAGTTCTTGTCTGTACCAGTGTACATTCTCTGATCTAGCCAGATTTGTAAGGTACAATTGGGATCATGATAGTGGCAGGGAGGAAGCATTAAAGAACTGGAGGAAAGTTGTATGTTTCATTGGTGCTATACTGCACCCTGACTGGCTCGTCTCCTCCCTGTGACCCTTCTGTAAAGGGATGTCCAGTTGCCTACAGATGGGCTTTTGGTTCCCACTCTGTACTCCCCCTCAGTCACGATGATATGACCTTTTTTGTTCTTTGATCTCTGATACCTGATCCTATCGACACCTTGTGATCACACAGGTTGGTGTGCTTCTTCCATGTGGGCTTTGTTGCTTCTCAGCTAGATGGCCACTTGTTTATCTTCAAGCCTTTAAGACCCCAGATGCTATATCTTTTGATAGCCGGGCACCATCAGCTTTCTTCACCACATTTGCTTATGCACCCGCTTTGTCTTCAGCGATCATGTCGGGAAGGTGAGCATCATGAAATGCCCCTTTAATAGAACAAAGTATTGTTGCATTGAGGGAGTACTTGAGTGGAGGCCCAATGTCCATCTGCTACCTTAATACTAAACCTATAAATATATGCACATAGATCTATTTCCCCATCACCATAAATAAATATATTTACATATGTACATGCTTGTATTTAGACCTCTATAAATGCCCTTTGCCTCTTAGTTCTTTCCTCTCTTTCCTTTTACTTTCCTCTTGTCCCACTATCATGTTCAGCCTTTATTTGGGTTTCAGTAATTCCTCTTGGTTTCATTGCCCTTGATCAAGCACTACCATGCCTCCTACACCCTTCTCACCATAGATTTTGGATCACTTGTTTCCTTGGCCTGGGTTTGTTAACACATACTTCCTTTCCCACGCCTCCCCCTCTCCCATGTCCCCCCAGAACCATCTGTCCCGTTGTTGCTCTGCTCCCCTTGCTCTTCTGTTGCACACCCTTTGTGTCTCGCCTCAGTGTGATGGGGTCAGATCGGGCACAATTCCTGCACTGTCTCCAGTGTTGTCCCCATAACACTATGGGTCAGTGAGGGACATTGTGTCTCGTAGTGGGACCAGCCATATGGTCCTCTCTGCTTTGGCTGCTCTGAGTGGGAATATCGTCCTCAGGACTTGGTAGGCCAGGATGTGCTCCACTCTCTCTTCCTCCCCTTTCATTTGCTCCCTTGTGCTCTGATCAGACATGTCCCTCTCCCTGATCTACAGCTTCAGTGCTGTCCTCTGAAGTGAATTCTTCCATGGGGAAGGGGGGGTGCTGCTGTCCACATAGTTGGGATTGGGGCGGGCCCCTCAGAGCCATCATCGTTTTCTTTCTGCTTGAGCCCTTGGTATCAGCTCCTCATGTTTTTTCTCATCCTCCCTCCTCTACCTTCCCTCCCTCATGAACCTTTGATAATTTATAAATTACCATATATACTTGAGTATAAGCCCACCTGATGATCAGTCGAGGCACCTAATTTTACCACAAAAACTGCATTAAAAATGTGCTGAAAAGCTTGGCTTATACACGAGTATATACGGTATTATTTTTTCATGTCTTACACTGACCAATGTCTCCCTTCACCCACGTTTCTGCTGTCTGTCCACTGGGATATAGGATGATCATAGAATCCTCTTTATGTCCTACACAGAGGAGCCTCGATGGCACAGTGGGTAAAGCATCCCTGCTTTTACCTGCTGCTATTTAAAAGGTCGGTATTTGGACTCACTGGCTAATCTACCTGAGAGAAACGTGACAGATTTATAGTGTCAGCAACCTTAAGGAGCAGGTCTACTCTGTCCTAACCTTCATGACCTTTCCTAGCTTTCCATGTCCGTTCCACAGTCTTATCCCCAGAACCACCCTAGGCTATTTCTCTCAACTCCAAACTCATCCTTCCAGTCTTCTGGGTGCAAGGGCAGGCTCCCACCCTGTCTCCTCCCTCTGTCCACCTGCACAGGCTCTCCATCACCAAAAGCAATAGTCTAAAAAGCAAGATGGAGGGAAGAAGGTGTCTCCCAAGATTACTTTCTAGTGTTTTCTAAATGCATATACCTCGACTTCTCTCCTCTTCCCTTCACCCTGACATCTCCTGGTGGCATAGTGGTTACAAATTGGGCTGTGGTCTACAATGTCACCAGTTCGAAATCACCAGCCATTCCGTGGGAGAAAGATGGGGCTTTCTACTCCCATAAAGAGTTATAGTGTCAGAGACCCACAAGGACAGTTTGATCCCATCTTGTGAGGTCATGATGAGTCAGCATTGACTCCATGGCAGTGAGCTTGGTTTTTGATTGTACATTAACTCGGTGAAAATTTAACTATTACATATATATTTTGTAGCACAAGAAGGTCCCAATAATCCCTTCAAGAGAGCTACTATTAACAATTGGATTAGGTCATGCAGATTTTTTTCTGTGCATATATTCACATAACTAATAATAATGATTATTTTTTATACATATGAAATCATACAAATATTATATCAGTTGCTCCTCCCTGGCACTGGAACAAAATATCTTGAACTTCTTTCCTTATAAGCCTGTATAATGTTTTTGTAAATATTACAGCACTTTAAAATGTGTATAGTTTCAAAGCAACTTTTAAGAAAAGTATATTTTTATTGAGGTATGATTGGCATTTGGCAAATTATATATTTAAAATGTGCCATTTGATGGGTTTTGACATAAACATACACCTGTGGAACAACTGCTACCATCAAGAACATTTCCAGCACTTCCCAAAGTTTCGCTGTTCCCTTTGTAATCCCTTCTTGCCCCTCTCCTTGTCTCCATCAGGCCATCTGCATACATTGCCAGGTGTACTTTCTAGCCGTATACATTACTTCGCATTTCCTAGACTTTTTTTTTTTCTAGTGAGAGAGTGAGTGTGAGAGAGTGAGAGTGAGACAGTGAATGAGTGAGGCAGTGAGAGAGTGAGGCAGTGAGAAAGTGAGAGTGAGGCAGTGAGTGTGTGAGAGAGTGAGAGTCATTTCCTAGACTTTTATATAAATTCTTATATAGAATTTTATTTTTATAAATGGTGAGATAGTTTATTGTGCCAGCCTGGCTGATAAACACAAGTGGGATTAACTGAAGGGCAGAGAGATAAATGGCTTGGTGAGCCTTGCCTTTCTTGTCTCTCGCTCTGTGATCATCGAACCAGTGTGCAGCTGCCTTGCTTGTTCTGTGCCTCAATTTAAAGGCTACACTACCTGTGGGACGCCTAGCCTGTGGACTATGTCGCTGTAAATTGAGGTCCCTTTAAGACATCTCTGGAGCTGGGGACTGATTGGCTGCTGTGCTGACATAGCCTAGCTCTCTCTACAAATAGAAGAAGATCTGGCAGCAGACTAGACTTGTAGGACTGCTAGTCTCTCAAAACTCTCTCTCACGGACGTGAGTTGCACTGAACCATTTGTAGTGCTTTCTAATTTAACTGTTTATTTCTTGTATTATATATTTATCTGTATATGATTTAACAGTTCATTTATTGTGATATATCTAATTATCTTTATAAATAAATATATTAAATTATCAGCAATTTGGTTTTATCTCTCTAGAGAACCCTGTCTAACACAAATGGTATCACTTAGTATATACTCTGATTGTCTGGTCCCTTTCACTCAGTACACTTATTGGAAGATTTGTCCATGTTAGTGGTGTATTAATCACTAAGTCCTTTGCTATTACTAAGTTTTATTTCATTGCTTGGGTAGATCATAATTTATTTATCTGATCATTTGTTGGTAGATTTTTAAAAATTCTTCCCTATTTGGGATATTATAAATAAAGCTTCTATGAACATTTATGAATGAATCTTTGTATGGACATATGCTTTTATTTCTCTTGAATACCTAGAGGGGAATGGGAAGTGTATTTAAGAAATATCCCCATAGACGCATAGGAGAATTCTCATCCTCGCCAACCTTTGATACGACCAGATTTTAATTTGAGAAATGCTAATAGTGGGTGGTGTCTCATGGTCATTTAATTTGTATGTCCCGAATGGCTAATGGATTTAAGCATCTTCTCAAGTCCTTATTTGCCATTCACATCTATGCTAAGGTGACAAGCTGTTCACATTGTCTGCCTAGTTATGAGTTGAGTTGCGTTCCTGTTATAAAGATTTAAATTCCTTCTATATTCTGGACACGAATCCTTTGTCATATAGGCAATTTGTAAATTTTTTCCTTCTGTTAGTACTGTCTTTTAAAAAGCAGAACTTCTAAATTTTGATGGAGTCCAATTTATATATATATTTTCCTTTTAGTAGTTATGCTTTTAATGTCATATCTAACCAATCACGACCTATCCTAAGGTCATACTGACTTTCTTCAATGTCCTCTAGAATTTTTTCTTCTTTTCTGTTATCTATTTGATTGCTTTCTGTTTTGATTTTAAAAATTTCTTTTCTTGTGTTTAGGATCCCTGGTGGGATAGTGGGTTATGAATTGAGCTGCTAATCACAGGGTCAGGGGTTTGAACCCATCAGCCATTCCGTAGGGAAAAGATGAGGCTGTCTTGCTCCTGTAAAAAACCACAGCCTCCGAAACCCTAGGAACCAGTTCTGCTCTGTCCTGTCGGGCGGCACTGACGCAGAATCAGCTCGCTGGCCGTAGGTAGGTCTGGTTCAGCTTTCCTTCCGCTTACTCTGGACTTAATTTGCTCCTCTAGTTTTTTGTTTTGTTTTGACTAAAGGTAAGAGATCGTTGACTTGAAGCTCTTTTTTGCTTCTTCTTCAGAATTGTACTTTTGAGCTGTAGCCCAGCAAGTTTTATATAGCATGTGTTCATATTTATTCACTTCAAAATTCTTTCCAATATCCCTTTTTATATCTTACTTTTTTATATGACTTGCTTTATGGCCTACCAGATAGTTTATCTTCATAAATAGTCTCTCTGCACTTAAAATACAAACACAAAACGGTAGTCAAGCCGATTGGTAAGTTGGATGATCGTGTGGATCAGGAGTTCTATATGCTTACTAACGATCTGTCTCTGGTGGTACAGTGGTTAAAGTGCTCAACTGCTAACTAAAACCTCCGCGGTTTGACCTAACAGCTGGTCCACGGGAGAAAGATGCTTTTGTAAAGATTTACAGCCTGGGAAGCCTGGTGGGGCAGTTCGACTCTGTCCTATCGGGCTACGATGAGTTGGAATCAACTAGACGACAAGGGCTTGTTTTCAGTTGGCCTTTATTGAGGCCGGTATTAAAACCTCTGACTGGAATTATGAACTTGTCTCTTGATCCTTGCTTACACGAATCCTTCATCATTTTGAAGTGCTCTTGTTAGGTGCATAAATGTTTAGGATCGTTATGTCCACTTGATGAATTGCCTATTTTATTTATAAATGGCCCTCTTTATGCATGATAATATCATATGCTCTGAAAAAGTCTTTGTCTAGGTATGGGCATTTACAGTTTTAACAGAAATTGCCAAATTTCCTCTCAGAAAGTCTGCGTCATTATATAAGGTTTCCCTTCCTTCAATCTCATATGCATTGATATTTTGATATGAATTTTCCTTTAAATATATGTTTCTTCTGATTTGGGACAAGCTAACGGCCCTGACATACCATTAGTTCCCTTTCTATACAATGGTGGTAGCTAACAGCAGCCTTGCCACTTTGCATGTGTGACGTCTGGTTGGGTTTGGGGCCAAGGGGAAGCCAGGGAGAAGATGGAAGAAGGTAAGGTTCATCTGGTTGCTGAAAGCTGGTTGAAGCTATCAGGGCCAGGAGAAGTACATCTTATGGCAGTGAGCCTGTGATCTCAGTGTCACTGTTAGTAATCTAAGAAATGTAGTCTGGACAACGGACCCAAGATTGTAAACAGGTAACAGTGTTTATTTTGCTTAATGAGGGAACCATCTTTTATCATGGTAAAAACCCCCCACAAAAACACATGTGCCAAGTCAGCATTTTTTACAAGTGCAATATGATGAGGTCATTACATTAATCACGTTGTTCAAGTATCAAGTTTTCCATCACTGTAAACACGTATGGAGTGCTTCCTAAACAATGACTACCTTTCTACCCCTCCTGACCCTTGGGTGGTAACCACTAATATACTGGCGTCGGTATGAAGGAACCATTACTGATGTATAGTTGTTGTTTTTTTAGTGTGATGATTACAGGAGCCAGAAAGGGTTCACTAAGGGCATATTTAACTCATTTTATGGGCTGCTAGAGTTACCCAGTTGATATATCTGGAAAGCTCCCGGGTGCGTTGGCCATAAGGGAGAGGGAGAGCAGATCCAGGAGATTCTGGCTGGTGGGTAGCTAGCTGACCATGAGCCTTAGACCAGCACCTGGTTTTCCTACCAGGCCACGACTTTTCCCAGCCGGAGTGAGGCAGCAGCTCACCAACCCAGTCCCACACAACACAGTAAGCACTCAGTCTAAAGACCCTCTGTTCTGTAGGCTTTGCGGTCCCTACAACGATAAACAGAATACTGGCTAATTATTGTTTAATTATTACTTAAAAACCAATTGGCACAATACAATCACTGCATTAATTACCCCATACAGCATCTGCTTTCCTTCACCACCACCCCCACCCGACCCCGTTATCCCCATGCCACCCCAGCCCCTCTGCCCACTTTAATTGAAATTCAGCTTGCTGAAACACCTCCTTTCTCTTGGCCAACTGGATCTCTCCTTTCACACCAGGGAGAAGAACAAAACAGAGAGGGCCCCGGGGATTAGGGGGTTTTGACAGCTGTCCAAGGGGAGCGCGGAGATGGGGGCCAACACAAGAGGCAAGGGGACAGGAGAGAGTGGCTGAGGCAGGGAGGAGAGGCATCAAGAGAATGGACTGGGCAAAGGGTCGCGGAGACAGGCAGATATGTTTATTTTAAAAGGCACTGACAAGGGGAAAGGGAGCGAAAGACCAGGGAAAGAGAGAAACTGGCGCCAAGGTGGAGCGGAAAGGGTGAAGGAGAATGTAGGAGGGCTGGCGGCGGGGAGGGGAGGCGGGAGGAGAGAGCTGGTCCCGAAAGAGGCGAGGGAGAAAGTCCGGTTTCTGGACACGGCTCGGTCCAGCCCGGGCACTAGGGGGAAGGGAGGCCCGCGGGTAGCCGGGATCCCCCAGCACACACCTGGGAGCGGGGATCCCCCCCGCACACACCTGGGAGCGGGGCGGGGCGGAGGTGGCCGCCAGGCGCGGAGCGCGCTGGGCGCCGCGGT
>NW_022103914.1:2656220-2690929 GCF_000313985.2 Echinops telfairi
TGGGGAAGGAAGGCTGTTGCTGGGGTGGGCGTGTTGGGGGGCAGTGCCCCGCCACCGTCGCCGCCGCTCGGGCTGGAGTTGCTGAGATTCGTGTTGTTATGGCAATGCCGGTAGCATTTGGGGGAGTCAGTGGGGGCTGGGAGCTGGCCGCCCCTCGGCGGCGTTCGCCCCAGTTGCGGGGAGCCCGTGTTGGGGAGGCGGGAGGCGGTCCCCTCGGGCTGGGCTGCCTTCTCCCGGAGCGCGGGGATGGGGCGATGTAGGATCACTTTGCAGCTACCGTCTTCTTCTCTGGCCCCTCCCTCCCCCTTCCCCCTTCCCCCAGAGCCTGTCAGCGGCGGGGACTCCGGGCCACCCCGGGCTGGCACCCCTCCTCGGGGCCAAGGGCCGGGGTTCTGATGTGGGAAGACAGGACCGGAGCCGCGCAGGCTGCAGACTGCTGGCAGCGGGGCCGCGGTCCTAGAGGGCCATGCCTGGTGCTTGTGGGGAGCGGTGACTTAGACTTGAGAGGCAGATGGGAGCTCCGAGGGGCCCAGGGCGACCGGACCCCTCCTTGCACCCCGTCCTCAGTTCTGGGAACCGATGAGCTTTGCAGAAGATGCACTCATTCCTGGAAGTGTGAGTTAGCATCCTCATACTCACCCGCACAGCCCCAGAGAGCTGCCTTTTTCTGCTCTTTGCAGCCCGCTCCCCTCCTATCCCCCAGGTCCGTAACTCGGACTGGAACCTGGCTACATAGCCCCCTCCTTAGAGCGGGCGTTGACGGTCTTTCTCTCTCACCACCTGTGGACCTGGCTGCTAGGGATTCCCCCTCTCGCCATTACCTGTGGCTTCTACCTGCTCTGTGTGGTAGCTGCCTGTCTCCCGTATGTCTGGAACCATTTTGAATGGAATCTTTGTCCCAAGGAGTCCTCTATAAGTTAAGGGACACCCCCCCTCCCCCATCTGCCCTGGAAAGTTGTATTTGAGGACATGAACTAGTGGGGTCAGGGGTCAGGTTAGTTCTGGAGGTTCCTTGCACATCCATCTGTTTCCTAAGCCCACTGCCTTGCACTAGAGGTCATCCCTTGTGAAAGGGGGTGGGGTGGGGGGTGACTTGTGGCTTTGGAAGCCCACGCTTGACTGGCCCATACGTTCCTTCTCCAGTATGTCTGGAGGGTGTGTGCTGAAGGCTGGACTTGGGGGAAGCAGAGGGAGCCCTGGTCATCCTGTCTGTCTCCTGGGGTGCAGCCTCCCTCCCACTTTCTGCCCGCATGCCTTTCCTCCACACACACTCTATGTCCACACTCATGTTCATACACACACACACACCAGAATCTTAAAAAGCATAGCTTTTAAAGACTTGTCTGAACTGAGCGTGTATCCTGGTGTCTAGAACAGAGGTCCTGGGGACTAAGTGATAGAAACATTCGTCAGCAGTGTCCTCCTGCCCTGCCTGGCTAGCCTGGCCACACATCAGTGGCAAAGGTCAGCCTTCCCTGCTTCTGGAGTGAAAACTCTGGATCAAAGTGTGAGCCTCTCCACTTTGGCTTTCTGAGCCTCACTTTCATCTTTTGGTACCCATTCTCCCTTCCTTTCACCTGCCAGCCAAATGCCAGTTCCTGCCCTATATCCGTCCCCTGGAGCAGAGCTTGTTTCTGGAGGCTTGCTAATTCTTGACTAATTAATTCACACAGTGTTAATGGTGTTAATGGCCCATAATGGTCCAATGTGTTACTTTTCCCAGGGCCTTTCAGAACACAAGGCGGGGCTTGCTTTGTCCCACCTCTGGCTCAGATCACAGAGCAACTAGCAGACTGAGGCCAGTCTCCAGTGGGACTCATTTTGGAAAGAGTCTCCTACTTCTTGTCAAGGGGGGTGGGGAGTGGGGAGCTAATTTGATGTTCATTTAGAGTTAGAGCGGAAATCCTCAGCGCTCACAGCTGGACTGACTGATGATCTGGAGTGAGTTTAGGGGGGCACAGGCTACCTGTGGCTGGGTCTAGGTCCACCACCCAGTCTGTATGACCCTGCTTCTCACATATCCCGGCCTCCCCCACCTGCCCACCCACTGGTCTCTCTATACTAGCTCTTACTGGAGCTTCTTAAGTCTAGAGAAGGTCGAGATTTGGAGCCTTCCTAATTGCGATTCCCCACCTCTGTCATGGTACTTTGTAGGTTGGGTAGATTATATTTAGTCAACTGAACAATTGAGAAACCAGGGTTATCACCTTTCTGGTGGACAATTTTGCATGCAGGTTTGTCAAAACCTTGGCAGCCTGTGCCTCTAATTAGGCATGGTTCAAATCATTCTGTCATTTTGGTTCTTCACTGGGCCTCTTCTGATTATTTTTGGGAGTCCAGTTTTCTTGAATAAACTGTGTAAACCAGGTTCACTGGATCTTGCTTCCCTGCACGCACCTGGATGTAGTCACAGCTGCAAGCACCTACTATTCTTATAGATTGGTGGATTCCAGATCATCTCCCTGGGAGGTTTCGGCTCTGTGTGGGCCTGAGAAGGTGTGTCACAATCATTTTATTGATCAGTGGGAGGGGAGGTCTGAACACTCAGAACTGAGGATAGAAACCAGTCGACAACAAGAACTTTTCAGCTCCTACTAGACACCTTCGCTATTTAGGCTGCTGTAGGACATGAAATACATATGCATATATATATATTTGCCCTAGAACATCTTTTAAAAGAAGAATGACATTCACTATTCAATAAGAGACGAATTAGTTGCTAAAAGAAGTTTACAGAACTCTAGAGGAGTTGGAACCTGGGGTGGTCCTTGAAAGGTACCTAGAGAGTTGAGAAGAATGGTGTGGGCAAAGGTTCACGGGAGGTTGGGGTATTGAGGTTGGTGATAATTGATTTGGAAGCTTTCTATGTCAAGGTCACAAGCTGAGGCTCTGTGAGTGTGTTTGTGAGGAGGGGAAGCAGAGGAAGGGTGAAAGAACCTGGGGGAGGAACCCTTATTTAGAAAGTTGTGGCAAAGGAGGCTTGATCCTGGAGGCCCCAGGGAGTCTGTGTGGGTTCTGATGTAATGACAGGCTGCAGAGGGCTTGCTCAGGAGGAGAACTGGGGAAGTGTCATTGGATGTGATAAGGAGGCCACTTTGGGCTCTTGGGAGCACACTACTGCAAGAGGCATTCAGAATACGGCTTTGGGGGTGGTAGGTGGGAATTGGTTACTGGCCGAGTTTATCAGTGAAAGGAAGAAAAGAGAGGTGGTGTGCTGACCAAAGGGCCAGCAGTAAGAAAGGGAGTTTTCAAAACACATCCCCTGAAATCTTCTTTAAACCAAACAATACTTTAACTTAATTAGTAAAGAATTTCTGCCTTGAGTCCTGTACTCTTTTAAAGGACTATCTAGAGAGGATCAAATTGACAACAGCAACTCAAAAGATTATAGGGGGAGCAAAGAGGGCACTGAGTTTATGTGGATGGAGGATGACCAGCCCAGGGAATGGCCACACCACTTAGATCATAGTACTTGGAGACCTTGTTGAATTGGTGCATGCTCTGTAGTATGCGTTTGCTAAGGACAAGAAACAAGTCTGTTTTGAGAAGGAGTCTGAGTTGTTTTCAGAGAGGTAGGACAGGCTTGAAGGTGCCAAGGAGAGAGCTTGTGGAGGGGAAACTTGAGGGTGCTGGGAAGCTGACTGTTGAGTCAGGTACCTGAAGAGGGGAGACAAGAGTAGGCTCCCTAACAAAAGGAAGGGCTTAGCTTTAGTGAGCAGAGGAGCAGCCTCTTTCTTTAGAATTGAAAGGGGGAAAAATATTAAGAGGACAAATGAAAAGAAGTTAATATAAAATATCTTTTTGTTGAGCTTTGGTCCTATGAGCTCAGACAGTTTCAACTGGAGTGTTTGCTGCGACTTGGATTTCAGCCAGCTTCAAATTCAGCTCTGTATTTCTCTCCGGCTCTTCCACCTAACTTCTCCTCTTCGCTGCTGTAATTCTCTCTAAGTGGCATCTTCACTCTCCTGGTCACGGTATTTCAAACCTTGGCATTGTCTGAGGACTCTCTCTCCGCTAACCTGCTTTGAGGAACGATCTTGCATAGTCAGCCCTTGCTGGCCATCCTCAAAGGAGCCTTGGTGGCACTGTGGGTTAGGCGGCATTGGGTGCTAGCTACAGGTCAGTTTAAATCCCCCAGATGCTCCGCAGGAGAACACCGAGGTTGTCTGCTCCCTTAAAGAGTTAGCTCAGATGCCTCTTACAGAGCATCACTTTGAGTTTGAATCAACTCCGTGAGAGTTGTTGATAGGTGCTGTTGAGTCACGGTGACTGCTCATGGGCAGGGGTAGGACTGACCCGTAGGGATTTCAGGGCTGTGTCCTTTGGAAACAGGTCACCACCAGGCCTATCTTCATCGGCACCTCTGGGTGGATTTGAACTGCCGTCATTTTGGCCAGTAGTTGAATACTTACCCTTTTGTGCCATCTTGGAACTCCCTTTCAATTTGCATTTTATTAAGTCTAAATTCATGTGGTTTCTGATGAAATTTAGCATGCAGATTGAGATGTGTTTTACATGTAAGATCCAAACACTGGATTTACAAAATCGTTGTTGTTAGGTGCCCTCCATTCTGTTCCCACTCAAAGAAAGCATATGTAAAACGGAACAAAATACCAGCCAGTCCTGCGCCACCACCACTGTGTTGTGATGCTTGAGCTCATCGATGCAGTCCATCTTGTGAAGGGCCTTCCTCTTTTTTGCTGCCTGTCTACTGTAGCGAGCATGATGGTCTTCTCTAGGGACTGGTCTCTCCTGATAGCATGTCCCAAGGATGTGAGACAAAGTCTTGCCTCTGAGGAGCATTCTGGCCGTACTTCCTCCGAGACAGATTTGCTTGTTCTTTTGGCAGTCCACAGTACTCGCATCTTCATTCGTGACAGTGGACTCGTTCATCTTCCCGGGCATGATGCCTCCTGTGGATTCCTTTATTCTCCTCCTTTGAGATTCTTTCCTGCATCCCCACTCAAATTGGCATGTGTGGACTGATTATACTGACAAGAGCAGTACTTTGATTACATCACTGCCTGGTGGATGAAACAACAATGATTCCCTATTGTCTTCAAGGCCGGGTCCAAACTTCTCTGCTCAGTTCTAGCCAGACTTTTCTTCTCAGTGTCCAAAGGCACCTTAACACACATTCTTCTTGAATCACCTACCTCAGAATCTCTACTGTCCAAATTCAAATCATTCTTTAGGACATGAGCCCTGCTTTTGTACTGGGAGCTGTACAGCCTGCAGTGCCCAACTCTGCCCTCCAATTCCTAAACCATTCAGTTATGTGTCTCTTTTCACTCAGCCAATGGCATTGTATTCCCTTTCACACATGCAGGGCGTGCCTCCCTGCTGAAATGATTTGTTTTTGAAGTTAAGAAGCAAGATCTTAAAACAACAACAACTTATAATTCATCAAAAGCAAAAACAAAACAAACCCAACCCCTCCCCCTAACCCACTGTAGATTTTTTTCTTCATGTAAACTTGGCAAAGTGTAAGCAGTTGTTGAATCCAGGTGGTTGTATATTGGTACATGTTGTACTATTCTTTAAACTCTTCTCTTAGGTGAGCCCATGCCTCTACTTCCTAGACAAGGGACTGGGAACTCTGGTCATCTTCTGGTCACAGAGGAAAGAGAGTTTTGAATTTTACCTTGTGGTTTTGTGCATAATTCTGTACATAAGTATTACCATCTAGCTTGTGTATTGCCAAACTCAGAAAATCAAACTCACTGCCAGTGAGTCAATTCTGACTCACAGTGACCCTGTAGAACTGCCCTTGTGGGGTTTCTGAGACTATCGATCTTGACAAGAATTAGCTGGTGGTTTCAAACTGCTGGCTTGTGGTTAGCTGTGCAACTCATAACCATTATACCACCAGGGTTCCAGGCACCTCCAAAGGGAAATGACTCTTACTGCCTGAGCTCTGTTTCTTGTTTTACTAGTTTTATTGAGATATAATTAATACATCATACAATTCAGTAATTCAATCACATTAAAAAGAATGATACAGTCATCACCACAATCGACTTTGGAACATTTTTCCTTCTTGTAGCCATTGCTGTTGATTCCTCAACTCCCCCCAACCTCCTCTTTCATGCCCCAAGGTAATTATTAATCCAATTACTGCCTATGTAGATCCACCCATCCTGACTTCTCTATACAGAAAAACATACACAACAAAGATAAAGAGCAAATAAAACAGAGAAGAGCCTCAATCCCAAAGAAAGAAAGTATTTTCAAAACTGAAATGGGTCAAAGGAGAGATCAAATGACAGGGTGTTACGGTTCAGCCTAACATAGCTGCTAAAGTCCTCTTTACAATGCTCTCTGTTTGATATTAAAGATACTCACATTCCTAGACTATGGCCAGAGGGGATTCACACAGCCTCAATCTACATAGGACTCCTACAAATGGATTTTGGGCTTCCATGGTCATTCATAATGTCCCACAGACCGGGTGTTTAGAATTAAAGCTCTGATATCATTCCCTTTTATGGGTTTAGATTTTATTATTTGCAATCCTTGAATCACACAGGCTGGTGTGCTTCTTCTACGGAGACTTAGCTGACTCCTTACTTGATGGCTGCTTGTTTTGAGACAAGCCTTTAAGACTCCAGACCTTATTGTTTCTGATAGCCAGATTTCTTCACCACATTTTGCTATCGCACTCATATATCTTCTGATCTCCTGATCTCCTCAGGAGGGTGAGTACTGAACAGGGCCATGTCACAAGAATGAATGCTCTTGTATAGAGCTATGATCAAGTGACAAGGAACTTCATGTTGAACCCTTTTGACAATGGGCACAGTGCTCCCACAGTGAACATGATGCTGAATGCAATGCTTATTGTCCCTTGGTTTCCTTTCACTTCCACTCAATCGTGAATTCCAACTCTACACAGTTGGGATCTGAGCTTTTGGTCACGCTGTTTTCCAGGAACCTCTGGAGAGATTAAGAGTTCTTTGTGATCATGAGTAGGGAATGCTGTTGCTGTTGCTCAGCTTGCATTTACGTAGGCCATCTCTTCATTAAGATGCCACACAGGACACAGCGAGGAGCCTAGTGGCATAGTGATTACACATTGAGCTGGTGACCACGTGGTCAGCAGTTCAAAACCACCAGCTGCTCCATAGGAGAAAGAGCAGGCCTTCTATGCCTGAAAGAGTTAAGTCTCGTAAAGAGACTGTAGGGTCACTATGAGTTGCTCTAAGTCAGAATCGACTCGATGGCAGTGAATTGCTGAATTGTCTAGAACATGTCAGTGGCATCTAGACCCACATCAGTGAGATTTGGGAGGCTCACCTTACTCTTGTGCCAACATGCCAATTGTCAATAATTCCATTATTGACACATTCTCACCAACTGTATTTGGTGATCTTTTGGAGAATGAGAGGAAGTATTAGAATGCCTTGAAGATAAAGAAAGAAATTAGATGAGTGGTGTGAAAAATCTTTCTTATTGTAAACATCAGTGAACTACTACTACAAGCTAGCTAGGAATTCTTGGATGTTGGAAAATGAGAACCCTGTTAGCTTTTAGAATTCTTTCTGTTTCTGGAACTTGTGGAAATGTATGGAGATTTTTTTTTTTCATTGTTACAATCAAGAATATGGGATTACTGATTTCGGGTGGGTAGAGGACAGGGATATATACTCGACTTCCTACAGTACTTAAGGCATTGGGGATTATCTGGGTCAAATGTCAACAGGGCTGAGATGGAGAAGCCCTGGTATGGATGATTGATCATTCATGGGCCTTTGATAAGATAGACTCAGCATTCACCAGGGGTTAATCTCTGTGATCCTCAGTCTTCTGCAAAATGGAGTGAATAATGCTTGTTTCATAGGGGGGGAAATATCTAGTATTTTCTGCTACATAGCAAGGGCACAAGAGATCCTAACTATTCCTAATGTCTTGATTACTAAGTGAATGTGACAGAAGCCAGGGATCTCTGGGAGGACGTTGACTAAACAGCCTTTTGACATAGAGTGGAGGAGGGCTCCAGAGGGACAGCAAGACCGGGAATGAGGAGCCGGGGTGTGAAATCAGAAGGCTGGGGTTTGGGGCTCAGCTTTCTTTCATTCATTCATTTAATCATTAATTTGACAAGTATTTATTGAGTGCCTACTGCAGCCACACACTGTGCTTTGGCGGTTGGTAAAAATCATTAAAGAAAGTATATAGAGAAGAAAGGGAAAGGAATATAAATATACCCCCTCAAGGAGCACTTGGGCTTAAGGGCTGGATAGGGGCTGTGAGAGAAGCCGAGGTCAGGCCAGAAAGCAGGAGGTGAACACTCCGTGTTGCTCTGTACTTGAATGATTTTAACGTCTGTGTTGATAACAGCAACCCCCTCGCAGGGCTGTTGTTAGACTCAAGTAAGACACTGTATGGGAAAGGTCTTTATAAGTTGTACAGCGCTCTCCAAATCCATGCAGATAGCTCCGTACCAAGGGAACATTCTATTACTCTTAAGTGCCTCTTCTGACAAGTATTATCTTATTTAATCTGACCTCCACGGAACCTTCTCAGTCTGGGAAGAGACGCACTCTTTCTGGTTTGGGTTTAGATGGGGTACCCACCCTCCTTTGATCAGATCAGTGTACTCCTGTTCTCTGCAGAAGTTTAAAAATGCCAACTACCCTCCCCCAGTGCAAGGCCTGGGCCACATGGCCTGGTGCCATCTGGAGGAAACCTAAGGAGAATGGAGTTCTTCCTTCCACTCAGCCCCAGGTGGGTGCAGTGAATCATCTCCGGCTTTTCTGTCTGTGTGCAGTTCAGGTCCTCCTGTGACTCTGCCTTGTGTGAGTTACTGGCGGTGAAATAACCAGGATGTGATTGACAGTTGCAGAGATGTTGGATCAATAGTGCTGCTTGAAATTGTGTTTGCCAAGGAGTCGGGGAACAGAACAATTCAGCCAGGAGGACAGAGGAATTAATTGAGGGATGTAAAGAAGAAACTGCTAGAGAATTAGCATTGCCTCCTCCCCTCTACCTCCTTGGTAGTGCTTAGAAGGGAGCTGGACCCTGGCTAGAAAACACGGATCCAAGGGAGGAGCAAGTAGGAGGGTGAAGAGTGGCAGCCGTGCTGGGCACTCGAGGAAGTGATTACTTCTTGAGTTGGGACTTGCAGGCAGTTAGGATTTGGTTGTTTGGAAGACGGCAAGTGTTGTGGTCTCCGGTTGTAGGATTGGTGTGAGAATGAGGTGTGAACCTTCAAGACATGTTGGGGGTAGTCAGTGCTCTGATGCAGGTGAATCAGGGGATCCACAGGGTCTGATGAGACCCCAAGGGGACCAGATTGATGGATTGGTTATTTCATCCATCCAACATCGATTGTCCCCTGGACAACAAAGGGCTTTGCATGGCAAATCAAAGAGTGGTCTTCTTGTGGCTTTAGAGAGCGGCCATAAGTTCCTAGATGGTGCAGTGACGATAAATATGGCAGCCACGCAGAGGGTTGACTGGAGCCGAGGAGGCTGTGGAGGCCAGGGACAGATCCGAAGACTCCTGTGAGGGGCTAGGTACTCTGGTCTTGGGGTATCATAGTGGAAAGGGAGAGAAAGGGATGGATATAAGGGGTGCTGTGGAGGTCAAGCCTACAGAACTTGGCAACTGCATGAAGAGGTGGCAAAGAGGAGGTAAGGATTCGAGATAAGTTCACAGTTTAGAACCTGGATGATTAGGAGGCTGGAGGTGCCGGTGGTGAGAACCAGGCATTGCCGAAGAGGAGGAGCAGCTGCCGCAGACAGGAGGAGCAGGAGGACACCAGGAATTTGGTTTGGGGCATGTTGCAGTTCAGGTGTCAGTGAAATAGCTCCGGGCGGTGTTGATTCAGTAGGTGGATTCTGAAAGGAATCTGGAGCGTTGGAGGGAGGCCAGGGCTGGAAAAATAGATTGGGAAGTTATCTGTTAGAAGTTATAGCTGGAGCTATAAGAATAGATGAGGTAATAAATGAAAAGCATAGAGAGACTTAAGGCCAGGAGGCCAAGGACAGAGCTGTAGATTCTACTGAAGGGCTGGGGGAGAATCCGCTTGGAGGTGATCAACAGACTGTCATGCTGCAGATGAGAGCTGAGCAGACACCACTGGTTCTTGAAATTGGGAAAGTGCTTGGTAACCTTTGAAGGGAGTTTCAATTGCTTATGGGAGGTGGAATTCACATTGTGAGGAGAGTGGGGAGTGAGTGGATGGTGAGGAAGCGGTGGGAGTGCATATAGATAACTTGTTGGAAAGGTTTGGCTGTGAAGGGAAGATTAAATATAGAAGGCAGTTGGAGATGGGTAGCACAGTGAAGGGGAGGCTTTTTTAGGATAAGGAAGAAATCCAGGGATGGGGAGGAGGGAGAAGGCAGGCATGAGGAAGGGTATGCATATGAAGAGCGGGACAATAGATGGAAGAAGGTCCATTGGTGAGCATGGAGGGGGTTGGGCTCAAGGTCAGCTTGAAGAGTCAACACTGGGCCTCGTTGTCAGAGGATGCTTCTTAGAGACTGGAGATAAGGCAGACCCCAGTAAAGTAGCTGGCTGGCAAAGATGTCTGCTGAGGGCACATAAGGAGTGTATCATTTGACTTGAAGACTCCCAAGACCACAGTGCCTTACTTAAGGGGAACTATAGTACATACTGGGGTCACGTGGTCCTGGATCAGAGAAGCTTGCAAGCAAGACCGGGTGATCCCCAGTCCTTTCACAAGTGCTGGTGGCTTCCTTTTGCAGAATTGAGATGCAGGGTGCGCCAGCAGGGTCCGTTGCATCCCCTCCCTCGGAGTGAGAGTCAAGAGGCCAGTGATGGCAAGTAAATGAGGAGGAAGGCGAGGGACTTCCCAGGGAGGGGGCTATGTCTGGCCAGCAGGCACTGGGTTTATCAGGGATAGATAGATCCATCTCCTGAGTTTTCAGTTTCCTGAATGCCTCTAGATAGAATTACTCGAAGAAAGTGGAAGCAGAGTATGGACCAAGGAAAAGCTTTTCCACTCTCACCCATCAAGAGGACCCAGCACACAAGAGGGATATGCTAAAAAGCACACCCTGAGGCTCTGCCCCTGACCCTCATTTTACAGACAAACACAGGAACTTGCCTGAAGTGAAAAAGTTCCATCTGACCTCTGGGGCCACACAGCGGAGAAGAAGAATCCGATTCACACAGGCTCAAGGCCAGTGGCCATAAGGCAGAGGGCAGACTCGCCTTCATCCTCCAGTGTTCTTTGACTCGATTCTAACCCCACGTGTTCCTGCCACAGCACCCTCCTTTTCCACCGGGTTCGTGACCGATATCTTGTTGCACTGGCTGCACCGAACTCACAGACAACACTCACCATTATGGGGACGTATTGGGGAAGGTAGCAGGTTACCCCCAGCCAGGAGCACAGCACATTAAGGGTGCAGTCTTTGGAACTTCTCCCGAGCTAGCAGCCCAGTCTCTCCCTCTGGTCCTCAGCCTCTCAGCCACGTGATTCCTTGGCCAGGAAGCTCGCTGGCCACTCGGTCTCACCTCATCTGTGCACTGCTGCTCTGCTCTGTCTCATGGTCTCCTTGCCTTGGCCGTTGCTCTTCCCGTGGACGCGCCCTGCCACCTGCCCCACTTCAGACAGGGTTTTTTGAACTCCCTCCACTGGTAGCTCTTCCTCCTCGACGGGCCCAGTCTTTTCCTGATCCTGGGATGCCTCATTTGGATAGCCAGGGGAATGACAACACTGGCCAGTCCCCAAGTTAGAGTCCTCTGCACTTCATTTGCATAGCCCTACTCAATCATTTGGTGGGAGTTGTAGAGCGATGCATAGAAGAGCCATATTAAGAAATTCCACCTCCCGACACACTCCCAGCAAGTCCTCCAGAGCGTGGGGAGTAGGGGTATGGTTACTGTTGCCAAAAAAAAAAAAAAAAAAGTCGGCTATGGAGGGAACTGGGTGGGGAGTGGAGGGTGGGGGTGGTATCTTTAGGTTTGGTCCAGTTAGAGAATCAGAATTTTAAAGCAGAATAAGAGCTCATTAGTTGTATCCCCTTGTGCATGTGACAGTCTCAAGTTTCAGTTTTCTTATTTGTAAAATGGATTCAATCATTAGCAGTCAAGGTTTTTAACCACCGTGCCACTGTGGCTCCGTAGAACCACATTACACACATATACAAATACAGGGGGAAAGTTCGTGGAACCCATGATTTTTAGCTCAGTTTTCCTTGAACTTTTTGAAGTCCTCTCATATATTATGAGTTAGATGAGTCCTATTGATCAAATCATGAAAACTGGTGTTTCAGTAGCTTATGCTTTCCCTCTCTCTTCTACCCGCTTTCCTTCGTCCTGTCCTCCATCTGTCTGTTCAGCTTCCCTTTTTGTTTTTGGTAACAGTGTGGAGATAGGTAGGGCTGTGATTCCCCGCTGCCCCCGGGGCATAGCACACAGGGCTGGGGATGTAGCTCAAATCCCAGCCTTTCCACTCTTACTCTGTAGCCCAGAGAACAATGGGCATCTATGTGAGGTGAGGGTGGGGGCAAGGGAGGAGACACAGTATTGTGTTGGCAGCTGGACAGTGGGCCTAGAAGGAGACCCTGGAAGCTGACAGATGGTTAATTGGATGAGACAAAAGGGGAGTGGGAGGAGGGGTCTGGGGCTTCTGTGGGTTTCATGTCTCTGACTACTGACTATCCTGGAAGGGAGCTTGTGGGGGAAAGGAGGAGGGGCTTCAGGAGAAATTGGGGACCAAAAAACCCTGGCAGGACTCATGTCGAGTGTATCAGAAGGACAGAGAACTGCTGAGTCATGTTGCGACTTGGAGGAGGGAAGGTGCAGATTTACGTCTCTGTACCCCAGTGTATGATATGACATGCTCAAAGACTTGAATATAGAGAATGCTTCGCCAAGATGAGGATGACATAATTTCTCATCATCTTTCATGATCCCAACCACAGTTTTAATAGCTAAATTCACTTTGATAAGAACTGGACATAGAACTGACCAGTTTTGAGAGAGTGGTAGGTTTCAGCGAGTGGGTCTCATTCCTGCATTTGTTCAAATGCTAAGATGGACACCTACTAAGTGCCACACACTAGGGCTACACAAACAAGTTATAAGCAATCCTTTTCCACAGGCTAGTGGGGTTGGCTGATGCATAAACAAATGCACGTAGCAGAGTAAGTGCCATAAGAGGTCTTCACCGTGTCCAGTGGGAGTACCAAGAGGGGCCTGTCAACCTCATCTGGCTGGGGAAAGAGGAGTCACTGAGATGGAGCTTCCGGGCCTGAAATGGATCAGGGAGGATGGTGGAAATGAAGACAGCGAGTTCAAACTACCATTTGGGCAGTTTGGTCATAACACTAATGAAAAATAAAATGATATTTGAGGGACAATGTAGGGTCCTGGTAGTGGTGTTTATTATCAAAGTGTTCTGCCTGTCAAATTTTTGTGAGCTTCTTGTATAGCTGTACTTCAGTAAAGAGTTTCTAAAGGCTATCAGATCCAGTGAAGTTTACTCTTTTAAAAGGAGCAAAACAAAACAAACAACCGAATAAACCTTTCATAGAAAAATCTTTGCACATTTTGAAAAGTCATCAGAGTAGGCATTAGAGAAGTGGTTTCTCAACCTTCCTCATGCCTCAACCCTTTCACACAGTTCCTCATGTTGTGGTGACCCCCAACCATAAAATTACTTCTGTTGCTACTTTGTAACTGTCATTTTGCTGCTGTTATGAATCAGAATGTAAATATCTTATATGCAGGATGTATTTTCATTATTACAAATTGAATATAATTAAAACAGCGATTCATCACAAAAACAATATGTAATTTTATATTGTGAAATATTTATTTCTAATTACAAATAGATGAAATTTTGTCTTGAAGCATGGTGTAGCATGGGTAGCAGTCTTCACTCTGGGTACTGGTATGTGGGTGTATCTGCAGGTGGGTGGACCTGCCTGGAGATGGATAGAGGAGCGGTGTCTAGGTTCCTAAGACCATGAGACATATGTGTTTTCCGATGGTCTTAGGCAACCCCTGTGAAAGGGTCGTTCAACCCCCAAAGGGGTGGCGACCCACAGGTTGAGAACTGCTGTGTTAGAGGATAGTTGAGTGTGGGCAGGGTCCCAGGGTGGTGCGAACAAGTCAGAAAGGGATGAGCTGCAGGTTCAGAGGTTATCCCTTTTAATGTTTCCTTGGTGACTGGGCTTAGATGCTAGTACTCTTATTAAACCGACCACACTTTTCTCCGCAAATGGGAGTCAAGGTCATCTGCAAGGATAGGGGTTTCTGGGAACCTGAGATCAAAGGTGACAGGGGATCCACTCTCAGCAGATTGAGTGAGAATTGCATTAAAGGATTACCCGTCCAGTTGAGTTCAGAATTGGCTGAGAATGCAGGATTCTACATCTCTCCCCACTGCAAGCTCTGAGGGGATGAAAGTGGTGGGCTCCTGAGTTCTTGGGTGGCGAGAGGAACAAGGGGCTTGGGCTGGGCACCAGGTGCTCACTGGACTTGTTTGTACATATGCTTTCCCCCAAACCTTACTGGACACTGAAGACTCTTAAGCCTTCTGAAGACTCTGCCATAGGACCCAAAACCCATTTTTAGGCACCTGGATACCCCCTTACAGAAGGGTCTCGGGGAGGAGACGAGCCAGTCAGGTGCAGTATAGCATCCATGAAACATACAACTTTCCTCTAGTTTTTTAATGCTTCCTTCTCCCCACTATCATGACCCCAATTCTGCCATACAGATCTGGCTAGACCAGAGCATGTACACTGGTACAGGTAAGAGCTCGTAATTCAGGGAATCCAGGACAGATAAACCCCTCAGGACCAATATTGATTGTGGCCATACCAGGAGGGTAAGGGGAAGGTGGGGGGAAAGGGGGACCGATCACAATGATCTACATATAACCCCCTCCCTGGGGGATGGACAACAGAAAAGTGGGTGAAGGGAGACATTAGATAGTGTAAGACATGAAAAAATAACAATTTATAAATTATCAAGGACTCGTGAGGGAGGAAGATTGGGGGAGGGAGAGGAAAAAAGTGAGGAGCCGATACCAAGGGCTCAAGTGGAAAGCAAATGTTTTGAGAATGAAGATGGCAACAAATGTACAAATATGCTTGACACAATGGATGTATGTGTGGATTATAATAAGAATTGTATGAGCCCCCAATAAAATGATTTTAAAACATAAAAAGAGAGAAAATAAGGAACACTGGTAATGCTATGGGTTAGGCATCGCATTGTTAACGGCAAGGTCTGTGGTGTAAACCCACCAGCCACTTTGCAAGAGCAAGATGAAACTGCGTCCCCAAAGATGGACGGTCTCAGAAACGCTATAAAGGGTTGCTATGAGCCAGCACAGGCTCGATGGCAGTGGGTTACACCTTAGAAAGTGTTCACGGCTGGTTTCTCCAGGGAGGTTAGACATACCTTTTGTTTTGGACTTGTTTTCTTTTCAGTGCCCAGTTCAGTCCTTGCAGGCAACATTCACTTGTTTAGTATTTGTTATCTTGTTTGGGTTTTTTTTTCTTCTTTCCATAAGATAAACTTCAAATGGCATGCAGGCCATTTGGAAGTTTTATAATGAAACACTGTGCAATGTAAATGAATCTTTTTTTGTGGACCAGCAATTCTATTATAAACAAGAATATCTATGAAACCAACACTGTCTATGAAATATAGGTACCCATTTTGTCACTTGCTTACAAATATTCATATATTTTATAGGCATAGGAAAACCAAATAAAAATATGTTATTTTCTCAGAAAACTCATATAGGATAGTTCACAACTATAAATTGATCAACTCAACAATATTGAGCATCGGTCACATGTCTAGTATTATATATTGGATGCTAAGGGAAATATTAACGGTGGGTAACACATGGGCCTTGTCCTTGCGGAGTGTGTGGTCTGGCTGAGTGGAGGGTACTGATATAGGAAAACCAGCTAATTCAAGATCAATCAGAAAGTTAGTTTCAGTCATTCATCGATTCACCTAACATCTATTTATTGAGCGTCTACATATTACAAGATAATGTCCCTAAGTGCTGAAACCAGAGTTTGTTTACAGAGACTCCGTCTTGGGAATCACTTCCTTAAACATTTATTTTCTCTACTGAAGTTTTTGTTTATTTATTTTTTAGTATAAGAAAAATTCTAGCTCACTTTTGAGCATTTGGTAAACATGATAAAGTATAAAGAATAGAAAAGTCACTGTAATCCCATCACTGAGAGACCACCTGGTTGTTAATTTGAAATCTTTTTTTTTTTTTTTTTTGTGGGTCTCGGAGTTTATTAACGGCCCTGGCAACACTACTTCTTCTTCTCCACATCCTGCTCTGCAGCCTCCTTGGCCCTGTTCGCTCGGATGCCAAAGAGCCGGGCGTTGGCACGGGCCATGCGGAGACTGGCAAAGGCCTTGAAGTCCTTCTCTTCTTGCGTGATAACCCGGGCTTTCTCCTTCTTGTAGACATTTCGGGTGGGCATCACAGGTCCAGTAAGCTGTGTGGCCAGTTTGAGTTCCTCCGCAGAGCTGTCGCCCTTCTTGGGGGCCGAGGGCTTCCTGGGGAAGAGGATGAGCTTGGAGCGGTACTCCTTAAGTCGCTGCACATTGGCCTGCAAGGACTCGGTGGACTTGTTCCGCCTCCGGGGGTCCACGGAGATGCCGATGGTCCGGGCCACCTTCTTGTGGATGCCGGCCACCCTCAGCTCTTACAGGCTGAAGCCCCGGCCTGCACGGACTTTGGTGTGATAGCACACTGTCGGGCAGCGCACGATGGGCCGGATGGGGCCGGACGCGGGCCGCGGGGCGATGCGGCGGGCTTTAGCTTGTCGGGCCTTGCGCCTGCGTATCTTCCGCGCCGGCTGGTTGAACCACGTGGACACACGCCACTGCCAGTCCTTGTGGAAGTGGGGCTTCAGGATCATGCCATTCCTGTTGGGCGCCATGGCTGCCTACGGCCCTCCTCCAAGCGGAACGGCCGAGCGGAAAGCTGAAATCTTTCTTTCTGGTCTTTTTTCCTTGTGTGTACTCACTCTATTGATCCACGTTTTTTATTTTTTTAAGTCATTGAATTAAGGTGAAAAACAAACTTCAGGAGATAGATTTCCCCCCCTAAATGATACCATTTCCTCCAATTAACTTAAATGTATGAAATGTATGATAAGCTAGTGTGTGTGTGTGTGTGTGTGTGTGTGTGTGTGTGTACACGTACACATTCATAAGCCAATTTACCTTCATATAGGAATGATGTGGGCAGTAGGATCCTTTAGCTGTTTGGAGGGGCAAGGGCCCCTCCAAATTATACACAAACAAAGCTATCATATACAAGGGGGCTTCAAAATGAAATGAAAAAATGGAATGAAAAGATCATGGAATGTTAGAGCATGTAAATGGTCTAAACTGAAGTGAAAATGCCTCTTCTTCTTTAGCCTCTCTGATGTTTAGATAAATTTAACAAAAGTATGTGCCTATTGCATATACAAGTGCATGTCTCTATAAATATATAGCTTTCATTCTTATTTTATTTAATAAAAATTAGATCATACTGTGCTGGTTATTCTTATTCTGTGACTTGCTTTTATCACCATATAATCATGGACATTTTTCTATGTCGGTACACATAGAGCTACCTCATTTATTTTAAGAGTTGTGCAATATTCTGTTATGTGAATGTGTCCTACTGTATTTAACATTCTCTTAGTGATGAGCATTTATAAGCTGTCTTTTCTGTGAACCGTGTGTATTCTGGGACATTATTTTGTGCAAAGGAGGGTCACTCATGATTTGATTCTTGTGAAAGGTGAGACAGCTGTAGTTCACGAGATTTCCTTTGCTTTTATCCTCAGGAGAGGAAGAACAGCTAATGCCTGTTCTCTGAAGGATAGTTGTCTCTAATGTTTAAGTGTACTTTTGGTTGCGACATTTGGATAAATGACAGCAGCCATTCTTGGTCACTTGTGGTGTGCCTTTAAGTGACATAAGGCAAACCTGTTGCTGCGAGTCAGTTGTAACCCTACATACCCGTCCCTAGTGGAACCGTCCCCTAGGGTTGAGTTGAGTTGTCACTTTACAAACGGAGACGGCCTCATCTTTCTCCTGGGGAGTGATTGAGGGGTTTGAACTGCCCACCTTTTTGTTAGCAGCCAAGTACTTAGCCATTGTGCCACCAGGCTCCTTTTAAGTGACGTAGGAGCCCCCCCCCCCCAAAAGCCACATGCATTCTGTGGGCTTGAGTGTAATTAGTTCCGATGCCGCAGTTAGGTATGGAAACCTTGAGGCTGTGTGCAAAGCCACAATCTGTGTTTGCGAGCGAATCCAAGGATATGATTCTGGAGGTCTTGGTTTCTAGTTCTGCCCACCACCAATTGGCTCTGTGACTTGGCCAAACCAGCGAGCGTTTTCGCAGATGGGGCCTCTTTTCTCATCCCGAGAAACGGGTAAATATACGTGCGCTGCCATACCTCACAGGAACCATCTGAGATAAAGTGAGCTAAGAGGAAGAAAATGCTTCAGAAAAACAGAACGAAAAGGGTTCCTGTCAGCAGCTTTGCTCTGGGGTCTCCCTTGGCTTCAAGTGTGGTTGAAAGCTGAGACAGGGGATTCAGCCTGGAGTGACAGCCCGTCCTGTGCCCGAGAACTAGGCGTTTTTTTCATATCTGGTAGGAAATTAGAAGTACTAGAGACAGAATGAAATGTTCATGATATGTTCCATTTGCTAATGGAAAAGAGACGTGTGTATGAGAGTGGAAAGTGGTCCCGCTAACTGCCCGGCAGAGCTGAGGAGCTGGCAGTCAAGAGTGTAGTCCTAAGTAGCGCACCCTTCCTTCCGCTGGCCTCAATGTGCAAAGACAATTGTCCTTCAAAAGCGGTGCTAACCTTTCTTAATAAAAAAAAAATAGTAGTAGTTAAATCCACGTCACATTAAATTAATAATTTAAAACCGTATAATTCAAGACACCTAGTACATTTACACTGGTGTGTAAATTGCCCCCCCCCCCCATTTTTCACCACCCCAAAAGGAAACCGTGTCGTCATTAAGCTGTTGGTCCTCAGGACTCCTTTATTGCAGCCCTGGAAACGACAAATCGGGATTTTGCCCATAGACTTAAACCTGTTCTGAACATTTCATATCAATGGAATCACACACCATGTGACCTTTTGTGTCTGGCTTCTTTCAGTCAGCGTAACGTTTGCAAGGTTAATCTGTGTCATAGCTTGTAACAGAACTGCAGTCCTTTTGTGGCTGAAAAATATTCTGTCATCTGTCATCTGCCTATTCATACATAAACAGATAGTTTTATGTATGTATACAACACACACACATACATACATATCCATTGATAGACTTATAATTGTTGCACACATACAAACAGATCCTTTCATCTATCGATGGCTTGTTGGAGCTGTCTCTACATTTTGGCTATTGCAAATGCTGCTGAGAACATGTGTGTGCATGTATTTGTTTGAATTTCTGCACATCTATACTTGTGTGCCAGTGAGCGGATTCTGACTCGTAACGATCTTACATGACAGACAGGGTAGGACTCTCCCACAGGGTTTCCCAGGCTGTCATCCTTAAAACAGTGGTTCTCAGCCTTCCTCATGCCGCAACCCTTTCATACAGGTCCTCATGTTGTGGCGACCCCCAACCATAAAATTATTTTTGTTGTTGCTTCATAACTGTCATTTTGCTACTGTTATGAATCGGGCAACCCCTGTGAAAGGGCTGTTCGACCCCCAAAGGGGTTGCGACCCACAGGTTGAAAATTGCTGCCTTAAAGGAATAAATCACTAGTACTTGCCTTTTGTGGAGCCACAGGTAGGTTTGAACTGCTAACCTTTTGGTTAGCAGCTGAGCTCTGAACTGTTGTACCACCGTAGGAGAAGCTAAGGTTTCTTGTGAACCCTCACTGTGCTGTTGCTAGTTTTTGTTTTTCCCCTGACTAGTCGCTTTTGGATGACTGGTGCTCTGAGGTGGATTGCCCAACTGCTCAGCATTTCTCTGTGTGCAGAAGTGCTCGTGTGAATTGGAGATGGCAGAGTTAGTGGTAGCAGGCCATGAAGGGTGCTTGGAGCTATGCTGAGATGGCTCAATGCCCGCTGATCTTTACTGCATGGGGACTGGTACGGTTTGGCCCCAGTGCTGGTGTTGGCCAAGGTATCCATAGACCCACCTGCTTTGGGAAAATCGTGCTGGTACCCAGCACTACAATTCATGTCCTAAGTATTTGCTTATGGAGTTAAAGTCCTTGCACCTGACAGCTTCTTAGTTCTGACCCCAGGCCTTTTCTTGGTTATCAACTCGGAGCACTTCTATGAACCATCACCAGGGTCAGCAGAAATATGTGGATCCCAGCTCCATTCAATTCACTGAAAAGACCGAAGGTCTGCACCAGGTTCACCTAACTAGACATTCAAATTGGCCAGTGCTGTTTTCATTCCTCATTACCATTCCTTACTTCAACACCATGTGGGTTATTGTGCCTGATCAAACACAAGGCATTCTCCTAGAATCCTGTCACCTCTTAGGAGTGACAGTATAGTTCTCAGAGATCTTCACACCTGGGCACTCTAAACTGCCCGCCTTAGACTCTGGTTGGACCTTGAGGTGACAAACCAATAGGGGATGGTGTCTGATCTCCTAGAGAGAATTTCCCCACGTTCTCCTAAATAAGAGGGTTTTTCTCCTTTCCTTCATGTCATATCCTAGTACACTTTATCTGTGGTTTATAGTAACCTAGTGGTCAAGTATACCTGGTGTGGAATTAATATGTTAATAGGATCTTGAAATGCAAATTGTCTACTGAAAAAAATCTCTTATCCTTAATGTCAACAAGTGAACATTGATTCTCTCTTTTGCCTGTGGCTGTAACCATCCCATACTTCTCTGAGGCAAATAGATGTTTTTGGCACAATAAGGGGAAGCTACATATATGCTAGGGGATGAAAAATAGGAAAAAGTTTTCTTGATAAACCAGTAGTTTTAGGTTTTAAAAAATTTTAGAAATGGGGCTTCTTACTGTCTGCCTTTGTTGGGATTCCATCTAAATACATGTGTGTGTTTATGTGCATATAGGAAAGGTATGGCTTTACTTAAGATTATGGTTCCTACTCTGTTTTTAAGGAGTGCCAAGTGTTATGAGGGCTATGTAAAGATGTCGAGTATGTACACAGGTGTGTTGTAGAGTCCTGTTTTCTGAGAAGTTGACATTCCAGTCTGGTAAATATGGTAAGTATCTTTGTTAATAGTTATTAATTGGTCTGGTATTGCCTTAACTCTAACCTGCTTTCCAAGTTTCCTCAGCCTCACAAAATGTCCAATTCTCGTCTGGTTTGCTTTTTACAAATAAATTAGAATCCTTTGACAACAGTATTAATTATTCATGGACATTTATTCTATAGAAATGACACAAGTCAGAGAAGTTTAAATAAAAAATAAATAAGTATCACTTATGAATATATAGCTGTAAAAATTCTCAACAAAAATTATTGAATAGAATCCAATAGTATATCAAGATTTATGTACCATGACCAAGTTATTTACCAGGAAGGCAAGGATGGTTCAACAGTAGAGAAGCAACCAACATAATATACAACATCAGTAAAACAAAGGAAAAGAGCCACATGATTATCTCTGGATATGGGTAAAGCTTTTGACAAAATCCACCACCTTTTCTTGATGAAACCTTTAAAGAAGATTGGAATAGAAGAGAAACTCCTCTATGGGATTTAAGATATATATGAAAACCAACAGTTAACATTACACTAAGGGAGAAAGGCTAGGAGCATCCTCGTGAAATTGGGAGCAAGACAAGGGTGCCCTCTCTTACCACTTATATTCATTAGTGTATTAGAAGTACTAGCCAGAGCAATAGACAAGAAAAATAAATACAAGGTATTTAGATGAGAAAAGAAGGTGATAAATACTCTTTGTGGACAATATGATCCTGTATAGAGAAGATCCTAAAGAGTTCACCAGGTAATTGCTAGAGCTAATAGGACAACTTGCTTAAACAACTTAGATAATGCCCTTTTCAGAGACTGCCTTTGTGTCCGCCCTCCCATGGCACAGGGAGGGCTACCTTACTGATCTCCTTGATGGCCCAGGCTTGAACTTTTCTTGTCCTGAGTCTGACAGAGGAAATGGAGTAAGGCAATCTAATACCTTATTTTGCTAGAGCAAACTAGGAAAAGTCTGGCTAGTACTTCTAATGCAAACTCAGCTTGATACCATCAACGAAAACTGAGAAATCGGGTCAAGTGCCATCTTGCCTTTCACTTACATTTCTTTCTACCCAGAACAACATCTCCATTGACGTCATTCCTTAAATTTTCTGGGAACTTACATTCTGCTAGGAGGAGACATATTTTTGAAAAGCAAATTAAAGCATTTCAGGTGTACAATACGATAATGCTAGTGGACATCATTGGGGGAATGATGAAGCCTACTTTAGGGGTCTCCAGAGAAAGGCAGGGCTTTACTTTCCCATAAAGAGTTACGGTCTTGGAAACCCTCAGGAGCAGTTCTACACTGTCTCATAAGGTCTCTGTGCATTGGCATCAACTAGTGACTGTGAGTTTGGGTTTTGGTTTTTCTTGGCTATGTCATAGAGATACTTGAGTGGCATTTGAAGGACGACCTCATTATCCAGAGCAACAGGGTATGGAGGAGGGTTCCTGGCACAGGGAGAAGAATTGGCAAAGGCAAGAGCATAGTGAATTAGAGGATCGTAGCATGAAAGATACTTCTCGGAAGCGAGCATGGTGAGGTTTTGTCTCATGTACTCTGAGCATTACCAGGAGGGACTAGTCCCGGGGAAAGGACATCATGTGTTGGTAAAATAGAAGGTCCATGAGAAAGAGTGTGTGGCTGGGCTCAAACACAGACATGATTATGAGGTCCGTGCAGACCAGGCAGTGCCATACTCTGTTGTACACAGGGCCAGTGTGACTTAGAACTAACTCCCTGGCACCTAGCAACAGGGTGAGAGAGGAGACTGCAGATGCATGCGAGCTCTTAGATTTTCGTATTTCAGAAGTTGGATTTTATATGGTAGGAAGCAGTGAGTCCTAAGAGTTTGAAGTGGTGAAGTGATGGTATGCAAAATGTAGGTAGTTTAGGAAGGCCTGTGCAGTATTGTGAAGGGCAACGAATGGCTAGGAATGCTAGTTAGGAAACTAATGATAGAAGAAATATAATGGTAGTGCGGTCTCCAGAGTTTCATGTCTAGTTGAAGTAGATCAGACGTCCTCAAACTATGGCCCGTGGGCCACCTGCGGCCCACCGAGGACATTTATGCGGCCTGCCAGGTGTTTTTGCCCCGTTTGTTTTGTTACTTCTAAATAAGATATGTGCAGTGTGCATAGGAATTTGTTCATAGTTTATCTTTAAACTATAGTCCAGTCCTCCAACGGGTCTGAGGGACAGTGAACGGGGCCCCTGTTTAAAAAGTTTGAGGACCCCTGCAGTAGATGGTCAAGGAGATGATAAAATCTCAGATTTCTGGCTTGGTGATGATGCATTCGCCTAGCCCAGAACTACAGGAATGGTATTGAACACTTGATAAGCTATTATAGCTTATTCTTAACATTTTGACTATAAAATATAAGAAAACAGAGTGATGTTTGAACTGGACATTATATACATTTCCCATAATGATGGCATGCCTGTGTGTGCATCCATGTGCTGTGTGCCTGCCTATGATGTTACTCATGCTTCGGGTGTAAATGTGTGTGCTTCTTCCATCATACTGGGTTCTTGACACAATATCATTTTTCAGCATCAAAATTCCCATCACCTCCCAGAAGCGCTCCCTTCAGGATCCATTTCTGCTTGGCTCAGAGTGAGCAAACATTCCAGTGGGATTGATTGCTTGTGTCAAATTAATTTTTTCCCTTTCCAAGGAGAGTGTCTGCCTGTGCAAACTGGGAAAACCTCCAGGCCTCTGGCCAAATGCAAACCTCAGAGAGGGGGACATAACCAGTCTTGCATCGAGAATTGTCCTAGATAACCCACAGAGTCCGTACCTGGATGCTAAAGCTCACTTCCCCAGCATGATTTGTGGCTGTTCCTAGGCAACAAGAAAACTCGAGGCTAGGGAGAGGTGGCTGCGTCTGAGAGAGGCTCGGGACTTTTCAGCATCAGCCATGGTATCGCTTCCTCCTCTGTGCCCCACCAACTTGTTACTGATTGACTTAAAAGGCTGCAGAAGCCACTGGGAGCACACGGAGAACACATTGATTCGCCACTTTCCGTACTTGAGTGCCGTTAAGCTACAGGAATCTCTGGGGGTAGTTTCCCCTTCAGACGAGTTGATCCCAACACATAGCTCCTGTACAGAATAAGATAGACCTGGCCTGGTGGATGTGTAAGACTGTCACCCTTTATGGGAGCAGACAGCCTTGTCTTTTTCCCAAGACATTGCATTAGAGACCTATAAACTACCTTTCCCATAGTAGGAACCATTGGTCACCTGGCCTGTCTAATACAGCAGGTCGTCTCAAACACCTTGTCCACAGATAAACTCATGTGTACAATGGGAAGGAAGGAAGTGTTGCTCCCAGGGTTTCAACTCATACTTACATGGCTTTATTCCAAACAAACATATTTTAGACGTGACTCTGTCATCAGTGAGTGGGTCGTCATAAATTCTCTTAGTAACACAAGCCACCAAATCTGCTGCCATCAAGTTCACTCCAACTCACAGCGATCTTATGTAGGTTCCCCAGACTGTAAATCTTCATGGGAGTAGATAGCATCATCTTTCTCCCTTGGAGCAGCTAGTGGGTTTGAACTTGTGGCTAGCAGTCCAGTGCTTACCCACCAGGGCACCTTTTTAAAAAAAAAATCATTTTATTAGGGGCTCATATAACTCTTATCACAATCCATACACACATCAGTTGTTTAAAGCGCATTTGTACATTCATTGTCCTCATCTTCTCAAAACATTTCCTCTCCACTTAAACCCCCGACATTAGGTCCTCATTTTCCCCCTCCCTCCCCGCTCCCCCTCCTCATGAGCCCTTGATAGCTTATAAATTGTTATTTTGTCATATCTTGCCCTATCCGATGTCTCCCTTCACCCTCTTTTCTGTTGTCTGTCCCCCATGGAGGAGGTCACATATAGTTCCTTGTAATCGGTTCCCTCTTTCCTACCCACTCTCCCTCTACCATCCCTGTTTCGCCACTCACACCACTGGTCCTGTAGGGCTCATCCACCCTGGATTCCCTGGATTTTCAGTTCCTATTTGTACCAGTGTACATCCTATGGTCTAGCCAGACTGGCAAGATTGATTCGAGTCATGGTAGTGGGAGCGGGGAGGAAACATTAAGGCATCATCAGAACAGGAGGCCTTTTTTTTTGAAGTTTTAAGTTTTGGTTTTTTTTCCCTTGGCTTCCAAGTATCTGTTGGCCCTGCCAAATTCAAGGCAGAGAGTTCAACTCAGAAGATTGTTGTGCCGTATTTGGGATTCCCAAAGGGGGCTGGATCTTGATAGATTTTCTCGAGGGCTCATTAGGAAGACATTTTCAGAAAATTGAAAACGGCCTACCCAGAACAAGAGCGGGCAAGTTGTGCTGTGGCGCTTGTCCCCCTCACAGTAAGGCACATCCTCATCCTTTGAGAGAGCCAGGGCTGTCCTGGGAAGACTTCACTGGGAAATCTCACTCCATCCACTTTACCAGCCTGGTCCTGACCCTTCAGATGTCTTCTTGTCCTTCAAACCCAAAGAACATCGAAAACAAGCACAAGTTTGTTTTCCTGGAGGATGCCCACACTGCTGTTTTGACATGCTGTGAATCAAAGAGCACAGACTTCTTCAGCGAAGGGAGCGGGAGAGGGAAGCACCTCTTCAGGAGCGTGTAGACCTTGGTGGAGGACGTGTCGAGAAACAGTAGCTTCACATTGTGATATTTTTGCTTCACAAAGGTTTATATGATTTGATGAAATCTTGAAAATGGTCGTGTATTCTTTTTCTACATCCTGGATTTCTGCAAGTTCTGATGAGTATTTATTAACATAACCTCTCAATATTGTGAGTTGCATCTGTTCCAACCTTTGTCTAGGAGTTTAGTGTCTATAGTCCAGTTTAACACAGCTCTTTTACTTGTGCGGGTCATCCAATAGCTTAGCTCACTCAGTAAAGCAGTAAGCTTCTGAACTTCCAGAACTTTTAGAAGGACACCTGTGAATTCCTCATCTCGAAGGGTAGACTACTCAGCGTGCGCTGTCTGGTGTAACAATTACTTATTTTTGATCTGGATTCCATTTGCCAAAATCTTTCACATAAATCGATAGCAGAAATGATTTTTAGCATTTCCCAACAGATTCCATAATGCATCACTTCTAGCAGAGGGCGCACACCAGACTTGGTTATAATTTAATTTTCATTAATTATCACGGAATCTGATTGTAACGTCTGGTTTTTGAGGCAGGACAACTGGACCGTTGGAGGGTTCACAGAAACCTGCTGCCCTGGAAGAGAATGTTCCCTGCCCCCCTGCTCCTGATGCTACCCAGCATGTCTTTTGAATCCAAAGGAGGTCATTTAATTTCTTCTCTCCACCCTGGCCCAGTTTCTAAGTTCTTACAGCAGTGTAATCTGTTCTACCTCGTTTGTTTTGAAGGATTTATTTGATTCATTATGCATTGAGGTAATTTGCTAAGATTTTTGTAGAGCACTCTAATGATTCCATCTCGTATTATTTTAGGTGTTGAATAAGCATGTTTGTGATTTTCTCCTTGGGTTTTGGTTTTCCTCCCTGGAGAAGACCAACCCAGCTCCTCAGATGAGGGCCTGTCCGACAGCCCAGGGCTGCAGTGTGGGAGCATGTGCTTTCTTAGCGTACTGGAGGCTAGAGCCAAAGCAACTCCCTGAACGGTACAAACAGTTGAGTGCATTACCACCAATGAAAAGGTTAGCAGTTCAAATCTAACCAGTGACACCTTGGAGGATAGGCTTGGCAATCTACTTCTGAAAGATCATAGTCATTGGAAACCCTCCTGAAGGGCAGCTCCTATCGTGACACGCAGGGTGTCGTTATGAGTCAGAGTGGACTCAGTGGCAACTTTAAAAAAATTTTGAGCCACAGATTCATGTTAGTGCATAGATTTGATAGCTCCTGGCGACAGTGGTCAAATCCAAGTCTAATTCTCTTCACCAATGTTTCTGGCAAAGGGGCAGTCCTTTAAGGTCTCTGTTAAGCACGCTGGTGCGTGTTGGCTTTTACAGGTCTAGACTTTTTGAGTCATATGTTTTTGTTCCCTACCGAGTGCTCACTTCATCCAATCTTTATGTTGTTAGGTGCCATCAAGTTGGAACCTATCCATGGCAACCTTGTGCACAACAGAGTGCAACACCGCTGGGCCTCGCGCCATCCTTACAGTTGTTCCTAGGCTTGAGCGCATTGCTGCAGCCATGGTGTCAGTCATCTCGAGGACCTTCCTCTTCTCGCTGCCCCTCTACCTTACCAAATCTGATGTCCTTCTCCAGGGACTGGTCTCTCCTGACCTGCCCAAGCTGTGTGAGACGAAGCTTCCCCATCCTGGCCTCTGAGGAGCACTCTGACCATAGTCCTTCCATAACAGATCTGTTTGTCCTTTTAGCAGTCCATGGTCCTCAATGCATATAATACCGACGCTTTGTGCTCTGGGTCTTTCCCACTTCTAGGCTTAGATGCAACTTGATCTTCCCAAATACCAGCTTGGATGATTGAGAGCCTCCTGGAGGCTCTCAATTCCTGTGAATTCCTGGAGGGAACCTCAGGTTAAGAACCCAAACCCAACCCACTGCCACTGAGGTGATTCTGACTCATAGCAACCCTGTATGACTGAGTAGAACTGCCCTATCTGGTTTCCAGGGCTGTCCATCTTTAGGGAAGCTGACTGACACATCAGACTGACTGGTCGGCCCAAACCTCAGCCTTTCAGTTAGCAGCCATTCACTTTAACCACAGCCCTAACCACGACCCTTTCATAGAGTTCCTCATGTGGTAGTGACCCCCCAACCATAAAATTATTTTTCTTGCTACTTCATCACTGTCATTTTGCTACTGTTATGAGTCGCATGACCCCTGTGAAAGGGTCGTTTGGCCCCCAAAGGGTTCTTGACCCACAGGTTGAGAACCGCTACTTAAGGTTAAGAAAAAAGGAGGTAATTTATCTCTTCAGGTGTCAGGACTCTTAACTCTTTCAGGGTCATTTGACTTTGTACCACACCCTCGCCTGTAAGTCATGTGGGTGCAGGTCATGGGGCTGCATTTCCGAGTCAGTGCTGGACCTTGAATGGAAACACATATGTGCTTGTCTTCATACCTTGGGAAATTCTAGCTGAAAAAATGTCTTTCTGGGCTAGGCCACTCCTCTGGGTCTGAGTCTCTTCACTGTAAATATTAAAATACGTGACCACCAAAGTTCTTCACGCTACTTCAGTTTGGAATCTTATGTTGTCTCCTTGAGAATATACGTAAGAGGAGGTCCTTCTGTGCCTATCAATTCTGAGAAAATGCCACTCCAAGGGAAGATTGTCTTGTATCTGAGGGGGTCTCTGTTCTCAGATGTGACACATAAAATTCATAATAAGGGGCCACAAGCTGGTACCTCTCCCTGGCCATGAGAAACCCAGTAAAACAACCATCAGGACTTCCAGTTCCCAGCTGCACTGTGCAGGGTACATTTCAAGCACGTTCCTAGTTCTCCACTTCATGCTGTTATTTGCACCACCAAGTATTTATGGGCTTCCCAGGAAAGAGCAGTCAACAGATTTGGAGTAGCCATAATCTACATACAACAACTACTCTTAAATATGACTTGTTTCCTCCCCTGGTCTATGAAGAGAATTTTTGAAAGGGGAAAATTTTTGTTTGAATTTTTTCAGAACCTCCAAGTTCTTTAAATTGGGTATTTGGCAATTCCCATTCCCTAGAGATATCTATCTAGGTCTGCCCTGTCAGGTCTTTTTCCTCCTTATAAGAGGGAGTTTTATCTTCCATTGATTTATCCCTAACCACATTTGGTTTGGTAAAAGTGTGTGTGTGTGTGTGTGTGTGTGTGTGTGTGTGTGTGTGTGTGGTGGAGGATAAAGACAATCTTTGGAGACTGCTTACTACTCTAAAGATTAAGAATCCGGGACCATGTTCTGTTCTTTGTTGTAGAGCCTCCTCCTGCCTCACCCCATCTTGGTCACTCTGTCTTGAGATGTGAGTCATTTATTCTGGAAACTAAGCAAAAGGTGGAAAGCTGAGATTATGGGAACAGAAGCAAGATTTAAATGTGAAGAAATGTGCAGAGTTTAGAGAAGAACCAAGAGATAGGACCAGTGTGAGGAGTCCAGGCCAGAGTACAGCCTAATGAAGGACAGCAAAGGGCCAGGGGTGACCCAGAAGGTAGATCAAGGTGAAGAAGGTGAAATGCCGTGGAAGACCTGTCAAGGAAAGCACTTGGGCATCTGCAGAAGCTGAAAGGGCAAGATGTGTTTGGGGAAACAGAGATGAATTTCAGTTGAACAGTCTGCTCTTATTGGCTCAGGACTTTCTTTATTTCAGCCCCATCTCCTGCAAGTGTAGTGCCTGCAATGGCTGCCAGAGCCCTGTGAGCACACCTGGCTGGGACAGAGTTCTTGGTCATCAGCTGCTTGCCTCATCCCATGGACGAAGGTCATCATATGAGGACCTGCTGTTTCCACTGTCCTCTCTGTTCAATGAGCCTGTTCTAATTTATGTCATAATCCTGGGCTTTCCTTGTGAAGGTCCAAATGGTCAGACTATATCAAGAAAGGGGGCCACTGAATGCCCAGACTGCATAGAGAACATGACTCTCTGGCCTTGTTATCGATGTGAGTTGCCATTGAACTGTTTTTGACTCATGGTGGCCCCATGTAACAGAACAGAGCTGCCCCATAGGGTTTTTTTGGCCTCTGAGTGAATTCAGATCTCCAATATTTCAGTTCTCTCAACTCTCACTCGTCAATGCTGACTCATAGCGGCCCTTCCTATAGACGGGGAAGAATTGCCCCTGTGGGTTTCTGAGACTGTCACCATCCACGGGAGCAGAAAACCTTCTCTTTCCCCCACAATATTTCAGTTAGGAACTAGACATTTAACTATGCTGCTACCAGGACTCATTTTCTTCTGGCCTTAGAAAGACCTTATATATGCTGCCCCTCACTCCCTCACCCCTTGTTGTTGCTAGGTGCCTTTGAGTCAGTTCTGACTCATAGTGACCCTGGGCACAGCAGAAGGACACCTGCCCCATCTTGTGCCATCCTCACAATTGTTGTTCTATTTGAACCCGTGGTTGCAGCCCGTGTCCATCCATCTCATTGAAGCTCCTCCTCTCTTTCTGCTACCACGCATGATGCTCTTTTCCCGAGACTGATCCTTCCTGAGTTAACATGTCCAAAGTATGTGAGATGAAGTCTCACAGTCCACTTCCAAGACACACTCTGACGTGCGGCACTTCTCCCAAGACAGATACGCTTGTTCCTCTGCAGTCCACGATACTTTGGGCAGTGCTCACGAACACTGTACTTCACATGCATCAGTTCCCTTTAGTTTATGATAAGTGAACTACAGGAAGGCCTTCTTCCATCTCTTACCTGGTCTACCTTTGTTTTTCTGAGTTCCTGGGCTCAGTTCACTCATATTGATGGTGGGGTGGGCCGGGCCAGGGCCTCTTGCTGGTCAAGAATCAAGCAGGCTATAAACTGAAGAAGCCCGTTTATCTTTGTGCTTTTATTCTGTAACTGTGGGAGGTCTCGATGGTTTGTGACCCAAACTCTCCCCCCATTTACCTTGTACCTCTCCCTCTCAAGCTTGAAAGTTTTGAAGCCACGTCGTCACCCTGTGGTGCCAGGGAGCGTCAGACGAATCTGTTGCCTGGCTCACCACTGTAGGCTTTGTAGCCTTGACCTGAAATTGGATTTTTCTAGGACTTTCTATTAGAATTGATTCAGCCCAATTAAACCAGCAAACACCCTTCCAGAATCTGTCTTTGCATCCTTCATTCATGGAGTTAACATTTCCTGAAATCTTTCCCAAATTGGACCGTTCCTGCAGCCTTTCCCAGATTGGACCATCCTCCAGGCTGAAGATGGAAGGGTCTAGATTTATTATTCTTTAAACATCCAGGGTAAAGTTTGAATATGTTTCAACTAGCTTCTTTTAATATTATCCAAGAAGCCTTAGTCTGCATCAATTGCCTTTGTATCCTTAATCGAATCCAGTTCTGATGCCTTAAGGTGTGTGCTGTAATCACCTTCCCTGGCCTCCCACTTCCAGACCCTTTTGTTAGGGAAAAGAAGAATTGGGTAGCTCAAATTCCCAAACATTCTTAGTTCACGGTACCCTAATGTCTCCACTAATTCTTCCACGGTATCCTTGGGCCAAAAGAAACACTTCACAGGTCTGTTGATGAACTGGTTAGGTCCAGTGAACTTTAATATGTATTTATATTCCTAATAGTATGGAAGCTGTTTGAACAAATGCACCTTGAAAGAGAAAGTATTTTTCTATTTCCCCTAAAGAACCACAATTGCTTACTCATGAGCTGGCTGTGCCCCTTGGGCTCTGCACTGCTTCTCCGACCTTGGAAAGAGCTTGGATACTGCCACCCTCATTTCCTATCCAATATTGATGTTTCTGTGCAGTAGTTGCCTATCACAGTGGCCACTCCAAAGGTATGATGTCATTGAAAGGCATGAGGGTGACTGAATGCTGGAGCTGACGGTGGCTGTGTGCTAGTAATTTGTGGGGGTGTCCAAGTGATATCAAGCACTGATGTTTTATTCTCAAAAATCTAAAATCCTCCACAAAACCCTTAGGACAGTGGTTCTCAGCCTTCTTAATGCCGCGACCCTTTAATATAGTTCCTCATGTTGTGGTGACCTCCCCAATCATAAAATTATTTTGTTGCTACTTTATTACTGTAATTTTGCTACTGTTATCAATTGGGCGACCCCTGTGAAAGGGTCGTTGGTCTCCGCCCCCCCCCATAGGGGTCGCGGCCCACAGGTTGAGAGCTCTGCTGCCTTAGGAGATTGTAGTGGTGCCTTCGTGCCTGGGTACCTAGCATGCTAAACACAGGGGTAGTGGGATAAAGGTGGGAAGCCCTTTCTGAGGTGATTGCAGAGATTTTGGTCACCTCAGCTGAGTTGTGACAGTCACTGGATCGCTAGACATCTTCATTTGAGAATTCTTCAGCTTGGTCCTTAGGAACCCTTCCTCTCCCTCTCCAGGGGCTTTACTGCCCATTTCTTTGGCCAGCGTCAGGGACTGGCAGTCTTTCATAGGGCGAGGCCTGGGTCTGCATACATGAGCTGAGAGTATTACCGAGAGCTGGATGCTGGCAGTCAGGGACCAGCTGCATCATTTGCAGGGCCCAGGGCAAAATGAAAATGCAAGGGAAATGTGCTTGCATTATAGATACTATAATTTATAGCTAAATTATATTTTGCCCATGGTGTCTCTCTTTCAACCTATCATGGCATCTGAAATTTGTTGTTTAACACAGTGTTTCCTAGGGCCCAGGGTGCTCGTGGAGTGAGTGCAGACAGGTGGCTGGGGTTCCTGGTTCATGAGTCAGTGCATGTGGCTGCCTGGGCTGCTGGGTTCTCACTCCTGCCAGCTGTAGGACTGACCTCATACCCAGGCAGGGGCAGGGAAGCTGAGGCAGCCACCTCCCTTTCCCACAGACCTGCTGCTTCGACCTCTTTCATACAGGTGCCCCCAAGGGTAATGCCAAGTGCAAGGACAAGCTCAGTGTCTGGGTTGCAGGTGGGAGAGGCAGGCAGCTTGCACTTCCAGCTGTCAGCAGGGAGAGACATAGATGTCCTATGCCTGATGGGGCGATGTTGGTGTGTGTACCAGGTTTCCACCAGGGGGCATGGAAGGAGAAAGCTGGACATGACCTGGAACCCTAGAAGGATGAGGAATTATAGAACCCGTCCCAGGGTGTTGGTGGGAGGCAGCTTATGCATACGCCTCATGACCCAGCACCAGATCCATTTGTCCATCTCCACGTACGAAATGCAAATTCCAGGCAGACAGACAAGGTGCATATCAACCTCGTATCCCGCAGCCCCATTCTAATTGCTTTTTTAGTTCCAGGAGTTTGGGTCACTTCATGGGAGTTTTTTTACGTAGACAGTTACATCATCTGCAAACAAAGAGGGGTTTTATTTCTTCCTTCCCAGTCCATATACTTTTTATTTCCTCCTCTTGTCTTATTTTATCAGCTAGGACGACCCAAACAATGATGAATAGAAGTGGTGAGAGGGAACAGCCTTGCCTTGTCCCCCGTCTTAAGAGGAGAACGCCTAGTTTCTCAAAACATAAAATATGAAATTGTTTAAGAGTCTCAAGACAACTGCCACAGAGCATAAATCCCACGCCCAGGGCATTCTGAGTGGGGGACTGGGGGACTGCAGTGGGTGATGCTGACCCACTGAACGTGAGGGGTGCTAAGGGTAGGGTACCACGCAACCAGACATGGCTGAGAGACATGCCCAGTCACAGGTCACCCCACCAGCACTGGAGATGCCCCAGGAGGATTGGAAAGGACTTTGCTGGCCTTTGTGTATGCCTTCCTCTCCAGAGGAGGCCTCCCAGCCTTGGGGATGCAGGTACAATAGAGACTTGACTTGCTGAGTATGGACCACCAGGCAGCAGGGCTCCCCCTCCTGCAAGCTTCAGGAGAGTGGCTGTTGCCATCCAGTGACAGTGGTGTTGAGCCAGCTGTCTCTCTTACTCACAGATCTGAAGCCTCAGCTTATCAGACATGTGACTTATCAGACATCAGACCGAAGGAGAATGCAAGTGACTGGTCCTTGTGACCGGCCCAGCTGAGCTCCCAGTGGTTGGGGAGAGACTAGCCCAGGGCTCCTTGACTACGCTCCCATCTCTACTAATACTTCTAGCCAATTTGCATCAGATGCCCAGCATGCATCAGGCATCATGCTAGGTGTCTTACATGTAGTAGCTCATTTAATTCTCACTGTAACCTTGATCTTCAGGTGAGGAAATGGAGCTTAAATGACTCATTCAAAATCACGCAGCGTGTCAAGTGATGGAGCGCAGGCAGACGATGTGGTGCCAGAGCCCAGCTCTGTGTCCCAGGGCCATTTGCTTCTGTGTGCCAGGGCCATTTGCTTCTGTGTGCCAGCTAGCTTTGGCTCATAATGATGGTGCCTCAGGGCATCTGTGGTTCCTAATTCCAAATACATTCTTTTTGTTTTGATGCCACAACTATCTCCAGATGAGGACATGTATTTTTAATCGAGAAATTTCCTTCAAAATGTAAAGATCCCCCGATTTCCCAAATCCTATTTGCAAGGAGAACCTGCAGCGGCATCTTTGTAAGCCCACGGTTTCTCATCCTCTCACCGCACCATTGAGCACAATGTCTCAGGAGCCCAGGTGTGAGCCTGGTCTCCCCCGTGTTCTGGGCTCCCCGCCTTCAGAAACAGATGAAGAGGAGGTCCTGGCAGGGTGGCAGAGCCTCTGGAAGTTGACTCACTTCACAAAGTGGCTGAAAAAAAATGGGAGCAGACAGGTGTTTATTTTTTTTTGGGGGGGGGGCAGTTACTTTTGCTAAAGAAACATCATTCCTTCCCCCCCCCTCTTTATTTATTTATTTATTTATTTATTTATTTATTTTAAATAGTTTTTTTTTAATCGTTTTATTAGGGCTCATACAACTCTTATCACAATCCATACATACATCAATTGTGTAAAGCACATTTGTACATT
>NW_022103914.1:2691967-2729238 GCF_000313985.2 Echinops telfairi
CTATCTGTACCAGTGTACATCCTCTGGTCTAGCAAGATTTGTAAGATAAAATTGGGATCATTATAGTGGGAGGGGGGGAGGAAGCATTTAAGAACTAGAGGAAAGTTGTATGTTTCATCGTTGCTACCCTGCACCCTGACTGGCTCATCTTCTCCCGGCAACCCTTCAGTAAGGGGGTGTCCAGTTGCCTACAGATGGGCTTTGGGTCTCCACTCTGTACTCACCCTCATTTACAATGATATGATTTTTTTGTCTTTGATGCCTGATAACTGATCCCCTTGACACCTCATGGTCATACAGGCTGGTATGCTTCTTCCATGTGGGCTTTGTTGCTTCTGAGCTAGATAGCCACTTGTTTATCTTCAAGCCAAGCCTTTAAGATGCCAGACACTGTATCTTTTGATAGCCGAACACCATCAGCTTTCTTCACCACTTTTGCTTATGCACACATTTGTCTTCAGTGATCATATCAGAAAGGTGGACACCCACTGATATGATTTTTTTGTTCTTTGATGCCTGTTACCTGGTCCCTTCTACACTTCGTGATCACACAGGCTGGTGTGCTTCTTCCATGTGGACTTCGTTGCTTCTGAGTTAGATGGCCACTTGTTTACCTGCAAGCCAACACTCCAGCTTTCTGATCTGCTGGTCACGAATTCAAGGTTGGCTTCCCACGACCTGGTCCCAATGTCAGCCATGGGCTCAGAGACCACACGCTCCTTCCTGACCCCTGGCTCTCACTACTCTCCCTGTGGGTTTGACCATTCACGAGCTTGCAGAGTCCACTGAGAGTGTTTCATAGTACAGGTTCCTCACAAAAAGAAACACTGATGAAGAGATGCTTAGGGTGAGGTCTAGAAGGATTCCCCACACAGTGCTTCCTTGTACCCCAAGGGCCATGCCACCCTTGAAGAGCAGATGTTCTTGTCAACCAAGAAACTTCCAGCCTATGGGTCATCTTTGAGGTCTATCCAAGCCTCTCTGGTTTTAATAAACATCCCTTAACAATAGAGCTTTGTAACAGCTTATTGATGCTATTTAAAATCACTTTGGGGCAGTTTTACATTCTCAGCCCTGTCTGCTTTATCTTATTCACACCTGCTAAAAACTAGCCTTTCCAAGAATATGATTTAGGCCTGTTTGCAGCAGAATCATTCGGAGCATTGTTAAAATGCAGATTCCTGGGTTAAGGCCAGAATTTTGGGAGAGAAGTCTCTGGGGATGGGTCCTAGAAATCTGCATCCATAATCTCTGTGTTAGGGTTGCAGGTGTTAACACTTTCGTGCTACTTTCCAAATATAAAGGGCTCTCATCAGGTTCGCTAGTGGTTTCCACTCGATTTTTCATGCCGCACATTTTCGTTGGTGCTTGTAAAAAATGGAGGCATGTGGAACAAGGAGGCTGCTGGGACGGGGAGCTAATTTGGAGAGATGGGACCTTGAATTTGTAGTGACAACAGTTGATTCCGATGCAGTTATCCGGGATAACATTTGGGGCTGTGGGACTGAGGTCTACCTCAGAGAACAGGGTTGAGCTGAGGATTTTAGCAGGGGTCCTCAAACGACAGCCCACGGGCCACATGTGGCCCGCCGAGGACATTTATCCAGCCTACCAGGTGTTTTTGCCCCATTTTGTTTTTTACTTCAAAATAAGATCTGTGCAGTGTGCATACAAATTTGTTCATAGTTTTTTTTTAAGCTATAGTCCGGCTCTCCAACGGGTCTGAGGGACAGTGAACTGGCCTCCTGTTTTGAAAGTTTGAGGACCCCTGAGAGGTACTCTATAGGATCAGGATTCAGTCACTTTAGCGCCTCGAAGGATGTAAAGGAAAAAGAATGAGGTGTGTTTGGCAGTGAAATTGCCCCAGGAAGTGGGTGATCTCTGAAGTGTGCATGAGGAGCTTGTGGAGAGAGCTTCACCGAGCATTAAGTTTGTCTTTGAGGACTGCTCAGAGCTAGAGAGTGGGTGGAAGAGAGGAGCCAAGGATGTGTCAAAGGGGAGCTGGACCAGGCAAGAAGAGAGCCAGGACCATTTGACATGAGACCAGGAGACAAGAGAGTGTATGTGGTCAATAGAGCCAGATACCTGGAGGCTGAGGCTAAGCGAAACACTGAAGGAAGGCCCCTCTCTCTATGTCCAGAAGACTCGTGGGCTTGGATTGGGGGCTCAGGATCTTCCACGGTGTCTTGGCAGCCAGATTACGTGTGATCAAAGAAGGCCATGGAAAGGAGGGTAGAGGAGGAGAGGCGAACAAGGCCTGTGGTTAGAGTGATATGACTGTTGACACTTATGCCAGTGGGCAAAGGGAACCACTGGAGCACTTTGCGGGGAGCTTCTGGGGCACAGACATGCCAGCCCTGGCCTCCTGGGGCTGGAGGAGCTTATTTGCCCAAAGTGCTCACCTGGCGCTTTCACAGTAGCGCCTGTGAAGTTGCCAGCTTGGGAAGGAAGCAATGTGGGTGTGATGGGGAAAGATGGTTGGTAAAGACAAACATTCTAGGCCAGTTGGCAAACATTGGGAGCAGCAAGCTGGCAAACAGATGTCAGTATACTTAGAACAAGATGTTTGGGCGTTTGGGGTAAGAAAACTCTTCTCAGTCCACTGTCAGGAGGGATCGGCATTATGGGTTGAATTGTATCCCCCAAAATTATGTGTTGTGAAGTCTAATCCTTATGCCTTCCATTTTAATCCCATTTGGGAAAGGTTGTCCTTGTTATGCAAATGAGACAGGGTTAGTAGGATGTGTTTTGAGGCAATCTTTTGAGATAGAAAAGGCATTAAGCAAGAAAGTTGAGAAGGAGAGATAGTGGGCTGGGGTGGGGTGGGGTGGGGGTGGGGTTGTGAGGGGGAGCAATGCAAAGCCACGTGAAGAGCACTCAGGAGCAGAAACTCAGAGACAAAGAACTTCATCTTGAACCATCAGAGAGAGAGAGCCTTCCCCTACACCTGGCACCTTGAATTTGGACTTCGAGCCTCCTAACTGTAAGGAAACAGATTTCTGCTTCTTAAAGCCTTCGACTTGTAGTATTTCTGTGGCAGCAGCACGAGGTAACACAGTTAGTTGATAATCGTCTTCCTCACTTGAACTCTGCCAGCTAGTTGCTCTCATTCAAGCACTGCAGCTAGATTTGGCAGATGGTCAACTTCTCCTGGGAGCTTGGACCATGGACATCTCAGGTCAATTCAGCAGGACCTTCTCAAGGGAGGGCCATATGTGAAACACCGGCTTTCATGTTGGCAGGAGGGGAAAATAGTGGGACAACCCAGTAGGAGTCATGGCATAAAAGAGCCAACATCTCCAACTCTAATAAGGGGCAAACATATTCTCCCCAAGAGACACAGTTCTCTGAATGCGCGGTGTTTCCTGCAAACTTCACTTACCAAGTGAGCTTCTGAGAAACAACTCAGGTTTTAAAAAAGTAATGAAAATATATATGGTAGTGCTTTTGACAAGACCCAGAAAATGGTTTTGCTAGAATAGAAGTGCTAGAATACAGTTCATTTTGACTGTCCAATGATTGAGGTATACAAGACCTGTGATAGGGGCTGAGCGTACAGAGACAAATGAGACATGGCTGTGGCCTCCAGGAGCTCAGTCTAGTGGGGGAGGCAGCTCAGGAAACAGAATTACAGCTCATCCTGACACATCCTGCAGTTGGGTCATCCCTGGAAGCTAAGGAAGTGTAGATGAGGGTAGCAAAACTTGGGAGAGAATTGTGATTAAGCCTGAAAAAACAAGGGGTTTAAACTGCTGAGAGATGGTGAGAGGCCACTGCTTTTTCTTTGCTCGAAGTCAGTGAGATCACGTGGTTCTTCCCTGGCAGTCCGTCAGCGGTGAGGGGTGTGGTTTGGGTGTTCAGAGGCCTCTGAGGGACGTTGGGCTCCTGAATTGTAGGCGTGGGAGGCTTTGATAAGGCCTTCTTTACTCTTCTCCCTCTGCATCTTTCCCCTTCATCAGAGAGGTCAGATGCAGGAAGAAAGCAATAGAAGTGATGACCCATTATACACACTGCCGCCCAAGGGGGGATGGAACATTCCCAAAGACATCTGATGGGTGTACGAACTGATCAGCTAATCACCACGGAAGAGACCATGCTGTGGGTTTTCGGGCTGTTCTTTGTCTTGAGCGCCTGTCATCTCAAAGGTGCCTCCTCCTATCTGAGAACGAACCAGCCTTACTATGTCAAGGATCGATGGTGGGGAGACATAGATGGAAAATGGTCTCTGGTCTGTTCCTCATCTCTTTCTTTTTTGCTATACCACTTAGGTAAAAGCACACTGTGTCTAGACCCAGAATGCCCAAGACAAAGATTGCGAGCAAATGTGGGCAGTGCTACTCTTGGCAATGCTGCTCCCCCAGGGAAACTCCTGCCCAGTTTTCCGGAGCTTCCTCCTCTAAATCCTTCCTCGTCCTCTCTCCCTTCTTTGAGTTGCATGCCACGAACACTAATCATGCTATGTTGTGTGCATGTGTCTCTCTCTCACATGGTCATGGCTGCAGTGGGGTCAGTAGTTAAATTGGGAAGGCGAGTCTCTCCCACTTAGGAAAGGTTGTTTGCACTAGATTTAGGATGGGAAAACTGAGTGGAAGGGGAGCTGGAAGAAGAGGGAAGGGTTTTTATTTATTTTTTTCCATTTCTAAAGGCTATTTAAGAGAGAAAACCACGGCAAGAAGCAGATCGCATGCTGGTGGTGGGGCTGATGCTGGTGTGACTAACGAAGAATAACCCAGGAGAGACCAGCGAGGCCTGCGTGAGGGAGACATGCAGATTCATGAAGGGCTTCGAACTCTCAGTTACCAGCCAAGTGTTTTGACTGTTTGTACCACTCTGGGACGCTCCCTAATTCTTACTGATGGAAATACAGATATCCAGAGAAGTGATGTGGGTAGTTCATAGCTTCTTAGTGACAGTCCCAGAAAGAGGGACACTTAGGTCCTGCCTCTTGGTTAAAGGATCCTTCCTTAAGACCCTATCGTCCCAGACTATAGCTTTGAAGGTGTTACTTTTCCTCTCTTCCTCCCTTGACCTTGGCTCTACTTTACTTACCCCTAGTATGATGAGAAATTACCATGATGTAAAATATGATTACATACCTGGTACCCTAACCCAAGATGATGGAACAGAAAGCTCAGACACAACCGAGGATGTTCAGATCACATGACACACACACACACACACACACACACACACGAAACAATTGAGGATGCTAAGATCACATGGTTAATATATATTGTGTATACATAATATATATAGTATATATATAATATATATATATTAGTTGTGGTTTGGGTGAAAGTTTACAAAGCAAGTTGACTTTCCATTCAGTGATGAGCACACATTTTGTGCTGTGACATTGGTGGCGATTCCCACAATGTAACAGCTCTCTTCCCACTTCCTCCTGTGTTTACTGTTTCCATTTGCCCCTTCTTTCCTCTCTGTCCTTGCTTTCTGAGCTTTATCTCTGGTGAAATGCTGCCCGTTTGGTCGCCTGTGGTTGATTGTTGTCATAAGTGTTGTCATTCGCCTTCTAGGCCTCTTTCTTGTTTGGTTGAGAGCTGAGCCACCAGGGCAAGTTCAGTTCCTGGTCTGAAGGTTGTCTAAGGGCTAGAGTCTTGAGTGTTATACCAGTTTCTATCAGATCAGTAAACTTTAAAAAAACAAAAAGGTTTTGGCCCTCATTTTTCTCCCGTTCTACTCAGGACCACCTACTATATCATTGTCAGAGCAAGCCCAGGACCACCTAGTTCTTCTGGTCTCAGGGTCTCATAGAGGCTGAGATCCATGTGGCGCTCACGTTCCTTTGGATTGTTTCCTGTGTCTTTGATTTTCTTTATTCCATTTTGGTCTAGATGGGAAGAGATCAGCAGTGTACTTTAGATGGCCATTCTTTTAAGACCCTAACCATTCCTCACCAAGCTAGGAAGTAGAACATTGTCTTTAGGGACTGTGCTATGCAAATTGACCTTGGCACCCCTCGGGACTATGGCCCTGATCTCCCAGGCCCAGTGACCCATGCCATTAAAGTGTTTGCTTATGGTTATGAAGTTTTCATAACGTTGTCTCTTGTATGCTGTATTATCCATGTGCGTACATTTACAGCACACATAAAGGCACATGTAGCAATATGTTCTGTCAAACCTACATATATCTTTGTGGGCAGAGTTCCATTTCTGTGGTTTATTGATTCCATGTAAAACATACTGCAAGAAGTAGAAGAAGAAGAAGACTGTGATAAGGTAGGTTTGTATACCTACGATAAAATACAAATGAGTGGATGGACCACAGATTTGATTCATGTGTTACACAAGGGTCATTATCTTGTGCTCTCTCTCTCTGTTATGCGAGCTTTCCCTGCTGCTGATGTAGTTGTGAGAACCAAAATTGAGACTGAGAAAGAGGGCCCAGCAGGCAGAACGTGCCTATGGCAAGCACATACTTGCTTTTTGGGAGACACTGGGGCAAGTAAAACTGGCTAACTGCAGTTAGCTCACCAGCTAACATGGTGAATAGCTCTGGATTAATGTACATGGTCTAGGCAGTGGTCTTGTGGGGCCTGAATGGGTCTCACCGATGAGTCTTGTTGATGGATGACATTATTCTTAGGTGCCCTCTTGTCCTCCCCTCACTTCCTAGCTACTCTGCAGCCCATGCATCCTCTGCTTATCTTGTGGATGTTGAACATGTCTCATGAGCTCTTTACTTACTTATTGTCCATACGTAGTTTCATCCAACCCATTTGGTTTCTTTTGTTTTCTATAAAACAGACTTTAATATAGCCAACTTTAAATTTTAATAACAGAGCAAACCCACATTATGTCCCCTGTGTATTCAGGCTAGGTTTATATTTTGCATGTATATACCTCAGATTCTAGGTTTTAGGGATAAAAAGCAACTGTGGTGACTCCTTTTCCTTCCATCGAGAAAGGGCACCAAGAGCTCCAGTGACTTGTCCTGCTGGGCCTGCATAACTCCCCCTGGCCCATCTTGACGAGCCGCACTAACTGGAGCATTGCCCTGTCACCACGAGACTAGGAGATGTGAAAACACCGCTGAACAGACTCCTAGCATCCGATGCGACCTACCCACCTGCCTGGTGAGGTACCACATGCTCCTAGCTGCTAGCCTGTGCTGCTAGCTCAGTTGGTTAGCAAGGGGCCTTAAGAAGTCTAGGCCGTGAGTCTGATGTCTGTAGAATCCAGCTAGTGGTACCCAGAGGGAATCTTGGCTTCTTTTGCCAGGTGGTGGCTCCTTTGACCCTAAAAATCACATCACCAAGGAGAGTGGGTGAGGAGGGTTGGATAACTCAGCGGGAGCCCGGGAATTGGCTATCGGTTGGGAGTTAGGGGCATGGTCTTCCCTTATGAAGAAACCTCCCATATCTGTGTGTTGAACTAAAGTTCACCTGTACAGTCCTTGACAGCCCCCTTCAGTGAATACCTTTCCACAGGTCACTGCATGGAAGTTCCTGGCCATTTTGTGAAATACAGACTAAAGGCAAGATGTTTGTCAACTCAATGACTTCAGTAACAGCCTCAAACTGTACTTGTATCCTGAGCCCTTTCTTCTTGGTGTAGCATGTGCTAGACAAAGCAAAGTATGAAGAATTACAACTAGGTTCCAGTTCACACATCCGTGGGCTCATTGTAAACCATGCTGACACGCACCTCTGCGATCAGTGGGTGGCTGCAGACAAGCACTCTCAGTAACACTCTCGTCTTTTTCTTTCCCTTTTCCTTCGTGGTTTACAGCCATTTTTATTGGACTTCAAAGAGTAGCGACACCACACTGACGTGAAGGCGCAGCCTCAGACCGTTTATTACAGAACGTGGTACTGCCATCAATTGACATAACAGGCCCCAAGCAGAGGTGAACAGTCTTGAGTCTATGAAGCATGCTTTAATAAATCCTTTTCCAGGTTCACATTTCAGAGGAGAGAGTTCCGAAGCACTTTAAACACCTAGTAGGCTTTTAACTTTCTAATAACCACTGCTGAAAATAACTTGTATGTTAACTTAGGCTGGCTGTGTAAACAGAGCAAGAGGCAGAGAAAATATTTTTTAAAAGAAGAAAGCAAGCAACCTTCTGATGTCAGAATGTGGCTTTGTTGACTCGATTCAGGCATCAGACTTCCCACACTGTGATGTTCCAAAGGGAGGTGCAGCGAGCAGTGTGTTAACGCAGTTAATGCTGGGCCACTGACACCCTGGACGCCCTTCGCCACCGTGATGTTCTCATTCTCACCTTCCTCAAAGGTGACCCGGCGGGTGCTGGCCGTACCCCCATGGCTCCTGCGTCTGCTCCCACGGCGGCCTGGCGTGGACTCCCGAGCACTACTCGGCCCTCGTACGTTGCCCGTGCACAGTGGGAGCAAGACCGCGACCCCTAAGGAGCAAGGAGAAGTGCCAGCCACATGCTCCCGCCTCCTCCGGTCATGTCAGCATTCTAGGCTTTGTCTCATTAGGGGCCTTTAAAATAGCTCCATTCAGAACTATGGCTGGCATCTGAGGGGCTCTGCTGGACCACTAAATTCAAGGCAGAGAAGACCACTTGGAAGGTTATGATGACTGTTTCTTAGGACCTAAAGGGGTCAGCTTGACCGATTTCCTGAAGGACACAGGGTGGTTATGGGGCCTTATTTGGAAGAAGGCTTCAGAAAATTGAAAACTGCATCGGCGAGTGAAAGGCCAGTAGAGTTGTGCCAAGGAATCTCTCCTCCCCTTGTGGCAATGTACCTGCTCACTCTCCAAGGGTAGCCAGGCTGACCCATGATAATTCCTTTGGAAACCCTGACCCCATTCATCATACAGCCATGATCTTGCCCTGCTGGGCTTCTTTTTGTTCCCCCGAACTCAAAGACCATTGGAAAGGGGCGTGGTTTGACTACCTCAAGAATGCGAACGCTACCACTTTGACCTGTTGTAAGCGGAGGAGCACAGACTTCTTCAGGGAAGAGTTAGAGAGACACTGTCTTCAGATATAGCTAGACCTAATGGAGAACTAGGTCAAGAAATAGCTTAATATTTTGATAATTCTGTGTAATAAAGGAAGGAAAAAGAAGAGCTTACATCAAGGGCTCAAGTAGAAAATGTTTTGCAAATGATGATGGCAACATCTGTACAAATATGTTCGATACAATGGGTGTATGGAATGTTGTAAGAGCTGTAAGAGCTAGAATTCACCTCTAGAGTTCACCTAGCCCACCCTTCATTCTATGTAACATACTCAATATTTGTATTTAGTCTGGAGACCCCAACATGGGGTCACTAGAGTAAAACACATTCCCAGCCTGCATCCATTAGAAACCGTTCACTTTTTATATCATCACCAAGTCCTCCCTCCCCCTGCCCGCTATCATGGCTGGGCATGATAGAGAAGTCTGTTGGATTTCAAGTATTTATTGATTTAGGCCCATTGTCCCAACAGTTGAACAGTGCTTATTGACAGAAGCATTTGGGACATTTATACAACAGAGGAAAATTATAGTGCTTGCAGGGACTAGAGGGAAGTGACAGGGGCATGTGCACTGACTAATGGTCGGAGGCAGGAGCAACAAAGCAACTCTCATTTAATGTGTGACGAAGCGGTGCGATTTGTGACGTGGCAGGGCTTCAGGACCCCGAGCAGTGCCTGGGTTAGGATTGGAGCTCACAGCTTGTAATTGGGAGCCTGGCTTCCTGCTCTTCTCATGCTAGGACATGGAACTATGAATGCCACGAATGACCATAATCATACCTAGTGTTTACTGAGCACCTTCTGTATGCTTAGCTTGTTGCCAGATGCTATGGAGTCATTTCCGACTCCCAGAGACCTTCGGGTGCCATAGAACGAAAGCTGGTCTTGAGCCTTCCTCCCAACTGTTACGATAGCCGAGCCCATATTCGTAGCCATTGGCTCAACCTACCTCAGTGAGGAGCTTCCTCTCTTTCGCTGGTCCTCTACTTTCTCCAGGGACTGGTTCCTCTTGATAACATGCCCAGATATATGAGATGAAGTCTTACCCTCCTTGCTTCTAAATAGCATTCCCGTTTTACTTCTTCCAGGACAGATGCATTCATTCTTTTGGCCGCCCTGGTACACTCTGTGTTCTTTAATAACACCCTCGTTCAAGTGCATCAGTTCTTCTTTGGTCTTCCTTATTGAAAATACCGTGGCTTGGTTCACGTGAGCCTTAGTGCTTAAAGTGACATCTCTGCCTTTCAACACATTAAAGAGGGTTTTTGCAGATTTGCCTACTACAGTATCATTTCTTGATAGCTTGCCATAAGGTTGAGTATTTTCACAAATATTTCATTTAATCTTAAAAATGATGTTGGTAGTCCTCAGTTTTCAAGTCAAGAAGCAGAGACTCAGATAAATCAGAAACTTCCCTAAATTCACACAGGTAACCAAGGCAGAGCTAAAATTTGAACACAGATCATCTCTATGTCTATTTCGATAGTCCGTGTTCTTGCCGTCCAGAGAACGTCATGGGATTGTAGTTGGAGGAAGAGTGGAAATGCTGAAGGGGCATCCTGACAGCGTCCAAGAGGCTGGGGATGGCCCAGACGCTTCGTCTGTGCCCCTCTGCATAGCGCACAGCCCAGGGGTAGCACGGAGACATGCTGCTCCTGTGCTTGTAGCAAATAGTGGGCAAGTTTGAGGGGAAGCAGGATTAGCTGGGCACGTAGGGCCAATGTAGGACATCACACCAGAAGGGTAATTGGGTGGCAAAGTGAGAGATTCCTGCATCCTGCATTGAAGAACCACTGAGTGTGTGAGAAGAGAATGATGTGGAAGGGCTGCTTTACTTACAAACAAGCTCCCTGCCCTGGAGTGAGTCCTGACCCATAACACCATGTATGGTGGATTCCAGTGTGGAGCAGGATAAGTGCTATTAAACTGCAGTTGAAGTTCAGTAGTGGGAGCAGGGGGAGGCTACCTTTGCTGAGGGGAGTTGGGGAATGGTTCACAGGAAAGGTGGCATTTAGGCATTTGAGGATCAATTATGAGTGAGTGGCCAAGGCATTCCTTGGGGAGAGAATGGAACGTCTCCTTTAGGCTGCTATGAAAATTAGCTGGACTAGCAGGAGAGTCTTTTAGAACTCCCTGGCTTCAAAACGCTCCACTTGTGCTTGGAAAGGGAGCAGTCATTGTTTATGAAGCAAAATCACATTGATTAAGTGTGGCGCAACTGGTTTCTCTAATTGCTGTCAATAAGTTGAACACCTGTCCAAAGTTGAATTGGCAAAAGTTGTGTGACAGATATACTTACAACCATGACCAAAAAATCAGAAAAGTAATGACTGAGGCTGCTTATTCACAACCAAAAACCTCGTGGCATTTGATTCCTTGGTTTGGTAGGATCTCGCGGGGTTGCGTGGGATGTCCCTGTTAAGTAGCCTTGTAATCATCTGTTCTGCCTCTTAGTGCATTGAATAGTGCCTGCCTGGGGTCTTAAGAATCTGTAAGTGGTCATCCAAGATATTACAATTGGTATCTATTTGCCTGGAACAGGAGGAAAGAGGAGCGTCTAGGCAGAGGATATGAAACGTGTGTCTAATTCCCACAGTGGAACAACTGCCTGCTCTGTCAGGAGGTCAGAAGAACTCGATTGTGTCTCGGTGCCATTATAGACCATTTTGATCCAAGATTCTGTAGAAAAAGCCTGATCCAAAGATGGACAAAATGCAAAACAGAATGTTAGATTCTCATGGAATCTAGACTTCTTTAAACCTTAAATCGAAAATATCTTCTGCAGTCTTCTTACAATCAACCAAAAGGTCAGCTTAACTACTAATAAAGAATATCTGCCTCAAGCTTTGTGCTCTTTTAAGATCTATACTGAGGCGCTGTGCTGGTACAGTGGATTGTATGTTAGGCTGCTCCCTGCGAGGTCAGCAGTTACAAGCACCAGCTGCTTGGTAGGAGAAAGACAAGGCTTTCTATTCCCGTCAAGAGTTACAGCCCTGGGAACCCACAGGGGCGGTGCTACCAAGTCCTGGAGGGTCACTCTCAATCAGAATCGACTCAAGGCAGTGAGTGTAGTCTTGTAACTTATGGGTCAAACAGACCACAGCAACTCAGGAGATTGATAGGAACCTTAGGGGGCACTGAATTTATGCTACCGGGGGAGCAACAGTTTGGAAAAAGAGGCTAAGGGTATAACTAGTACAACTCAAAGAAGGTAATTATTGTCACTGGCTTATATGTGCAGAAACTGTTGAATTGCTGTATGTTTTGTTGTGCATCTTCTCAAAAACAGTAACAAAGGTAAAATGGATTAGATTTTAAAAAGAAACCAATCTTTACCCAGAAAATCAACAAAGGAGGAAAACAAAAATACAAACTAAAACAAACTCTCAGGATTGAGAAAGGCAGCGTTTCCATGTGAAGGATGACCAGGGAGGGGGAAGGAAGCAGCCTTGTACCTGGTCGGATGATGCGGGGTCATGGCACTCAGGTGTGCTGGCATGCCCAGTCAGGTACTGTCCCTGCAGGTGCCAAGGTAGCTGGAAAGTCCTCCGCAATAAACACAACCACCGATTAAGTGCTTCTCAAGTGTTATCCTCAGTCCTCTCAGTGCTGAAAGGTAGTGGTTATTCCCATTTAAAACCGAGAAAGGGATCAGAGGTTAAGTGGATTGCTCGAAATGATGAAAACCCAAGATCTCACTTAAGGCTATCTGGCCCCAGAGCGTGGGCTCTTTTTCATTACCATTGTTTTGCAGCCCAATGAAACCCGGAGGAGATGAGAAGACATGCATGATGCAACGATAAAGGAAGGTGAGCATCCCCCACGTGCAAGGTGTCCTCTCTGTTGGAACTTCCTACAGGTGGATCAGATCTGGAGCCCGACAGAATCCCCCAAGACCTCTTGAAGAGCTCTTCCAGCTTAAAGATTCTAAAACTTGAAGAACAAGACATGTTTCTGTGCCAGGCTCCAAGTTACTTCCTGCTGAGGACTGAAGCTGAATGTTCTTCTACGGGCTGTTGAGACACCAGGGAGAGAGAAAAGGATACTGGCCAGGATCAATTTAGTGGAAGAGGATGTCAGTTTTCTAAATACAACCCGGGAACATGTTACACTTCCTTCTGCAAGTCCTGTAAAAACAGCCGCTCCGTGAGCCCTTCTTCCTGGACAGGTTCTGCTAGGATCTGCTCCCTGAATCTAGTCTCTATCGTTGTTCACTCTCTCAGTTCATGCTTGCAACATGGTGTCTTGCTGGCTGGTCACAAGTATACTTGTGTTTGCACTTCCCTTAGTTCTTGCAGTTTGTAAGTCTGAAAACAATGTAGGTCCTTATAGTAGCTGGCTACACAGGGTAGTTTTGGCTTGAAATAGCTGGTCAGCAAAGTGTTAAGGAGGACTGCCCTGGATGTTGTAAGTGGCTAACCTGCTCAGCTGCTAATCGAAATGTTCCAAACTCAAATATACATGGAGACATCACAGAAAAAAGGTCTGGTGACCAAATTTTGAAAAATCAGCTATTGAAAATCTGATGTATTGGGCATCCCCTTACAGAAGGATCACCAGGAAGAGATGGGCCAGTCAGGGTTGAGGATAGCACCGATGAAACCTACAGCTTTCCTCTAGTTCTTTAATGCTTCCTCCTTTCCACTATAATGACCCCAATTCTACCTTACAAATCCGGCTAGACCAGACCGTGTACACGGGTACAGATAAGAGCTCACAATACAGGGAATCCAGGACAGATAAACCCTCAGGACCAATAATGAGACTAGGGATACCAGGGAAGGGAAGGGGAAGGTGGAGAGAGAAAGGGGGCACAGATCACAACGATCTACATATAACCCCCTCCCAGGGGGTTGGACAACAGAAAAGTGGGTGAAGGGAGACAGCGGTCGGTGTAAGACATGAAAAAAAAAAAGTAAATTATCAAGGGTTCATGAGGAAGGGAGGGTGGGAGAGGAAGAAAATGAGCTGATACCAAGGGCTCAAGTAGAAAGAAACTGTTTTGAAAATGATGATGGCAACAAATGTACAAATGTGCTTGACACAATGGACGGATGTATGGATTGTGATAAGAGCTGTGAGAGCCCCCAAAAACCTGATAGAGTACAGTTCTGTTAGGATATATGTGAAGTCGCCATAAGTCACAATCAACTTGATGGCAACTGGTTTTCTGTTCATAAGAGCACATGTTTGCAGCTTCTGACCCAAGCCAAGTGATAGGACTCCTGATGGCATAGTGGTTATGCGTTGAGCTGCAATTTGCAAGGTCGACAGTTTAGAACCACCAGCTGCTCCAAGGGAGAAAGATGAGGTTTACTACTTCCGTAAAGTTAGTCTAGGAAACTCACGGGGTTAGTTCTCCCAAGTCCTACAGTCACTATGGGTTGGCATACACTCAATGGCAGTGCAGCTGCTTACAAGTTCCTGGTTTACTTGTTGCAGAATGATCAAGTAAAATAGAAGCAGGGGTCCATGATTTAGGGGCATTCTCCCAGGTGCACCCCTGGATATAACCATGCCAGCTGTTCAAGAACCTGGAAATAACAGAAATGAGGCTGCCCCTGAGGGTACAACTAGGTCCCCCTGTCCAATCCCACATGGGTTTGCTCTGCCATCTGCCGATGTGCGCCAGGAGATGCTCTACCAGTGAGAGAAAAGACCCAGGGAGTGTGACATGGGGATAATCCCGGGGAAACTGGGCTGTAATCTAGTACTCTGAAACCCATTCATTACAAGGAGTGCAGCCTGGGGAAGGATGGGGTGTGGAAGGCAGGGCTTTGAACTGGCTCATTTCAGTCAGATCACCTGCAGAGAATTTTTCACTCCCACTCCAGATACACTAAATCAGAACCTATATTTCAACAAGATCCCCAGGTGAGTTTTTGTTAAAACGTAGATTAGGATCTAGTGTATCTAGGACAGAAATGCAAATTCCCAGCAGGAGTTCAAAGAGGAATGAATTGGTTGAAAGGCCTGGTAAAACACCCGGAAGGCCTGGGCATTTTTGAAAGGTTAATTGAAGAGGCAGAAGTTGGTAGTAGGTGCTTAGATTCTGACCACAGACCAGACCTCCCTAATCTTGAGGCAGACCCCTTAGCCCTTTGAAGCCACGAATGGTTCTGCAGATTTCCTCAGCCTCCATTGTATGTAAACTAAGGACACCATGCTTGGTGGAGTAGAGGGGCGGCAAAGAAGAGGAAGGCCCAAGGTGAGGATGATTGACACTGCAGCTGCAACAATGGGCGCAAGCATGGGAGCACTTGTGAGGATGGCCCAGGACCAGACCGTGCTTTGTTCTGTGGTGCACGGGGTTGCTGTGGGTCAGAACCGACAGGACGGCACCTAGCAACAGGAAGACGTGCTTTTCTGATGATGACGTGGCCTCTTTGGTACATCATTCTGTCTGCTTATAGTGCCATGAGCACTCCAGGCCCTGTGATAGTTGTCTGCTGTTTTGTTCATGAATGGGCTTCTATTAAGTCTTCACTCCATGATGGGCCTACTGTCAAAGAACTGACGAGATCTGGCTTTAGCATGCATACGCTCCACCTGGGCAAATTCATCAAGAACAGTGTCATCTAGTGAAAGCCCCTTGGAGCAGCTAATGGAGCACTCCTGATAAAGCCTCAAGCATGCTGTCTTTCCCGCATAAACTGGATCAACAGTGACATTGGCGTGCATGGAAAGGATTTTATAATTTATAAAACAACCTAAAATGCAGATAAGAATGCAAACTCATTGCCATCAAGTTTACACTGACTCATATGACCTTATAGAACAGGGTAGAACTGCCCCTGTGGGTTTTGAGCTAATTCTTAAAAAAAAAAAAAATATATATATATATATATATATTTAGTTAAAGGTAATTTTATTGGGGGCTCTTATAGCTCTTGTAACAATCCATACATCAATGTATCAAGCATGCTTGTACATATGTTGCCATCGTTATTTTCTAAACATTTACTTTCTATTTGAGCCCTTGTTATCAGCTACTCTTTTTTCCCTTCCTCCCCTCCTCCCATCCTTATGACCCCTTGATAAATGATAAATTATTATTTTCATATTTTACACTGACCACTGTCTCTCCCTACCATTCCTGTTGTTCATTCCCGTGTGTGTGTGTGTGTGTGTGTGTGTGTGTGTGTGTGTGTGTGTGTGTTTATGTATCAATCACTGCAATCGGTTTCCCCCTTCCTCCCTCTACCCTCCTGGTATAGCTACTCTCATTTCTATACCTGAGGGGTTTATCTGACCTGGATTCCGTATGTTGTGAGCTCTTATCTGTACCTGTGTACATGCTCCAGTCCAGCCCACAGTGAAAGGCAAGACTGCGGTCATGATAGTAGGGGGTGAGGAAGCCTTAAGGAACCAGAGGAATATTGTGTGTGTTTCATTGGTGCTATACTGCATCCTGGTTGACTCATCCCTTTCTTGTGACCCTTTTGTGAGGGGATGTCCCACTGTCTACAGATGGGTTTGGGGTCTCTGTGCTGACGCCCCTCGTTCTCAACAATATGGTTTTTTTTTTGCTTGTTTGTTTGTTTTGAGTCTTCTGGTGCCTGTTGCCCTATCACATCGACACCTCATGCTCCCACAGGCTGGTGTGCTTCTTCCATGTGGGTTTGTTGCTTCTCTGCTAGATGACTGATTGTTTACCTTCAAGCCTTTCAGACCACAAATGCTATATCTTTTGATAGCCGGGCACCATTAGCTTTCGTCGCCACATTTGCTTATGTACCCATTTGTCTTCGGTGATCCTGTCGGGAAGGAGAGCATCACAGAATGCCAGGTTGTTAGAACAAAGTGTTCTTGCATTGAGGGAGGGCTTGAGCAGAGGCCCAAAGTCTGTCCACTACCTCAATATATTGTCATAGAAATATATTGTACATATGTCAATACTTATATTTTTATGAATGACTATTTACAGATGTGTACAGCTATGTTTATACCTCTATCCATAGCTTTGCTTCCTACATCTTTTATCTTTTTCCTTTTATCTTTCTCCTGCCCCACCATTATGTGTAGATAATTCTTTACAGATACAGAAAGCCTCATCTTTCTGCCAAGGTGTTTTCAAACTGCCAATGTTGTGTTTTGCAGCCCAATTCATAACCACTACGCCACCAGGGCTCTGCACAAGGGTATAATATAGAGAACGGTAGCTGAGGCTGCTAATGTTCAACTAAATACCTCGTGGGATTTGGGTTCTTGGGAAGGATTATGATTTCAGGGATATCCCAGTTAACTGTCTCCATCTATCTATCATCTATCTATCTATCTATCTGTCTGTCTATCTATCTATCTATCTATCTATCTATCTATCTATCTATCTATCTGACGGGTTCCTGTCTGTCTGTCTGTCTATCTATCTGTCTGTCTGTCTATCTGATGGGTTCCCGATCTGTCTGTCTGTCTGTCTGTCTGTCGGTCGGTCGGTCTGTCTGTCTATCTGATGGGTTCTCTATCTATCTATCTATCTATCTATCTATCTATCTATCTATCTATCTATCTATCTATCTATCTATCTATCATCTATCTCTGTTCTACCTCCTAATTGATTCAGGGGTCTTAAAAGCTTACAGGCAGCCTTACAAGGCACAACAATTGGCTCCTATTTGCCTGGTGCAGTGAGTTGGAACAGACCCGATGGCAGCGAGAGAGAGCCTGGAGCAAGGAGGAGGAAGGATGCTCTGGAAGATGCGTCTTTTCACACAGCTACCTCTTTGCCAGGGGGACCAGGACAGGGTGGTGCCTGGGTACCATTACCAAGCTTTCTGATCAAAAGTTCTATAGAAGAACCCTGATCAAAGAGGGTGAAATGCAGCAGGGAATTTCAAATGATCCTGGACTCTGCTTCCTGAAGCCTTGAAAGTGGAATGAACCCCAGAAACGACTGTCCTGAGATCATCTGTAAACCTTAAACCCAAAATGCCCCTCCAAGTTTAAGTCTTCTTAAACCTAATGATGTTTTAGTTCACTTAGTAAAAGCACCTTCTTTGAGGGTTATCCTTTTTCAAGAAGTATCTAAATGGGATCAAAGTGAAAACTTCCCTCGGAAGCGTAGAGGGCAGAGAATTTATGTCAGTGGAGAAGGTACAGCTCAGAAAGGGAGGCTTAAAAAGTCACACACCTTGAGGAATGTCATCAGTGTCAATGAATTGTGTATGTAGAAATTATTGGATTTTTTTGGGTGGTGGGGGTAGCTGTGCTTATTCTCCAAACAAACAAACAAACAAACAAACAAACAAACAAACCCAAACTCACTGCCTTTGAGCCAATGCTGACTCATAGTGACCCCCTGTGGGTTTCTGTGACAGTAACTACTTATGGGAGTAGAAAGCCACAGCAACAACAAAATACCAATTTAAAATGAATGGAACGTCCGGACAACTGGGAAGCTGAGGGACTATAGAGCAGAGGAAGCTGGCATTAGCCACTAAAAAGTCCTTTTAAAAGCTGCATTTAGATTGCGGAGAAAAGCAAGGAAGGACTAGACCTACTCTTTGGAAGATGTTGTTAGTACACGTATTGAGCACCCAGGAGCCCTGGTGGCACAGTGGTTACATGTTGGGGTGCTAACCACAAGGTCAGCAGTTTGAATCGACTGAATCCACCAGCTGCTCCGCACGAGAAAGATGGGGCTTTCTGCTATCACAATTCGTGACAGGCTCAGAAACCTTCAGGGGCAGTTCTACCCTGTCCTAAAGGGCAGCTGTGAATCGGCATGACCCGACGGCGGTGAGTCGGTTTTGATTTTAGTTTTGGTTTTGGTGTGTCCTGCTGTCCTGGACGCTTTATAAACACTGCTGCACTTGACCCCCAGAGTCACCCTCTGAAGTAGACAATCATTATCATGCCCAGTTTACAAATGTGGAAATGTGTAAAGTTTACATTCACTCAACCAGTCATTGGTAGAGCAAGAATTTCAACCTATAGGCATAGTTGTTTTATTAGAACAAGCTATAGCAGGCGATACCCATAGAACTCTTGTTTCTGCTGCCTTCTCCAACACAACGGTGGGTTATAGGAAGAACAGTGAGGCCAAGGAGGGTATTCTGAGCTTGTTCAGGTTTGCATTTCTATAGTTAGCTATCCAACAGAGATCCAATAACAAAAATTAATGCAAAGGATTAGGTATAAATTTAACCAATCTTTCTTGGTCCTTTTAGAACTCTTGGTTTCTTGCACCAAATAGACTTTTCTATGACTGTCTGCCTAGGGTTTCTGCACCTGCAATTCCATAGGCACGGAAGGTGAGGGAGGAGGGCCTGAGCTGTGGTGGACTGGACCACAGGGGGTAGACCAGCTCCTTGGTGGTCTAGCCAGAAGAGTTTTATGTGCATTAAATCTGAATGTGTTCCTATTTTCAGGAATACGTAGGCTCTGGAGCCCACAGTCACAAGGCCCAGGGAATGAAGCCCAGAATATCTAGAGAGGAGGCTAACTAAGGAACTGTCATGGGTCTGGTAGAGAGATGCATCCCTACTGAAACTCCGTACCCTTCTTGACATCAACTCTGAGGACCTGAAAACATCTTCCTGTCCTGTGTATGGAGCAGCAGTCCCTTGTCTGAAAGCATGTAGACTTCCTCCTACAGACTACTTCTGACTGTTACAAAGATCAGTTCTAAGTTTGAACCCTAGGAACCAGACCTTTCAAACGTCTTAGTTCAGAGAAATGCGACTCGACTCTCTCATGTGGTTTCTGGACTTGAAGTCCCTTCCCTGGTCATGAAAAAGTGTTATCTTTGTCTTACTATTATTCAATTTTAAAAAAAAAGTTCTTGCAAATAGTTTCTTGGAAATTCATGAAACTCACACCTCTACGGTCTCTTTAATCCACCCTCATGGTTACTTTGTGAAGGTCTCTCATATACACGCTTTGCTCCAAACCAGCTTGTCTTTCCATGCTTAGGCATTTCGTTTGTCATGTATGTCCTGCCAGTTTTCCTGGTCTGAAAATGAGAATTCTCCCTGGGCCTTTTCTTATGAATGGAGGCTAAGTGGGCACTCTGCCAGTTCTAGGGCACGAGGGCCATTGTAATAAGAGGTTACACATTTTGGCCAGCAGTTCCACAGTTTTACCCTCAAATTCCTTTAAGACTCCCAGGTGGATGCCACATGGTCCTGGTACCTTCACTTCATTTGGCAGCTGGCTTCCTGTGCACTCGCTGCAGTTTTAGCCCTGGCCGCTCTCCTGCCCACCGAGGAGGTCACCTTGGAAGGATGATTCTTCAACACCACCTTCTGGCAAGACGGAGATGCTTCCTCCTAAAAAGAACAGAGGGGAAGAATTTATACTGCGCCCTTTAGGTCCCAAGGACATCTTGTACCAGGAGCGCCACTCAGCGGTCCCCCATATCCTCCATCTCTTTGTCTTCCCTTGGCGGATCAAAGTAATCTCTGTGGTTGACCTTGGTAATGGCCCCGCTCAGTTTTATTTTTGACCTGACAAATTTCCTGGGTTGTTGTTCTATTTTTTTTTTTAACATATCATCCCTTCCTCTGTGCCTCTTTGAAATGCGTACCTAGTGATGTGGGGGTGCTTTTGCTTTTAAGGGGTTCTGCTATTTTGGGCCCTGGCCTCAACTCATCTATCCCGGAACTCAAATACTGTGTTTTAAAATAGACTCCAGGTTTCTGTGGATTTGTGACTTTATAACTTCTTTCTTTTATTATTTTTTTAAGCCTCCCTTCAAGATGTCTTTCTGAAATTTGGCGCTTGGGGCTTAGGGTGCAGCTTGAGACAGGATTTGGAGGCAGGCACAGGACAGCTGGGTAAGGAAGTATTGTGCGTTCTGGTGATGCAGATGGGAAGCTGAGCATGCTGCTGGGGTCAGGGCAAGCCCGAGTCTAGAGACTTGTGCTCTAAGGTGGTGGGGTGGTCCGCCCCCCAGGACGTTCCAAGGCCTTTAGCCTTGTGAGTGTATTCTTCTCCAGGCACTTGGCCTATGTGGGGACACCCCTTCCACCCCCAAACCCCTGTGCCAGCAGGACAATCAGTGAGAGGAGGAGAGAAGAGGGCCAAGGTTGCAGCAGGAGAAATGGACTTTGAATCCAGGGGAGCACATGCAAGGAGCCCAGATGGGGTGGTCCAGGAGCTGTTTGAGAAAACCTGTCTGTGAGAACAAGTGAGCTGCAGATCCAGTTGAGTCCAGGGCATGGGAGAGGGGCTTCCGGAATCCTGACGCCCCGGCTAGGGCTGCCCTGATGAGGATCTCACTTCTGTGCTCTAGCAGCAAGTGCCTGACCAGGGTTGTTAAGCTAATTGTTAAATTAGAGTGGCTGGGGAAGCAAATTGCTTCATGATGGGGTTTCTCTGGCTGTGTCCAAGGCTGATGTCATCGGCCCTGCTCCTTCCCGGTGGGGGTGGGGAGGATGGCGGGCAGGCCGATCCCTGCATTAATGAGCCCTCATCTATGGCAGCACCCTCCTCACGGCCAGCTTCTCGGGGCTCTTGTTTCTGTCCCCAATTCCTCAGCCTGGTTACAGTGATGATGTTGTCGATCCCCTTCTCTAGGGGCTGAGTGTTCAGATGACTACAAGGCCCAGACCATTAGCAGAAAAGATGGAAATGACCGGTATGGATGATGAGTGTTGGCTGCCAGGGACCAGTAGGGAGGTGGTGGGGACTGTGGCATTCTGGGAGTGGGCGCCCCATCTAAAGGGGCAGCAGTGACTCAGAGCCAGCTGGTTGATGCCACATGGGAGTGTGGACCCTGTGTTGTCCTGTCTCCTAGTTTCCAGAGAGGCTGCAAAGATGCCTTTTCTATGTGAAAGAGCTGGGTTTTCAAATGCTGACAACCTATTTAAATGAAAATTGTCTTTGGTCAAACAAATGCATCTGCTGAATGAATTTGGCTTGCAGGCCTCTGGTTTGCAACTTCTGATTCTGGTCCAAACTCACGTTTTAAACGAAGACGCTGAGATCTGGGTCAAGTTACAGAGTCGGAGGCTGGAGTCAGGATGACCACTTGGGGCCTCTAGCTCTGTTTGGTACTTGTCCCCTTCTTGGTGCTGGTTTGGGAGCAGGCATTCTCTGAAGTGGGCCAGGCCCGGCGGAGGAGGGTAGGCCTGAGGTGGACATGACTGTGTGATGCCTTGGGCCACTTTACAGTCGCTGGGACTCAGGTGTCCCAAGTGGTGCAGGAGCTCGGGAAATTCTGGAGGTGTTTAGAGTTCAGAGCAGTACTTAGGGAGAGGAGGAGGATGGGCCGGTGGAGGACTTCAGCACCCCGTTTGGGTGCTCCCGAGAAATGCAAGCACTGCCCTTCCACCTGAACCTGCACTCATTTCTCCTCTTTCCCATAACAACTGACATCACTCACCTATGGATACCACCTGTGTGCGTGTGTGTACACAGAGGCACAGGTGAAGTGCCCATAAATTATCCCCAAATATCTGTTCTTTCCGTCATTCACGTGCACCCCTTGATTGTCGCCGACTCTCCCTCTTCCTCTGGAATTTCTCAACTCTGACCCCACCTTGCCAGCCTTGCTGAGCTCAGGGGTTTACTGGCACACTGACACTATTGCAGTAGGCTACAAGCTTGTCTGCTTCCAAGCCATTCTCTCTACGAGTGTCTGAGAATGTTCCCAAGCACAAGCACGTTGACCTTGGCATGCCCCTGCTCTAGGCGACTGCCTACTGGATCAAGTCACAGCTCCTGAACTCGGCAAGTCAGTTTCCAAAGCATTATCAGGTTGCTGCCGTGGTCCTCGGGCTGACCTGGGTGGAACCTAGCCCTGCCACTTAACCAGCTGCGATTGACTTCTCTGAGCCTGTTTCCCCTGCAACGGGAGAGCTCCAGAATGTAGTTGGAATGTATCGTAATTGAAGATATCATTATTCAAGAACCTTCAGGCTCCGGCCCCAGAATTACCTGCCACACAGCCTTGGCTCCAGTTGCCTTGAACTACTTGGTGATCTCTGTGGTTTTACTCCTATTTATCCTGTTAGTAGTATATGTGTGTGTGTGTGTGTGTGGTGTGTGGGGTGTGTGTGTGTGTGTGTGTGTGTGTGTGTGTACATGAGCACGAAATCTTTGTATCCAGAGAGCTGGATACTTGTCTTGGCTCCCCTCCTTGACTGCTGGCTCTTTGAGGGTAGGGCCTAGGCTTGTCGCATCTTGCATCTTTCTTGGCCCAAGAAACACTCCCTAAGTGTTTGTAGAATGCAAGAATAGTTGCCTCAATGGCACAGCTGCTTGGGTTCCACCTTAATTGGCAAGATGTAAATTTACAATGACCTCATGATTATTTATGGGAGTTCAAGGGGAGTTCAAAGGCTAGGCAACAGCTGATGCACTGGGCTACTAACCAGAAGGTTGGAGATGAGAGTCTTGACCACCTGTAACTCAGAAGAAAGGCCTGTGATCTACATCAGAAAAACTGCTTTTGGAGACCTCATAAAGCCCAGATCTACTCTGAAAAACAGAGTTGCCATGAATTTCAGTTGACTCACCAGCAACTGGCTGGTTGTTTACTGTGTTCAAGAGATTCAGGGGTAAATGAAGCAGATGCTATCCTGGAGTCGGCAGTGTAGCAGCAGGAGCTGGGCTGGTAAAGGGACCACTGAAGGATGTGCTGACAGACAAACAGGGCCGCTAACCCAGTCTGTGCATCCGGAGGGCTTCCTGGAAGAAGCGCTGTCTCACCTGAGAGCAGAAAGATGAGTGGGGCCTTGGCTCTGTGCAGGGCTTTTAGTGTGGAAACTGCCAGCAATCCCAGCTTTACAATCTTGTTTTGTTTGCATTTACTCACACGCTCTTCCAGAAATGCTTTCGGAGAGCCATGTTTTTCTGAAGTGACCCTTAGCCAAGGCAATTGTTAACAGTTGTAGGTTGCTAGGAACTGCAACAAGGGTTGTTAATTGTATTCAAATTTAAAGCAAAAACTAAATCCACAGCTGTGGCTGGAGCAGGGAAGGAAAAGTTGTTTTTTGGGTTTTTTTCCCCTACAAGGACTGGGTAGGAGATTATCCGCTTCTAATTGGGAAGAGATAATCATACACTCTCATGCTATCAGGGCGGAGCTTCAGCGAGTCGGCTCTTCTGCTTTTGTTTGTTGCTTTCTTGCTTTGTGGCTTCAGCTGTGTGGAGACAGGGACAGGAAAAGTCAGAGCAGGAAACGGCGAGGGGGTTACTTTCACCCTCCTGACGGTTGTCTTCCCAAGCTGGGCAGAAAGACTAGTAGCAGATTGCATGGCTAAGCTGTGGAGGAAGGAAGGGGGTGGGCGTGGGTTTGCATCAAGACTAGCTGCTGGGATCAAACTGTAGGAGTCTGGAGACTTGACCCAGGAAGAGAAGGCCACGGGGGGATACGCGGAGTCTCTCTGCAGACCCTTTACAAGAGAAAGAGCAAATATGTCAGGAAGCATTGTTGTTAGGGAATAACGAGGAAGATCATGAATTATACCTACGTATTTCTTTGAAAGGGGCTACTTTTAGGTTTAATGCCTGTGTGCTGCTCTTGTATTATTTTAATTTAAAGAGAGTATTGGAAAACATGTGAATTTCTTTTTGGCCACCCTGAATATTTAAGGCCCAAAGTCCAAGGCATCTACTGCCATCTGGTGGCAGAGCACAACTCCTTTGGGATTTGGAATCGATAACATTAATTGAAAATTGATTCTGTCACTTAGATATGGAATCATAGACTGTTACAGTCACTAGGGTCTTAGGTGTTGCTCAGTTTCGTCCCTAATGAAAGCTACTACATTTTTTCTGTGAAATCTTTTCCTTGAATTGAATACCTCTGACGACAGTGAGCTCATGATCTTGCTCTACTGTTTTGCTATATTATTCATACTAATTGTGGTATTTTACCCTTTTTTAAGTGACAAAGATTCACTTGCAGTGATTTGTTCTAGCATTTATCACGGGAGCTACCACAAAGGAGTGTATTTCTTTATTTTACGCATACAGAAAAAGCCTTCACGTTATTTGAAGAAACCTGTATGTCTCCCCAGTCTCAGTTCCTTTATTTATTATCCATGTGCCTTGGTTTTTAGAATCTCCATAGCGCTCCTCCCCCATCACTACCCAGTTGCATTCTGAAAAGAGGAGGACGGACTGACCGTGGCTGCAAGAGTGGCTCAAGCGTAACCATTGTGACGATGACACAGGACCCCGGCGGTGTTTCCTTCTGTCGTACATGGGGTCACTCTGAGTCGAACCAGCTGGACAGCACCGAACAAGTTACAGTCTACTTTGCCAGCGTCCCTGCCTTGCTGTGCTACGAGAACGAGAACGGAGCACAATGCTGTAGACACGATGAGTGCAGTGACCCTACCACTTGCAAGGCACCAGACTTCTGCACTCCCAGTAGGATGAGGGAGTTCTTGAGGCCTTCTTATAATGCAGATTTCTCCCAGGTTTGTGACAACTAGAAGCCCAAGCTCCTGGGTGGTTTACAGAGAGGCTGGTGGTTTGAATCTCCTCAGAAGTACTGAGGAAGAAAGGCCGGGGGATTTACTGCTTCCCTAAGAGTGTAGCCACTGAAAACTGTGGGTCACTGGGAGCTGGAATTGATTGGAAGGCAACAAGCTTTTGTTTTGTTTCTTTCCTTTTCAAACTTCCTTTTTGATTTTGAAGCTAAAAGCGGGGCTTTAAGAAAGCTTAACCACACGAATGTCACACACATGCATTGTGAAGCCCAGGTATTACATGTTAGGCTAAAAATCGCCCTTGCTTTCATCCCAGCTTGTCTTTTGGAAGTGGGAGCCCTGGTGGTGTAGTGGTAATGCGTTGGGCTCAAAATGTGTCAAAACCACCAGCTATCCTACGTTAGTCCAGGTAGACCAGAGAAACAAATCCAGAGACACTGATATGTGTGTAAGAGAGAACTTTATATCAAAGAGCAATTGTACATTAAGAAAACAGCCCAGCCCAGTCCAGGTTAAATCCATACATCTGATATTAGCCCATATATCTGTTACCATTTTATAAATTCTTCTTCAGACTCACGCAACACATACAATGCGGCTGAATGCAGGAAGATCACAGGCCAGTGGGTGAAAAGTCTTGTGGATCGGGCGGCTATGGCACACAGCGCTGGCGTGGGTTTCCACATGGTTCCTCCAGCTCCAGGGCTCTAGTGTAGCTCCATGTGTTCTGTCATCAGGAATACAAAGCAGAGTGTGTATGTCCTTTCCAGTGAGCTGGTTTATATCCATAGTGTCTCCAAATGAGGTCATCAAGCAGTGAACTGATCGATAGGCTAGACTCTACCCCTTCACTCTTAATAGTCTCAAGTTGGTACCAGATTATGTAACTACTACATATCCCATGGGAGAAAGATGGGGCTTTCTACTCTGATAACGATTTACAGTCTCAGAAACACACAGGGACAGTTCTACCCTGTCCTATCGGGTCACTATGGCTCAGCATTGACTCGATGTCAGAGAATTTGGTTTTTGAGTTGGTTTATGGAGGCTGTGTCAATGTAAGCCATATATGAAACCAATCAAGTTGAAGATGGAAACCAAGCCGATCAGGTGTCGAGGAGCAAGAAGAGAAGTGTTTCCAAACATGATGATCACCCAGTGCTCAGCAGAGACCTTCCTCCAGAGCCCACACTCAGAGAGAAAGCTTTTCCCAAGAGCTGGTCTCCTGAACTCAGACTTCTAGCCTCCGCATCCATGAGAAAATCCGTCTGTGCTTGTTATAGCCGCCCACTTGTGGTACTTCTGTTATAGAAGCACTAGATCACCAAGACACATATAAATCCTAACTGTCAAATTTACTCCTATCAGTAATTTTGGTCCAGCGTTCTTATGTGCTGAGAACATTTTGTGTATTGATTTGGTCATCATACAAGTCCATACCATGGGGTCACTGAGTTGGAGGCCACTCAATGACAGTGAGGTTTTAAAATGTTTATAATACTATTAAACCATGGTCATCTGATGCATTATAAGTATATATTTTATTTCTTCATGTATGGGAAAAAATATTTTTTAAGTTCAACCCAGTAGTCAAGGGCAGAGCTCCCTGGTCTACAGCCCATCTCAGTTCCCACTCCCCAGTCCTACATTTCCTCTGCAGCAAGTCTCCTCACTTACACCCTTGCCCTGCTCACTGCCCATCGGCATATCTACAGGAATTGCGTCATTTGTCAGAGGCGTAATGGGAATCCAGGCACAGGCTCTCTCTGATATTCTCCGAGTCCCCCACTTCAGTTCCAGGTCACTCAGTGTCAGCCCGGCTCCAGCGTGAAGTGAAGATGGTGCACATCACCCCAGGGAGATGGTCTTTTAACATAGACCCCACGAACACTCTCATGAGCAGTGTCATTATAGACCTCCATGTGAGAGTGCATTCGGTCTCATACAGATCAGGTGAAAATAAGCCAGCACTTCCCAAGTTGGCCTGCCCTAGATTGCCCAGTTTGTTCCCAAGGGAGACTGTCGGATAGATGAGATACAGCAGCCTGAGCTACAATCCTGGTGCTTAGGGTTATAGCTTGCAGTGCTATTCAGGCTAACATGATACCCTGACACTTTCTTATATGAGGGGGCTTTAAAAAGTTCATGGACAAACTCCATTAAAGTTTGAAAAACTTCCTATTATGAATTAGGTGGGGGTTTACAGTCAGATAATTGCTTTCATATTCAATAACTTAAGTAACTTTTTCAGACCTCACAGTAGCATGCCCTGCCCCACCCCCAACACCCCCTCACCATTTTTTTGCTCTTCTCACTCCTATGGAACAAGAGCTTCCCCTTCGAAATAGAGGAGAGAGCTAGGAGGCAAAGGGCATTTATACAGGTCTAAATAAAGGCATGTACATATGTAAATATATTTATATATGAGAATGGGGAAATAGATTTATGTGCATATAAATATAGGTTTAGTATTAAGGTAGCAGATGGACATTGGGCCTCCACTCAAGTACTCTCTCAATGTGAGAATACTTTGTTCTATTAAACTGGCATTCCATGATGCTCACCTTCCTGACATGATCACTGAAGACAAAGCAGGTGCATAAACAAATGTGGTGAAGAAAGCTGATGGTGCTTGGCTATTAAAAGATACAGCATCTAGGGTCTTAAAGACTTGAAGGTAAATAAGCGGCCATCTAGCTCAGAAGCAACAAAGCCCACATGGAAGAAGCACACCAGCCTGTGTGATCACAAGGTGCCGAAGAGATCAGTTATCAGGCATCAAAGAAGAAAAAATCATATCGTGTGCTCACCTCCCCGATACGATTGCTGAAGACAAATGGGTGCATAAGCAAATATGGTGAAGAAAGCTGATGGTGCCTGGCCATCAAAAGATATAGCATCTGGGGTCTTAAAGTTTTGAAGGTAAACAAGCGGCCATCTAGCTCGGAAGCACCAAAGCCCATATGGAAGAAGCACACCAGGCTGTGTGATCATGGGGTGTCGAAGGGATCAGGTATCAGGCATCAAAGAACAAAAAGTCATATCATTGTGAATGAGGTGGGGAATGTGGGTTGGAGACCCAAAGCCCCTCTGTAGGCAACTGGACATCCCCTTCGGAAGGGTTGTGGGGAGGAGAGGAGCCAGTCAGGGTGCAGTGTAGCAATGATGAAGCATACAGCTTTCCTCTAGTTTCTGAATGCTTCCTCCCCACCCACTATCATGTTCCCAATTCTTCCTTACAAATCTGGCTGGACCAGAGGATACAGATAGGAACTGGAAACATAGGGAATCCAGGATGGATTGTCCCTTCAGGACCAGTGGTGAGAGTGGCCATACCAGGAGGATGGGGGGAGGGTGGGGTAGAGAGGGGGAACCAATTACAGGGATCTACATATAACCTCCTCCTTGAGGGATGGACAACAGAAAAGTGGATGAAGGGAGACATTGTACAGTGTAAGATATGACAAAATAATAATAATTCATAAATTATCCAGGGTTCATGAGGGAGGGGGAAGCAGGGAGGGAGGGGGAAAATTGAGCTGATGCCTGGGGCTTATGTGGAGAGCAGATGTTTTGAGAATGATGAGGGTAGCGATGTATGTATGGATTGTGATAAAAGTTGTATGAGCCCCCAATAAAGTGATTTAAAAGAAAAGCTTCCCTTTCACCCAAGGTGACATTTATCTACCTTCCAACCCAGTGTGTCAGCAAACTTTTGAGATGGAAAAGCCAATCCTGCCCCTCCCAACAATTTAACAATTATTCAAGTGCCATAGATAATATTTTTACCAACAAATGGAATTTCCTTTATCTGAATCGTAGTTGTAGTTTACGTCAGAGGCGCGTGTCCATACCTAAGAAGCCACGTATGGCTTGAGAGCCGCCATTCGCCGACCCCTGTTGTAGCCAGTTCCCTCTTTCCAGTAGTAGGAAAAGCTTTCCCGTGAGTTTTCCTTTTTGAGCCGTGGCCCCTTGGCGACTGACTGACTTCACTCAGCATTGTGTCCTCCAGTCCGTCCGTGTCGTGAGGTGCTCCGCGGTCCTTTCCTCATCTGCAAGGTTGCACAGCCTCTGTTGTGTGTATGCACCCATTCTCCTAGCGAGGGGCTTTCAGGTTTGTTTCCATCTTCCTGCCTCTGTGCACAGTGCCGCCATGAGCACGGTGTGTGTGCGTTTGTCTGCCCGGACTTTGTTCCATGTTTCTGTAGGGTGGAAGCTGATCAGAGGGATTGCTGGGCCACATGGTTTTTCCATTCCCAGTTGTTTGAGGAAGTGCCACACTGTCTTCCTGGCATCTGCCCACATTTGCAGTCCTGCCAGCAGTGCCTGAGGATTCCGATCTCTCCACACCCTTCCAGCATTTTTTACCTTTTCACTTTGCTACCTGGTGTGAGGTGGCATCACTTTGCTACCTGGTGTGAGGTGGCGTCTTATCGTTACCTTGATTTGCATCTCTTGAATGGCTAGTGAGTGGCAGCATTTATTCATGTGTGTTGGCTGCCTGGATGTCTTCTTGGGTGAACTGTCCATGTCCTCTGCCGGTTTTAAAATCGGATGATTCACCTTTTTCTTGTCGAGGTGTTGCCCCATTATATTTTAATTCATTTTTTTCCGTGAGCGTTTGAAGCTCCCTCCTGTTCACAGAGCCATCAGGCTGACATTTGGATGTGGGAGAAGGTGTGTGTCCTGCCTCGCAGCCCCTACGCACGTTTCCTCTGTCAAATCCTCGTTGTGAAAGGATGTGGCCTTTACTGAGTGAGCCAGTGGCCTTGCTGATTTGTTATTCGTTATCCATAAGGAAGATGGAAGTGATAGGCAGCTCATGTCTAAGTTGCTTTTATCCGACTTTGGAGTTCCTTGTATGCCGTGCCACATCCTACCCTCCACGTGGCAGTGACGGTGGTTATGGCGCCGGCAGGTGGTGGACTCAGCCTGCCTCCCCCTGAGCGCTCCTGCAGGACACGGGTCCATTCGCACTGCTGTGGCTGTGTGGGCTGCCACTTCTCTGCACTCCCCTTGTCTCAGGCTGTGCTTGGGAGCACTGTGAACTCTCTTCAGGGCCCTGGTGATGCTGTCAGTGAGTACAGGACTGCTGGCTGCAGAGTCGGTGGTTCAAACCCACTAGTGGCTCTGTGGGAGAAAGAGGAAACTGCTCCCACAAATGTATAGTCTTGGAAATCCCAGATGGGGCTGCTCTGAGTGAGAATTGATGTGACGGCAGTGAGCTTGGATTTATTGCCCTACTGATGGAGCCCTGGTGCTTAGTGGCATATGCTCAAGGTCAGCAGTTCAAACCTGCCATCCTTTCCTCGGAGGAAAATGAGGCTTTCTGCTCCTGTAAAGATTTATGGCCTCAGAAGCCCAAAGGGTTCGGTCTCCTGTCTGTAGGGTTGGAATGAATTTGCTAACAGTGAGTTTACTGCCTCCCTGGAGGTGGTTGGACTTGGGGCCATTGAGGAAAAACTCCCTCGGTTTTAGAGTAACTAGCATGGAAAACATAAGTATCGATGATGCAATCTCCTAGGGAAAAGGTACTTCCATCTTTTCTTACTGTAAGTAGAAATTCTGTTTCTTCTTTTCCCTCCAGCCCGAGCTATCAAAAGCTTCTGGCAACGTGACAGCCAAGTAGATCTTCTCCCAAAGCACACAGCTGGCTTTATGAGGGGGTGGGTGGTGGTGGTGGTGGTGCTAGTTTTGCTTCAGAAGAGAAAAGTAGAAGAAACAACACTTCCGCCTTTAACTCCTGGTGTCTCTTTTTGTCTTTTCTTTATTTTTCTTGAGCGAATGAATCAGACAACCTTAGAATTCAGAGTGAGGAACACAGAAAGGAAGACAGGATCCAGATGAGCGACGTGTGCTCCCTGTTTTGCTTTGCAATTCCCCTTTTCTCTGGACACAGAACGAGAAAGGTGCTTGCTGCCATAGCTAGCAGGAGCAGGGTGGGACAGTAACCGCTGGTGGGGGCAGGGTGGGGTAGGAAGATGGACAAGCTATCATCTCTGTCCGTAGGAGTCCCCGGTGTGGTCAAGATAGCCTGCAGACAGCATGGATGCAGTGGAGTTAGGCCGAGCCGTGGATAAAGAGTCCACCTTTTTGTTTTGCATGGGTCATGCAAAGCTGCATCTATTCCTCACATGCAGGGCGGAGGCATAGCTCTTGGGTTGAAGGGCTGTCTGTTCTCTGGTTCAAGTCAAGCAGATCCCCTCCCCAGGTGTACACCTGTATTCTACTCTGAGAAACCAACCCCTTCCTTCTGGCGCCTGCCCACATTCATGCTCCCCAGCCCCTGCTTCTTTTGGAGTTGCTCTTAGAAGGCAGGAACTCTCCTGGGTCTATGAGCTCTTGGAGAGAAGCCAGCGCTTTCTCTCCTGTGCTCTCGGGTGTGGTCCAGGGTGTGCCACCGGGTCACCACCTAGTAAACACTGGTTAAGTGAATGAGAACAGGCCCTGGGTAGTGCAAATGGCTAATAACCGTGTCTGCTCAGAGCTGCGTGGCAAGAAAGATCTAGAATTCTGCTTCTAAAGAAATCAAGCATAGAAGACCCTATGGAGCACAGTTGGACTCTGGCAGGAACAGGGTGGCCGTGCTTTGGGATAGACTGGATGGCAACAAGGCCTGTGAAGGAGACAGAGAGGCAATTGGGATAGCACATGGTATCTGGAAGTATAGGGTGTGATGGTTGCTCAATGGCGGTGGCGGGTAGGGGATAAGACTGGGAGGGTGTAGTGGCCAGAGAGGGCTTCTTAGAGCAGTGGTTCTCAACTTGTGGGTTTCGACCCCTTTGGGGGTCCAATGACCCTTTCACAGGGGTTGCCTAAGACCATCTGAAAACACATATTTCTAATGGTCTTAGGTCTCCAGGTGGGTCTGCCCACATGCAGATATGCTGATCTGGTGAGAAAGAAGCTATCTCAACCTTCCCTTTGCATCCCTGTTGGCTTTTTACAGATATTGTCATACTGTTGCAAAATGTAGCAATGTAGTTTCCTGTTGTTATATTAAGACTGTTACCTATACTACACCATGCTTCAAGACAAAATTTCATTTATTTGTAATTAGAAATAAATATTTCACATAATATAATTACATATTGTTTTGTGATTAATCTGTATGCTTTAATTATGTTCAGTTTGTAACAAAGAAAATACATCCTGCATATCAGATATTTACATGACCATTTATAACAGTAGCAAAATTAGAGTTATGAAGTAGCAACAAAAATAATATTATGGTTGGGGGGTCACCACAACATGAGGAACTGTATTAAAGGGTCGCGGCATTAGGAAGATTGAGAACCACTGTCTTAGAGGAAGCAGATTTATACCAAGACTCGGGGAATTAGCACAGATAGCTCAATAAAAGCAGGGTGAGAAATAATTGGTATGGAGAACAAGGCTGATCATTTAAGTATATAGATAATATTTAGCATGAACCAGATACCATTCCAAGCTCTTTATACTTATCAATTTATTTATTTATTCTTCTTATCCTCATTTTACAGACCCAGGCACAGGGAGATTAAGCAACTTGTTCAACCTGATACAATTACCCATTGGTAGAATTGGAGTGAAGGCTGGTGACTCCTGAGTCTGGGAGGTGATACAGCATTTTAAGCCTGTGGGCTGCGCTGACTCCCAGTGGGGACCTGGAAACTGTTGGATGTGGGTGGGACCTGGTAGTGGCAATCAGTTTGAAGAAAGTCTTGGTTAAGTTTGGAGACATGGAATCTAGGACCAATAAACCCCTCAGGAACAGCAATGGGAGTAGTGGTACCAAGAGGGTAGGGGGAAGGTGTGGGGAGAATGAGGAGAAATGGGGAACCAATTACAATGACGTGTAACTACCCCTCATCTCCAGGGGGACCCATAACAGTAAGGGAGACAGCGGGCGATGTAAGATATGAAAATAATAATAATTTATCAGGGGTCCATGAGGGTGGGAGGGTGGGGGAAGGAGGGTAAAAAAGAGTTGACACCAAGGGCTTAAACAGGAAAAAATATCTTGAAATTGATGTTGGCAACATATGTATAAATGTGCTTGATACAATTGATGTACAGGTTGTTATAAGAGCTGTAAGAGCCCCTGATTAAAGGATATCTCTAAGACTGAGCTTGTAGTCTACTTGTTGAGTCTGCCTTAGTCAAGCAGATGAGGAGACTTTTACACGCTTTGCTGTGTCTCGTTGTTTGTGAAGAGGCCGAAAGGGAGGGCACCCCCAACCTCCCATTGATGATGGACTTGGGCAACAAAGAATAGTTGAATGGTAGATGACCAAATTGCATTCTCCACTGTAGGAAGAAGGGGGGTAGTTTAACGATCTTTGCCCAGAATCTCTCGTCTCTCCCGGTTTAGGTCACTGTGAGTGCTCTGTGTGATTGCTGGGCCTGTAGGTTGAGAGCTAGGTGGGAAAGTTTGGTGGTTTGCCTTCGTGGCCTCCGGAGGATAGGCCTGAAGAAGGAGTGGAAAGACTGCCTCTGTTCTCTCATTCCACTTTGGAAACGGGTGGTCCAGTCTTCAAGGACTCTTGGTGCCCTACAGACGTCTCAGTCCCTCCCCCGGCAGGTTCTGGTGCCTGCACTTGGCCCCAGTGCTCTGAATCCTGCCCCTGCCCCCACCCTCCATGCCCAGGCTTCACCGTGACTTCCTCTGCGCTCCCACGGCTACTACTACAGGCAGGCCTGGCAAGGGGGTGTCCTTGGCAACCTCTTCACTCTGTGCTGCTGCCCGCTCGGGAGAAGCCCACGAGGTGCACATCATGTGCGGAAAAAGTAACGCCTTCAAGATGAGTTCCAAACAGTGTTAGCATCCTCTCTCTCTCTTTCTCTTACACTCACAGACCGCAGCTGAAAGAAAAGAAGCATTCTTAGACAGTTACTCCTCAAGGGAACCCAAGGGCTGCCTTTGTTTATTGAGTGTTTTTAGTTACAACACGTGATGTTCTCGGATGGTTTTGGCTTTGGGCTCCCCCCACCCCCCACCTTCTGTTTTTGGTTGGGGGAATGAGAATATGGGTGAATTCTCAATTAATGGGGTGCTGGATGTTTCTAAATTGTGAGAAGCATGCTCTTAAGTGAGCTCAGGGGACACAGAGCTCAGCAAGACGTGACAGATGGGACCCAGCCTTAGGGCTCACCTCTGCCCTGCATTGTGCCCAGATGTTTAGAGTCTTGCATCTGCAGCTGTTTGGGGCCTCAGCTCCACCTGCGAGCGGTCCTTCTCCCTGGCTCAGACGCTCTGTGTGGATGCTGTCTTCTGATGGACAAACCACTTGAAGACACAGTCACCGTACATGCTCACCCTCATCTTCAACTCCCCCAAACCAAAGCAAACATTTACAGTGTTAGCGAGTCAGAGCCAGGGGACACGGGCAGGGCCGGCAGACTGGCAAGCACATGTGCTGTGGCTTCCAAACCCCCGCTTGCCGTTGGCAGACACCACTGATTGACCGGGTGCATCCTCAGAATCTTCAGCACGACCTGTGGACAACCACTGTCCCTTGGTTAGAACGGAGCCTTGAAACATGACAGTTGTTATTGTTGGGCAAAGCCCCCAGGAAGGTATCTGTGTGTGTGACCAATGAACAGTCTGAGAGGGGATTGAGGTTTTTACTAAAAGCTCATTAACTTCACGGAGAGCCCACTCCGACTTTTGTCATAAGTCAGGGATGGGGAGCCACCCAAACCCAAACCAACGGCTGTGGGGTTGAGTCTGACTCACTGACCCCTTAGGACAGACTGCACTGCTGCAGAGAGTTCCACGCCTGTCGGTCTGCATGCCGGTAGACTGCTTCACCTCTCTCCAGCAGAGTGGACCCTGAGTTCACGTGTTGACTTCAACGGTGTATTTAGCAGAAGCCCAGCACTTAGCCACCAGGGCTCCTATGTGGAGCAACGTGGGAGATAAATCGCATTTGCTGTGACCTAGACGTGGGACTTCATGTGCCTTCTACCTGGACAGCTGTACAGAATGTGAGAGCTGCTTATCTGTGACCCGTGGAGTCTCTGCAGACCACGTATGTCTCAGATGTGAAGTGGGGTGGGGTGGGTGGAAAAGGAACCTGCTGCCTTGACCCTGAGAGCTCAACCCCCTTCCGATAAAAGATCGGATCTACTAATTTAGCCAGACTGAACACATAGATGCCTTGAATATTCCCGATGGAACAAGAAATTCTGGTAAATGATTTACAGCAACATAGGATTTTATAAAAAGCAATTCTGTAACCACCTTCCCCCATTCCCCAAAGATAACCACTGTTAACAGGTTGTATGTGTCCTACCGGAACACCTTTTCTCTGCACATTCACATGCACAGTGTGTATGTATCTATAAATCTCTATTTTCAGAGAAATTTGGACCATACACATTTCCAATGATTTTTCAGATAGTCATTTCTCACAATGTACTATGGGGTTGCTTTCATAAACACGCCTGTCCTTTTTCATGGTTTGAAGTATAAGACAGACAGTATCATAATGTATCCTTATTCACCTCTCAGACATTTTAGCTGCATCTAGTGTTTTGCTATCCTTGGGTTTTAGAAAACACTGCAGTGTGTCTGTACGTGCAGATATTTTAGTAGGTGAGATTTTAAGTAGAATTGCTATATTGAAGGCTATGCACTTTAGAAATATTAATAGATCCTGCCAAATTGATGTCTAAAAATGTTATATCAATTTACTTTCCTATCAGCTTGTTTTCTTGCCAATCTGATAAGAAAAAGTTACATGCTGTTATTGCATTAATTTACATTTCCCTGATTCCTAGTAAAGGGCAGCCTCTTTTTACTTTTATCCATTATTTGTGTGTGCTTTTTGTGTGTGGATTGTGTGCTCATATGCTTTCCCCATTCTTAATTAAAAACAAAACCCAAACCAATACCATTCTTATTGGCGTTTAGGAGTTCTTTGGAAGGTCAGGATATTAACCCTTTATGTGATGTATTGGTACAAATGTGGTATTTGTCTCTGGTATCATTTAGCATTGCACATGAGTTTGTACTTTGTCCTTTCTTTTTAATTCATTTACTTATTTTTGCTGTGAGGACTTCATAAGGACCCTAAAATATATAATCCATTCATCCTGTTAAAATCCTAATATAAAAGTTAAAGTTCTTTACCTGACTCTATCGCCATAGATAACCATCAGATTACTTTCTTGTTAATCTTTTCAGTGTTATTTTTTTAAATCTAAGGCAATTTAAATCTATCTTTTCCCCTTTCCATGTCAAAAGTATATTAGATATTCTCTTCTATTGCTGGCATTTTTAACCCAAAAATATACTTTGAAGCTCTTCTCACGTTAATTCACAGAAAGCTTAATCACTTTTTTGGTTTATATATGCCCTAAGATAATATTGAAAAAAACCCTTGATATGTTCATTATAATGCATTTAAGTTGCCATTTACCCTAAGTTTACATAGTTGCAAAGAATTTATTTTCTAGTCAGTTGTCTATTTTATACAGGCTTTAAATATACTTCCTACAGAATCTAGGAGCTGCAAATTTAGATAAATTGGCAAAGGTAGCTCTCATTATCAAAGCAAGCAGCCAAGTCGGATAAATTTACCTCCTGTCAGAGAAATTCTGACTTACTATTTTAAAAACCCATACAAATATGCTAATTAGGCACCCCCCTGACATCTTCAGTCTTCAGAATTCTAATTCCGAGATAGGGAGATAAGTAGATAAATAGATATGGCTGCGAGACAAGTCATGTCTTTGTCTGCTAGACGAAGGAAGGCATATATGTTTTCAGTATTTCCTTGGATCTCACGGGTCCTGTGGCGTTCACTGCCCTCCATAAGTCAGTGTCTCCCTTTGTGTTTTTCCATTACTTTGTAACAAACCACCCCAAATCCGAGTGGTGTAGAACAACAGCACTTTAAAAAAAACCATTGCTCAAGACTATGGGGGTTGCCCAGGCAATCCTGC